>NW_028295717.1:1200000-1594102 GCF_964341445.2 Mesoplodon mirus
GAAAATCAATAAGACAGAGCCACCCCCAAATTTAGGGCTGAACTGCTTACAAGAACCTCAACTTGGGTACACCTTAAATATCCCAGGAAAGATAAAAATGGTTCAAAAAATTGGGGAACTTACGTACGATGGAATATCCCTCAGCCATGAAATCAATGTCATAAGACCAGTAGCATCAATATGAGTGGATTCAGGTACGATGATTCTAAGTGAAATAAGTCACACAGAAAAAGAATCTTATCATAAGATATCACTTATGAAGATCCTGTAAACATGGTTACACATGAACTGAGTTAGGAAAGGGAACAGAGTCTCACATTTAGAAAACAATCTTATGCCTGCTTAAGGGGGAAGGAGAGGTGGGGTGATGCATAAAACCAGAGTTTGATATAAGCACAGGTACCGTTCCAAAAACCAACTATGGAATAGACAAGACCTACTTACACCATCCTCAGTGCAAGGGTCTCAAAACACCATATTTCCCGCAGAGGAATATATCTGACTAGTAAGAATCTTAAAATCTATGTATTGATATGTCTCCATAAGGGAATCAAGTGTGTCTAGACTGGCATAAACATGGCAGCGAGAATCAGCTCAAACCGACTATAAAAAGGAATTTCAAAAACAAAACAAAAAAACAGGGAAATTCTTTTCAATTCCTTCAGGGTCTCTGATGAATCCTGGAATGTCCCTGTCTACAATGACAGCTCGATGTGGCATAAGGCTGGACACTTGGGACTGAGAGGATTGGTGAGATTGGGTGAACAAATGCAGACACTTTAAAGCAATAATTCATGGCACCCATTCCATGGGTTCCAAGTCTCCAGGTTGAAGGGGTTATTACTACAGCTATAACATGTACGGGAAACCTAGAGAATGGACACACTGTGAATACGAAAGGTTTCTAAAACTCAACGAATAGTCCCTCTCCTGGTGCTCCGGTTTGACATTCCAACTGCTTTACTATCAATCTCCCAAATTGGAGAGACAGCCCTTTAACCTCCTGGTTCTCACAGTTTGACAATTTGGGAGAGGATGAAAGAGAAGAGGGAGAACCAATGGGAGAGTAGCTGTTAGGCACTTGGATGGGCATATGTCACTCTAATTTGCCGGCAGGAAGAAGAATTAACAAAAGTCTCAACCACACACTGGGAACCAGTATAGCTCTTGAAACAAAACTTTGGACTTGCATTCAGCTCACAAAAAACGAGTTGAAAAATGGAGCTCAGGGGCAGAGCAATTCACAATTAGGCATAGTAATAAAAGCCAACTATCGTCCAGAAATCTGTTGAGGGAAGGCAACAAAGGGGACTTGAAAGTGAGGCCAAATAGCAGGAAACAGATTTCAAGAGGTACGTTGCAATCGTCTGTAAAGCACAGGAAGAGGGGCACAACTTCGACAATGATGCACTTGGCCAAAAAGGGCGTATGCATTTTCTCCTGAATATATGCAGGAGAAAACGCATACGCCCTTTCTGGCCAAGCAAGCAAGTGGGCAATGCAAATCTGCACAAAAAAGAATTGTCACTTCCCACTGGTCAAAAGGGATATCCAAAAAATGTGTAAATACCAGAGAGGCAAGACAGTCCCTGGAGAACAGTGAGCCTTGTTATGCTGATGGGCGGGATGTAAATTGCCAACTGCCTCACTGGAGGAGTGCATTGTGTTCCCTAAAACAAGTAAACAACAGAGCTACAGAGCCAAGGGCACTTCCAGTCTACAGAATATACCTTGGGAAAACTGAAAATCAGTAAGACAGAGCCAGCCCCAAATTTAGGGCTGCACTGCTTACAAGAACCTCAACTTGGGTACACCTTAAATATCCCAGGAAATATAAAAATGGTTCCAAAAATTGTGGTACTTACGTACGATGGAATATCCCTCAGCCATGAAATCAATGTCATAAGACCAGTAGCATCAATATGAGAGGATTCAGGTATGGTGATTCTAAATAAAATAAGTCACACAGAAAAAGAAGCTTATCATAAGATATCACTTATGAAGATCCTGTAAACATGGCTAAACATGAACTGAGTTAGGAAAGAGAACAGAGTCTCACATTTAGAAAACACTCTTATGCCTGCTTAAGGGGGAAGGAGAGGTGGGGTAATGCATAAAACCAGAGTTTGATATAAGCACAGGTACCGTTCCAAAAACCAACTATGGAATAGACAAGACCTACCTATACCTTCCTCAGTGAAAGGGACTCAAAACCCCATATTTCATGCAGAGGAATATATCTGACTAGAAAGAATCTTAAAACCTATGTATTGATATGACTCCATAAGGGAATCAATTGTGTCTAGACTGGCATAAGCATCGCAGTGAGAATCAGCTCAAACCCACTATAAAAAGGAAGTTCTAAAACAAAACAAAAAAACAGGGAAATTCTTTACAATTCCTTCAGGGTCTCTGATGAAAGGTGGAATGACCCAGTCTACAATGACAGCTGGATGTGGCATAAAGCTGGACACTTGGGACTGAGGGGAACGGTGTGATTGTGTGAGTAAATGCAGACCCTTTAAAGCAATAATGCATGGCACCCATTCCATGGGTCACAACTCTCCAGGTTGAAGGGAATATTACTACAGCTATAACATGTACGGGAAACCTAGAGAATGGACACACTGTGAATACGAAAGGTCTATAAAACTCAATGAATAGTCCCTCTCCTGGTGCTCCGGTTTGACTTTCCAACTGCTTTACTATCAATCTCCCAACTTGGAGAGCTAGACCCTTTAACCTCCTGGTTCTCACAGGTTGCCAATTTGGCAGAGGATGAAAGGGAAGAGGGAGAACCAATGAGAGAGTAGCTGTTAGGCATTTGGACGGGCATATGTCACTCTAATTTCCTGGCAGGAAGAAGAATTAACCAAATTTGCAGCCACCCACCGGGAACCAATATAGGTACTGAACGAAAATTTTGGACATGCGTTCAGCTCACAAAAAATGACTTGAAAAATGGAGCTCAAAGGCACAGCAATTCACAAAATGGCAGAGTAATAAAGGACAACAATCATCCAAAATTCTGTTGAGGGAAGGCAACGAGGCGGACTTGAAAGTGAGGCAGAATAGCAGGAAACAGATTTCAAGAGGTATGTTGGAATCGCCTTTAAAGCACAGGAAGAGGGGCACAGCTTCGACAATGATGCACTTGTCCAAAAAGGGCATATGCATTTTCTCCTGAGTATATTCAGGAGAAAATGCATACGCCCATTTTGGCCAAGCAAGCAAGCAGACAATGTAAGTCTGCACTACAAAGAAGTATCACTTCCCACCGGTCAAAAGGGACATCCACAAAAAGGGTAAAAACCAGAAATTCAAGACAGGCCCTGGAGAACAGGGAGCCTTGTTATGCTGATGGGCGGGATGTAAATTGCCAACTGCCTCTCTGGAGGAGTGCATTGTGTTCCCTAATAAAAGTAAACAACAGAGCTACAGAGCCAAGGGCACTTCCAGTCTAGGGAATATACCTTGGGAAAACTGAAAATCAATAAGACAGAGCCACCCCAAAATTTAGGAATGCACTGCGTACAAGAACCTCAACTTGGGTACACCTTAATATCCCAGGAAATATAAAAATGGTTGAAAAAGTTGTGGTATTTACGTACGAGGGAATATCCCTCAGCCATGAAATCAATATCATATGACCAGTAGCAGCAAAATGAGTGGATTCAGGTACAATGATTGTAAGTGAAATAAGCCACACAGAAAAAGAAACTTATCATAAGATATCACTTATGAAGATCCTGTAAACATGGTTACACATGAACTGAGTTAGGATAGAGAACAGAGTCTCACATTTAGAAAACACTCTTATGCCTGCTTAAGGGGGAAGGAGAGGTGGGGTGATGCATAAAACCAGAGGTTGATATAAGCACAGGTACCGTTCCAAAAACCAACTATGGAATAGACGAGACCTACACCTTCCTCAGTGAAAGGGACTCAAAAACCCATATTTCCCACAGAGGAATATATCTGACTAGTAAGAATCTTAAAACCTATGTATTGATATGTCTCCGTAAGGGAATCAAGTGTGTGTAGACTGGCATAAAGATGGCAGCGAGAATCAGCTCAAACCCAGTATAAAAAGGAATTTCAAAAACAAAACAAAAAAACAGCGAAATTCTTTAAAATTCCTCAGGGTCTCTGATGAAACTTGGAATGACCCTATCTAGAACGACACCTGGAGGTGGCATAAGGCTGGACACATGGGACTGAGAGGATTGGTGAGATTCGTGAGCAAATGCAGACCCTTTAAAGCAATAATGCATGGCACCCATTCCATGGGTTCCAACTCTACAGGTTGTAGGAATATTACTACAGCTATAACATGTATGGGAAACCTAGTGATTGAAAACACTGTGAATACGAAAGGTTTCTAAATCTCAACGAATAGTCCCTCTCCTGGTGCTCCAGTTTCACTTTCTAACTGCTTTACTATCAATCTCCCAACTTGGAGAGACAGCACCTTTAACCTCCTGGTTCGCACAGGTTGCCAATTTGGCAAAGGATGAAAGGGAAGAGGGAGAAACAAAGAGAGAGTAGCTGTTAGGCATTTGGACGGGCACAAGTCACTCTTATTTCCCGGGAGGAAGAAGAATTAACCAAAGTCTCACCCACCCACCGGGAACCAGTATAGGTCCTAAACCAAAATATGGGACTTGCGTTCAGCTCACAAAAAACGAGGTAAAAAGTGGAGCTATAGGGCAGAGCAATTCACAAACTGGCAGAGTAATAAAGGACAACTATCATCCAAAAATCTGTTGAGGGAAGGCAAAGAGGCGGACTTGAAAGTGAGGCAGAATAGCAGGAAACAGATTTCAAGAGGTACGTTGGAATCGCCTTTAAAGCGCAGGAAGAGGGGCACAACTTCGACAATGATGCACTTGTCCAAAAAGGGCGTGTGCATTTTCTCCTGAGTATATTCAGGAGAAAACGCATACGCCCATTTTGGCCAAGCAAGCAAGCGGACAATGTAAGTCTGCACTACAAAGAAGTACCACTTCCCACCGGTCAAAAGGGACATCCACAAAACGGGTAAAAACCAGAAATTCAAGACAGGCCCTGGAGAACAGGGAGCCTTGTTATGCTGATGGGCGGGATGTAAATTGCCAACTGCCTCTCCGGAGGAGTGCATTGTGTTCCCTAAAAAAAGTAAACAACAGAGCTACAGAGCCAAGGGCACTTCCAGTCTAGGGAATATACCTTGGGAAAACTGAAAATCAATAAGACAGAGCCACCCCAAAATTTAGGAATGCACTGCTTACAAGAACCTCAACTTGGGTACACCTTAATATCCCAGGAAATATAAAAATGGTTGAAAAAGTTGTGGTACTTACGTACGAGGGAATATCCCTCGGCCATGAAATCAATATCATATGTCCAGTAGCAGCAAAATGAGTGGATTCAGGTACAATGATTGTAAGTGAAATAAGTCACACAGAAAAAGAAACTTATTATAAGATATCACTTATGAAAATCCTGTAAACATGGCTACACATGAACTGAGTTAGGAAAGAGAAGAGAGTCTCACATTTAGAAAACACTCTTATGCCTGCTTAAGGGGGAATGAGAGGTGGGGTGATGCATAAAACCAGAGTTTGATATAAGCACAAGTACGGTTCCAAAAACCAACTATGGTATAGACAAGACCTACACCTTCCTCAGTGAAAGGGACTCAAAACCCCATATTTCCCACAGAGGAATATATCTGACTAGTAAAAATCTTAAAACCTATGTATTGATATGTCTCCATAAGGGAATCAAGTGTGTGTAGACTGGCATAAAGATGGCAGTGAGAATCAGCTCAAACCCACTATAAAAAGGAATTTCAAAAACAAAACAAAAAAACAGCGAAATTCTTTACAATTCCTTCAGGCTCTCTGATGAAACTTGGAATGACCCTATCTAGAACGACAGCTGTAGGTGGCATAAGGCTGGACACATGGGACTGAGAGGATTGGTGAGATTCGTGAGCAAATGCAGACCCTTTAAAACAATAATGCATGGCACTCATTCCATGTGTCCCAAATCTCCAGGTTGTAGGGAATATTACTACCGCGATAACATGTATGGGAAACCTAGAGAATGGACATACTGTGAATACGAAAGGTTTCTAAATCTCAACGAATAGTCCGTCTCCTGGTGCTCTAGTTTCACTTTCTAACTGCTTTACTATCAATCTCCGAAATTGGAGATAAAGCACCTTTAACCTCCTGGTTCGCACAGGTTGCCAATTTGGCAAAGGATGAAAGGGAAGAGGGAGAACCAAAGAGAGAGTAGCTGTTAGGCATTTGGACGGGCACATGTCACTCTTATTTCCCGGGAGGATGAAGAATTAACCAAAGTCTCAGCCACCAACTGGGAACCAGTATAGGTCCTAAACCAAAATATGGGACTTGCGTTCAGCTCACAAAAAACGAGGTAAAAAATGGAGCTATAGGGCAGAGCAATTCACAAACTGGCAGAGCAATAAAGGAAAACTATCATCCAAAAATCTGTTGAGGGAAGGCTACGAGGCGGACTTGAATATGAGGCAGAATAGCAGGAATCTGATTTCAAGAGGCACGTTGGAATCGCCTTTAAAGTACAGGAAGAGGGGCACAATTTCGACAATGATGCACTTGGCCAAAAAGGGCGTATGCGTTTTCTCCTGAGTATATTCAGGAGAAAACACATACGCCCTTTTTGGCCAAGCAAGCAAGCGGCCAATGTAAGTCTGCACTACAAAGAAGTATCACTTCCCACCGGTCCAAAGGGACATCCACAAAAAGGGTAAAAACCAGAAATTCAAAACAGGCCCTGGAGAAGAGGGAGCCTTGTTATGCTGATGGCTGGGATGTAAATTGCCAACTGCCTCTCTGGAGGAGTGCATTGTGTTCCCTAAAACAAGTAAACAACAGAGCTACAGAGCCAAGGGCACTTCCAGTCTAGGGAATATACCTTGGGAAAACTGAAAATCAATAAGACAGAGCCACCCCAAAATTTAGGGCTGAACTGCTTACAAGAACCTCAACTTGGGTACACCTTAACTATCCCAGGAAAGATAAAAATGGTTCAATAAATTGTAGTACTTACGTATGATGGAATATCCCTTAGCCATGTAATCAATGTCATAAGACCAGTAGCAGCAAAAGGAGTGGATTCAGGTACGATGATTCTAAGTGAAATAAGTCACACAGAAAAAGAAACTTATCATAAGATATCACTTATGAAGATCCTGTAAACATGGCTACACATGAACTGAGTTAGGAAAGAGAAGAGAGTCTCACATTTAGAAAACACTCTTATGCCTGCTTAAGGGGGAAGGAGAGGTGGGGTGATGCATAAAACCAGAGGTTGATATAAGCACAGGTACCGTTCCAAAAACCAAATATGAAAGAGACAAGACCTACCTATACCTTCCTCAGTGAAAGGGACACAAAACCTCATATTTCCCGCAGAGGAATATATCAGACTAGTAAGAATCTTAAAACCTATGTATTGATATGTCTCTGTAAGGGAATAAAGTGTGTCTAGACTGGCATAAATATGGCAGTGAGAATCAGCTCAAACCCACTATAAAAAGGAATTTCAAAAACAAAACAAAAAAACAGGGAAATTCTTTACAATTCCTTTAGGGTCTCTGATGAAACCTAGAATGACCCTGTCTACAATGACAGCTGGATGTGGCATAAGGCTGGACGCTTGGGACTGAGAGGATTGGTGAGATTGGGTGAGCAAATGCAGACCCTTTAAAGCAATAATGCATGGCACCCATTCCATGGGTCCCAACTCTCCAGGTTGAAGGGAATATTACTACAGCTATAACATGTACGGGAAACGTAGAGAATGGACACACTGTGAATACGAAAGGTCTCTAAAACTCACCGAATAGTCCCTCTCCTGGTGCTCCGGTTTGACTTTCCAACTGATTTACTATCTATCTCCCAACTTGGAGAGACAGCCCCTTTAACCTCCTGGTTCTCACAGGTTGCCAGTTTGGCAGAGGATGAAAGGGAAGAGGGAGAACCAATGAGAGAGTAGGTGTTAGGAATTTGGACGGGCATATATCACTCTAATTTCCCTGCAGGAAGAAGAATTAACCAAAGTCTCAGCCACCCACCGGGAACCAGTATAGATCCTGAACCAAAATTTTGGACATGCGTTCAGCTCACAAAAAACGAGTTGAAAATGGAGCTCAAGGGCAGAGCAATTCACAAACTGGCAGAGTAATAAAGGACAACTATCATCCCAAAATATGTTGAGGGAAGGAAATGAGGTGGAATTGAAAGCGAGGCAGAATAGCAGGAAACAGATTTCAAGAGGTAGGTTGGAATCACCTGTAAAGCACAGGAAGAGGGGCACAACGTCGACAATGATGCACTTGGCCAAAAAGGGCGTATGCATTTTCTCCTGAATATATGCAAGAGAAAACGCATATGCCCTCTTTGGCGAAGCAAGCAAGCAGGCAATGCAAATCTGCACTACACAGAAGTATCCCTTCCCACCGGTCAAAAGAGACATCCACAAAATGTGTAAATATCAGAAAGGCAAGACAGGCCCTGGAGAACAGGGAGCCTTGTTATGCTGATGGGCGGGATGTAAATTGCCAACTGCCTCTCTGGAGGAGTGAATTGTGTTCCCTAAAACAAGTAAACAACAGAGCTACAGAGCCAATGGCACTTCCAGTCTAGGGAATATACCCTCGGAAAACTGAAAATCAATAAGACAGAGCCACCCTCAAATTTAGGGCTTCAATGCTTACAAGAACCTCAACTTGGGTACACCTTAAATATCCAAGGAAATATAAATATGGTTCAAAAAATTGTGGTACTTACGTATGATGGAATATCCGTCAGCCATGAAATCAATGTCATAAGACCAGTAGCAGCTAAATGAGTGGATTCAGGTTCGATGATTCTAAGTGAAATAATCACACAGAAAAAGAAGCTTATCATAAGATATCACTTATGAATTTCCTGTAAACATGGCTACACCTGATCTGAGTTAGGAAAGATAACAGAGTCTCACATTTAGAAAACACTCTTATGCCTGCTTAATGGGGAAGGAGAGGTGGGGTGATGCATAAAACCAGAGTTTGATATAAGCACAGGTACCGTTCCAAAAACCAACTATGGAAGAGACAAGACCTACCTATACCTTCCTCAGTGAAAGGGACTCAAAACCTCATATTTCCTGCAGAGGAATATATCTGACTAGTAAGAATCATAAAACCTATGTATTGATATGTCTCCATAAGGGAATCAAGTGTGTCTAGACAGGCATAAACATGGCAGCGAGAATCAGCTCAAACCTACTATAAAAAGGAATTTCAAAAACAAAACACAAAAACAGGGAATTTCTTTACAATTCCTTTAGGGTCTCTGATGAAACGTGGAATGACCCTGTCTACAATGACAGCTGGATGTGGCATAAGGCTGGACACTTGGAACTGAGAGGATTGGTGAGATTGGGTGAGCAAATGCAGACCCTTTAAAGCAATAATGCATGGCACCCATTCCATGGGTTCCAAGTCTCCAGATTGGAGGGAATATTACTACAGTTATAACATGTACGGGAAACCTAGATAATGGACACACTGTGAATACGAAAGGTCTCTAAAACTCAACGAATAGTCCCTCTCCTGGTGCTCCGGTTAGACTTTCCAACTGATTTACTATCAATCTCCCAACTTGGAGAGACAGCCCCTTTAAACTCCTGGTTCTCACAGGTTGCCAATTTGGCAGAGGATGAAAGGGAATAGGGAGAACCATTGAGAGAGTAGCTGTTAGGCATTTGGACGGGCATATGTCACTCTAATTTCCCGGCAGGAAGAAGAATTAACCAATGTCTCAGCCACCCACCGTGAACCAGTATTGGTACTGAACCAAAATTTTGGACATGCGTTCAGCTCACAAAAAACGACTTGAAAAATGGAGCTCAAGGGCACAGCAATTCACAAACTGGCAGAGTAATAAAGGACAAATATCAGCCCAAAATCTGTTCAGGGAAGGCAACGAGGCGGACTTGAAAGCGAGGCAGAATAGCAGGAAACAGATTTCAAGAGGTACGTTGGAATCACATGTAAAGCACAGGAAGAGGGGCACAACTTCGACAATGATGCACTTGGCCAAAAAGGGCGTATGCATTTTCTCCTGAATATATGCAGGAGAAAACGCATACGCCCCTTTTTGGCCAAGCAAGCAAGCGGGCAATGCAAATCTGCACTACAAAGAAGTGTCACTTCCCACCAGTCAAAAGGGACATCCACAAAATGTGTAAAAACCAGAAAGGCAAGAGAGGCCCTGGAGAAAAGGGAGCCTTGTTATGCTGATGTGCGGGATGTAAATTGCCAACTGCCTCTCTGGAGGAGTGCATTGTGTTCCCTAAAACAAGTAAACAACAGAGCTACAGAGCCAAGGGCACTTCTTTCTAGGGAATATACCTTGGGAAAACTGAAAATCAATAAGACAGAGCCACCTTCAAATTTAGGGCTGCAGTGCTTACAAGAACCTCAACTGGGTACACCTGAAATATCCCAGGAAAGATAAAAATCGTTCAAAAAATTGTGGTACTTACGTACGATGGAATATCCCTCAGCCATGAAATCAATGTCATAAGACAAGTAGCAGCAAAATGAGTGGATTCAGATACGATGATTTCAAGTGAAATAAGTCACACAGAAAAAGAAGCTTATCATGAGATATCACTTATGAAGATCCTGTAAACATGGCTACACATGAACTGAGTTAGGAAAGAGAACAGAGTCTCACATTTAGAAAACACTCTTATGCCTGCTTATGGGGGAAGGAGAGGTGGGGTGATGCATAAAACCAGAGTTTGATATAAGCACAGGTACCGTTCCAAAAACCAACTATGGAATAGACAAGACCTACCTATACCTTCCTCAGTGAAAGGGACTCAAAACCCCATATTTCCCGCATAGGAATATATCTGTCTAGTAAGAATCTTAAAACCTATGTATTGATATGTCTCTGTAAGGGAGTCAAGTGTTTCTAGACTGGCATAAACATGGCAGCGAGAATCAGCTCAAACCGACTATAAAAAGGAATTTCAAAAACAAAACAAAAAAACAGGGAAAATCTTTACAATTCCTTCAGGGTCTCTGATGAAACCTGGAATGAACCTATCTACAACTACAGCTTGATGTGGCATAAGGCTTGATACTTGGGACTGAGAGGATTGGTGAGACTGGGTGAGCAAACACAGACCGTTTAATGCAATAATGTTTCGTCTCCATTCCATGGTTCCAAACTCTAAAGGTTGAAGGGAATATTACTACAGCTAAAACATGTATGGGAGACCTAGAGAATGGAAACACTGTGTATAGAAAAGTTTTCTAAAACTCAACTAATTGTCCCTCTCCTGGTGCTCCAGTTTGACTTTCCAACTGATTTACTATCAATCTCCCAACTTGGAGAGACAGCCCCTTTAACCTCCTGGTTCTCACAGGTTGCCAATTTGGCAGAGGATGAAAGGGAAGAGGGAGAACCAATGAGAGAGTACCTGTTAGGCATTTGGACAGGCACATATCACTCTAATTGACTGGCACCAAGAAGAATTAACCAAAGTCTCAGCCACCCACCGGGAACCAGTATAAGTCCTGAACAAAAATTTTGGACTTGCGTTCAGCTCACAAAAAACGAGTTAAAAAATGGAGCTCAGGGGCACAGCACTTCACAAACTGGCAGAGTAATAAAGGACAACTATCTTCCAAAAATCTGTTGAGGGAAGGCAAAGAGACGGACTTGAATGCGTGGCAGAACAGCAGGAAACAGATTTCAATAGGTACGTTTGAATGGCCTTTAAAGCACAGGAAGAGGGGCACAACTTCGACAATGATGCACTTGGCCAAAATGGGCGTATGCGTTTTCTCCTGAATATATTCAGGAGAAAACGCATATGCCCTTTTTGGCCAAGCAAGCAAGCGGGCAATGCGAATCTGCAGTACAAAGAAGTATCCCTTCCCACTGGTCAAATGGGACATCGGCAAAATGTGTAAAAACCAGAAAGGCAAGAGAGGACCTGGAGAACAGGGAGCATTGTTATGCTGATGGGCGGGATGTAAGTTGGCAACTGCCTCTCTGGAGGAGTGCACTGTGTTCCCTAAAACAAGTAAACAACAAAGCTACAGAGCCAAGGGCACTTCCAGTCTAGGGAATATACCTTGGGAAAACTGAAAATAAATAAGACAGAGCCACCCCAAAATTTAGGGCTGCACTGCTTACAAGAACCTCAACTTGGGTACACCTTAATTATCCCAGGAAAGTTAAAAAATTTACAAAAAATTGTGGTACTTACGTACGATGGAATATCCCTCAGCCATGAAATCAATGTCATAAGACCAGTAGCAGCAAAATGAGTGGATTCATGTATGAGGATTCTAAGTGAAATAAGTCACAAAGAAAAAAGAAGCCTATCATAAGATATCACTTAAGAAGATCCTGTAAACATGGCTACAAATGAACTGAGTGAGGGAAGAGAACACAGTCTCACATTTAGAAAACACTCTTATGCCTGCTTAAGGGGGAAGGAGTGGTGTGGTGATGCATAAAACCAGAGTTTCATATAAGCACAGGTACCGTTCCAAAAACAAACTATGGAATAGACAAGATCTACACCTTCCTCGGGGAAAGGGACTCAAAACCGCATATTTTCCGCAGAGGAATATATCTGACTAGTAAGAATCTTAAAACCTATGTATTGATATGTCTCCGTAAGGGAATCAAGTGTGTCTAGATTGGCATAAACACGGCAGTGAGAATCAGCTCAAACCCACTATAAAATGGAATTTCAAGAAAAAAACAACAAAACAGGGAAATTCTTTACAATTCCTTCAGGGTCTCTGATGAAACCTGGAATGACCCTGTCTAAAACTACAGCTTGATGTGGCATAAGGCTGGATACTTGGGACTGAGAGGATTGGTGAGACTGGGTAAGCAAACACAGACCGCTTAAAGCAATAATGCGTGGCCTCCATTCCATGGTTCCAAACTCTCCATGTTGAAGGGAATATTACTACAGCTATAACATGTATGGGAAACCTAGAGAATGGACACACTATGTATACGAATGGTTTCTAAAACTCAAGTAATTGTCCCTCTCCTGGTGCTCCAGTTTGATTTTCCAACTGCTTTACTATCAATCTCCCTACTTGGAGAGACAGCCCCTTTAACCTCCTGAATAACACAAGTTGCCAATTTGGAAGAGGATGAAAGGGAAGAGGGAGAACCAATGAGAGAGAAGCTGTTAGGCATTTGGACGGGCACATGTCACTCTTATATGCTGGGAGGAAGAAAAATTAACCAAAGTCTCAGCCACCCACCGGGAACCAGTATAAGTCCTGAACCAAAATTCTGCACTTGTGTTCAGCTCACAAAAAAACGAGTTAAAAAATGGAGCTCAGGGGCACAGCAATTCACAAACTGGCAGAGTAATAAAGGACAACTATCGTCCAAAAATCTGTTGAGGGAAGGAAACGAGGCGGACTTGAAAGCGAGACAGAATAGCAGGAAACAGATTTTAATAGGTACGTTGGAATCGCCTTTAAAGCACAGGAAGAGGGGCACAACTTCGACAATGATGCACTTGGCCAAAATGGGCGTATGCGTTTTTTCCTGAATATATTCAGGAGGAAACGCATACGCCATTTTTGGCCCAGCAAGCAAGCCGGCCATGCAAATCTGCACTAGAAAGAAGTATCACTTCCCACCAGTCAAAAGGTGCATCCACAAAATGGATAAAAACCAGAAAGGCAAGACAAGCCCTGGAGAAAAGGGAGCCTTGTTATGCTGATGGGCGGGATGTAAATTGCCAACTGCCTCTCTGGAGGAGTGTATTGTGTTCCCTAAAACAAGTAAACAACAGAGCTACAGAGCCAAGGGCACTTCCAGTCTGGGGAATAAACCTTGGGAAACTGAAAATCAATAAGACAGAGCCACCCCAAAATTTAGGGCTGCACTGTTTACAAGAACCTCAACTTGGGTACACCTTAAATATCCCAGGAAAGATAAAATTGGTTCAAAAATTTGTGGTACTTTGGTAGGATGGAATATCCCTCAGCCATGAAATCAATGTCATAAGTCCAGTAGCAGCAAAATGAGTGGATTCAGGTTTGATGATTCTAAGTGAAATAAGTCACACAGAAAAAGAAACGTATGATAAGATATCACTTATGAAGATCCTGTAAACATGGCTACACATGAACTGAGTTAGGAAAGAGAACAGAGTCTCACATTTAGAAAACACTCTTATGCCTCCTTAAGGGGGAAGGAGAGGGGGGTGTTGCATAAAATCAGAGTTTAATATTAGAAAAGGCACCGTTCCAAAAACGAAATACAGAATAGACAAAATCTACACCTTCCTCAGTGAAAGGGATTCAACAACCCATACTTCCTGCAGAGGAATATATCTTACTAGGAAGAATCTTAAAACCTATGTATTAGTATGTCTCCTTAAGGGAATCAAGAGTGTCTAGACTGGCATAAACATGGCAGTGAGAATCATCTCAAACCCACTATTAAAAGGAATTTCAAAAAAAACGGAAATTCTTTACAATTCCTTCAGGGTCTCAGATGAAACCTGGAATGACCCTATCTACATGACAGCTGGATGTGGTATAAGGCTGGACACATGGGACTGAGAGGATTGGTAAGATTGGGTGAGCAAATGCAGACCCTTTAAAGCAAGAATGCATGGCACACATTCCATGGGTCCCATGTCTCCAGGTTGAAGGGAATATTACTACAGCTATAACATGTACGTGAAACGTAGAAAATGGACACACTGTGAATACGAAAGGTCTCTAAAACTGAACGAATAGTCCCCCTCCTGGTGCTCTGGTTTGACATTCCAACTGCTTTACTATCAATCTCCCAACTTGAAGAGACAGCACCTTTTACCTCATGGTTCTCACAGGTTGCCAATTTGGCAGAGGATGAAAGGGAAGAGGGAGAACCAATGAGAGAGTAGCTGTTAGGCATTTGGACGGGCACATGTCACTCTTATATCCCATGCGGAAGAAAAATTAACCAAAGTCTCCATCACCCACCGGGAACCAGTAGAGTTCCTGAAGCAAAATTTTGGACTTGCGTTCAGCTCACACAAAACGAGTTAAAAATCGGAGCTCAGGGGCACAGCACTTCACAAACTGGCAGAGTAATAAAGGACAACTATCGTCCAAAAATCTGTTGAGGGAAGGCGACGAGGGTGAGTTGAATGCAAGGCAGAATAGCAGGAAACAGATTTCAATAGGTACGTTGGAATCGGCTTTAAAGCACAGGAAGAGGGGCACTACTTCGACAATGATGCACTTGGCCAAAAAGGGCATATGCGTTTTCTCCTGGATATATCCAGGAGAAAATGCATACGCCCTTTTTGGCCAAGCAAGCAAGCGTGCACTGCAAATCTGCACTCCAAAGAAGTATCACTTGTCACCAGTCAAAATGCATATCCACAAAATTGATAAAAACCAGAAAGGCAAGACAGGCCCTGGAGAACAGGGAGCCTTGTTATGCTGATGGGCGGGATATAAATTTCCAACTGCCTCACTGTAGGAGTGCATTGTGTTCCATAAACAAGTAAACAACCGAGCTACAGAGCCAAGGGCACTTCCAGTCTAGGGAATATACCTTGGGAAAACTGAAAATCAATAAGACAGAGCCACCCCAAAATTTAGGGCTGCACTGCTTACAAGAACCTCAACTTGGGTACACCTTAAATATCCCAAGAAAGATTAAAATGGTTCAAAAAATTGTGTTACTTACATACGATGGAATATCCCTCAGCCATGAAATCAATGTCATAAGACCAGTTGCAGCAAAATGAGTGGATTCAGGTACGATGATTCTAAGTGAAATAAGCCACACAGAAAAAGAAACTTATCATAAGATATCACTTATGAAGATCCTGTAAACATGGCTACGTATGAACTGAGTTAGGAAAGATAACAGAGTACTGAATCTTATCATAAGATATCACTTATAGTGGGAATGTACACTTGGCTACGAATGATCTGAATTACAAACACAACAGAGTCACATACTTAGAAAACAATATTCTCCCTGCTTAAGGTGAAATGCGAGGTGGGTTGATGCATAAAACCACAGTTTTAAATTAGCACAGATACCGTTACATAAACCAAGTATGTAATAGACATCACCTACTCCCCGCACAATGAACTCGACTCAACACCCCCTATTCATTGCAGAGGAATATATCTGACTCCAAGAATTTTAAAACATATGTATTATCATGTCTCCATAAAGGAGTCATGTGTGTGTATAATGGCATGAACACAGCACTGAAATTCAGCTAAACACCCTTATAAAAATAAATTTCAAAAGCAAAATGCAAAAACAGCGAAACAGAGGGAAAGCCTTAAGAATTACGTTCAGGGCCTGTGATGCAACCTGGATTGTCCACCTTTACACCCACAGCTGGATGAGACATAAAACTGGACACTTGGGGCTGACAAGATTGTTGAATTTGTGTGAGCAAAAGAACACCACTTTGAGCAATACTGTGTACTACCCATTCTAGTGGTCCCAACTCTCCAAGTTTAAGGGAATCTTCCTACAGTTAAAGCATGCATGGGAAACCCAGTGGATGGTACACTGTGTAATTGGGAAAGTTTTCTAAAAGGTACATCATTTTTCCGTTTGTCGTGCTCGGCTTCGCCATTCCATCTGCATTACTAAAAATCTCCCCACTTGGAGTGTCAGCGCCTTTACCCTCCTGTTATGCACAGTTTGCAAATTGTGCAGAGGATGAACAGGAAGAGGGGAAACAAATGAGAGATTAGCTGTAGGTGTTTGGATGGGCACATGTCACTCTAGTTTTCCATCAGGAAGAAAAATTAATCAAAGGCTCAGCCTGACACCCCGGAACCAGACAAGGGCCTACAGCCATGCTGCGGTATTGCAGCCAGCTCACAAAGAGGCGAGTTGAAAAATGGAAATCAGGGGCACAGCAATTCACAAACTTGCAGAGTTATAAAGGACAACTATCATCCAGAAATATATTGAGGTAAGGCAGTGAAGAGGATTTGAATGCAAGGCAGAATTGAAGGAAACAGATTTCAAGAGGTAGATTGGAGTTGTCTTTAAAGCACATGAAAAGCGACAGAACTTCGAAAATGTTGCCCTTGGCCGAAAAGGGAGTATGTGTATTTTCTTGAATATATTCGGGAAAAAATGCATATGCCCTTTTTGGCTAAGCAAGCCATCAGGCATTGCAAATCCACACTACATAGAAGTGTCCCTTACCTCCAGTCAAAAGGGCCATCCACAAATAGTGTAGAAACCACAAATGCAGGACAGGCCATGGAGAAAATGGAGCCTGGTTACGCTGATGATCAGGATGTAAATTGCCAACAGCCTCTCTGGAGAACTGTATGTTGTTTTCTAAAACAGAGCTACAGAGCATAGCACACTTCCACTCATGGGTGTGTATTTTGGGAAAACTAAAAATCCACAACACACAGACAGCCCAAAGTTTAGGATTGCTCTGTTTACAAGAACCTCGACTTCGGTACACTTTAAATATCCCAGGAAAGGGAAAAAAAATAGATATAGACGTTGTGGTACTTATATACAATGGAATGTCACTCAGTCATAAAATCAAAGTCATAAGGCCAATAGCAGCATAATGAGTGGCTTTAGGTATGATGATGCTAAGTGAAATGAGCCACAAAGAAAAAAAATATTGTAATATATCACTTATAGAGGGAATGTAAACATGGCTACACATGAACTGAATTTCTAATGTGAACAGAGTTACACATTTAGAAAACACACTTATTCCTCCTTAAGGGGAATGGTGACGTGGGGTGATGTGTAAAAGCAGAGTTTGAAATTAGCACAGATCCCATTCCATATACCAAATATGTAATAGACAAGACCTACTCCTTTCTCAATGAACTGGACACAAAACACCCTATTCACTGAAGAGGAATATATCTGACTGGTAATAACCTTGAAACCTATGTATTTAAATGTCTGCATAATGGAATCAAGTGTATGTAGACTGGCATAAACACAGATCAATGGAACAGGACAGAAAGCCCAGAGATAAACCTACATACGTATGGCTATATCATCTATGAAAAAGGAGCTAAGGATATACAATGGAGAAAAGACAGTCTCTTCAGTAATTGGTGCTGGGAAAACTGGATCCCTACACATAAAAGAATGAAATTAGAACACTCCATAACACCATACACAAAAATAAACTCTAAATTGATTAGAGCTCTAAATATAAGACCAGACACTATAAAACACTTAGAGGAAACCATAGGCAGAACACTCTATGACATAAATCACAGCAAGATCCTTTTGGACCCACCTCATAGAGAAATGGAAATAAAAACAGAAATCAACAAATGGGACCTAATGAAACTTAAAAGCTTTTACACAGTACAGGAAAACATAAACAAGATGCAAAAACAACCCTCAGAATGGGAGAAAATATTTTCAAATGAAGCAATTGACAAAGGATTAATCCCCTAACTTTACAAGCACCGCATGTAGCTCAATATCACAAAAACAAACAACCCAATCCAAAAACGGGCAGAAGACCTAAATAGACATTTATCCAAAGAAGATATACAGATTACCAAGAAACACATGAAAGGATGTTGAATATTAGTAATCATTAGAAAAATCTAAATCAAAACTACCCTGAGGTATCACCTCACAGCAGTCAGAGTGGCAATCATCAAAAAAATCTACAAAACAATAAATGCTGGAGAGGTCTTTATTGGAGAAAAGGGAACACACTTGCACTGTGGGTGGGAATGTAAATTGATATGGGCACTAGGGAGAACAGTACGGAGGTTCCTTTAAATAACTAACAACAGAAGTACCATATGACACAACAATCCAACTACTGGGCATTTGCCTTGCGAAAACCATAATTCAAAAAGAGTTATGTACAAAAATGTTCATTGCAGCTCTATTTACAACAGTCAGGACATGGAAGCAACCTAAGTGTCCATCGACAGATGAATGTTTAAAGAAGATCTGGCACATATATACAATGGAGTATTACTCAGCCATAAAAAGAAGCAAAACTGAGTTATTTGTTCTGAGGTGGATGGACTTAGAATCTGTCCTACACAGTGAAGTAAGTCAGAAAGGGAAAAACAAATACTGTATGTTAACAGAGATATACGGAATCTAATGAAGAAAAAAAAAAGATTTTGAAGAACCTAGTGGCAGGACAGGATTAAGGACACAGACATAGAGAAAGGACTTGAGGACACCGGAAGGGGGATGGGTAAGCTGGGACGAAGTGAGAGAGTGGCCTGGACATAAATACATTACCAAATGTAACACCGATAGGTACTGGGAAGCAGCCACATAGAACAGGGAGATCAGCTCGATGCTTTGTGACCACATAAAGGGTTGGGATATGGGGTGTGAGAGGGAGATGCAAGAGGGAGGGTATCTGGTGATATTTGTATACGTATAGCTCATTCATTTTTTTATATAGCAGAAACGAACACTCCATTGTAAATCAATTACACTCCAATAAACGTGTAAAAGGAAAAAAAAAGAAAGCACAGGGTTAAACCTACACATCTATGGTCACCTAATCTATGACAAAGGAGGCAAGACTATACAATGGAGATAAGACAGTCTCTTCAATCATTGGTGCTGGGAAATATGGACAGCTACATGTAAAAGAATGAAATTAGAACACTCCCCAACACCATACATAAAAATATATTCAAAATTGATTAGAGACCTTAATGTAAGACCGGATAGTATAAAACTCTGAGAGGAAAACTTACGAAGGATACTCTGACGTCAATCACAGCAAGATCTTTTTTGATCCACCTCTTATAGTAATGAAATAAAAAAGAAAACTAAACAGATGGGACCTAATGGAACGTAAAAGCTTTTGCAAAGCAAAGGAAACTACAAACAAGACGAAAAGACAACCCTCAGAATGGCAGAAAATATTTGCAGACGAATCAATGGACAAATGATTAATCTCCAATATATATAAACAGCTCATGCAGCTCAATATTAATAAAACAAACAACCCAATACAAAAATGGAAGAAGATATAAATAGACATTTCTTCCAAGAAGACATAGAGGTGGCCAGTACGCACATGAAAATCTGCTCAATATCACTAATTATTAGAGAAATGGAAATGGAAACTACAATGAGGTGTCATGTCACACCTGTTAGAATGGGCATCAACAGAGAATCTACAAACAACAAATGCTGGAGAGGGTATGGCGGAAAGGAACCTTCTTCCACTATTGTTGGGAATGTAAATTGATACAGTCTCTATGGGGAACAGTATGGAGGTTCCTTAAAAAAGTAAAAATAGAATTACCATATAATCCAGCAATCCCACTACTGGGCATATACCCAGAGAAAACCATAAATCAAAAAGACACATTCACCACAATGTTCACTGCAGCACTATTTACAATAGCCAGGTAATGAAAGCAACCTAAGTGCCCACAGACAGACGAATGGATAAAGATGTGGTACATATATACAATGGAATATTACTCAGCCATACATAGGAATGAAATTGGGTCATTTGTAGAGACCTTAATGGATCTAGAGACTGTCATACGGAGTGAAGTAAGTCAGAAAGAGAAAAACAAATATTGTATATTAATGCATATATGTGGAACCTAGAAAAATGGTACAGATGAACCGGTTTGCAGGGCAGAGATAGAGACACAGATGTAGAGAACAAACATATGGACACCAAGGGGGAAACGCCATGCGAGGGTGGTGGTGGGATGAATTGGGAGACTGGGATTCACATGTGCACACTTATATGTATAAAATAGATATCCAATAAGAACCTGCTGTATAAAAGAAATAAATTTAAAAAAATAAAAATAAATAGCATTTAATAAAAGAAAACAGAAAAAAAGTATTTCCCTTGACATAGACGTCTTTATATTAATGCATTATTTCCATGTTTATATCTGTAAATTAAAAAAAAAGAGGAATAAATAAAATCTACCTTGAACCAAAAAGAAAAAAAAGAAAAAAAAAAAAACCAGAACCCACCAGTTATACAGAGGAAAATCGTATCAGGGCACTTGCTCCAGTGGTAAAAAATTCTTAAGTTGGTCAGAGGTGGGAAATCATCTCCCTTGCACTCAGCAGTGCTCCCACCGACAAGGAGCATCCTCATTGCAAAGCTGGGGGACTGTGTCGAGGCGTCTGTGAGTAAATGTGAGCTGAGCCCCAGTCCTGCTGCAGCTGAACTCTTCCCACCCTTTCCAGGTAAAACACCTGAATATGTACAAGCACTTGCAAGCCTAGAGGAAGGTCTGTGGAGCCACACCAGCGACAGCACACAGGCCGACTTGGTGCCTGCAGGCCAGTCAGGATGGTCCTGGCCCCAGATGCTCTTCTGGAATCTTTCCATTTCCCTGCCTGAGATACCCCCCCTGCCACGGCCCCCACTGCTTTTTTACTTCCTCACCTCTGCCTGGGGAGAAATTCAAGAGGCAGGTATGGATGACACATCCTCTTCTTTAGCAGGTGGCAGCCTAGCAACTCCTGCGGAAAGTCCAGCAGAGCCCCACTCACACTGGGCCTCCCACAAAGCCACGGCCCCTCACTCCCTACCACCACCCCAGCCCCGAAACTGCTGACGGGGCAGAGAATATGGCGTCAGGCACAGCTACAGGGGCTCTTGCTGACTGGAGAGGTGTTTATATTGACCTCAACCCAGGCACACCTGGGGAGGGCAGGCAGGCAGTGTCAGGCTGCCCAAATCAGCCAATCCTCACACCTCAGGGGCTCACAGTAGCAGAAAATGAACCTTGCTAAACGGGCCAGGCCCAAGGAACAGGTGTGGGCCCTTGAGAGTCAGGCTAGACAAGGGGCTGCAGCTGCGGCTTGTTTTCTTATCATTTTATCTGGTCCATGAGTGGAAAACAACTTCAAGAAGACCCTATCCTAATGAGAGGAACCCAGGAGTCAGGGAGAGGAGTGATGGTGGGTGGAGACAGAGGCCTGGTGCCCTGGCTGCAGTGGAAGTGTCTGGAAGACCAGGCAGAGAGAGACTGCACAGGGTGATAGCCAGGGTCACAGACCTGTCAGAGCTGCTGTTTGTTAGTTCAAGTCCTGCTCTGAGGTGTTCTGTGTCAGCTGTGAGCGACAGGTGAGCTGGGGGTTCTCTGCAAGGTGGGCTATGTGCACAGTTCCTGTGTGTCCAGCCTTGCTTGGGTACCTGCCCATGGGAGCTCTGTATCCTAGGAAGGGCCTGACTATGAGAGCCCCATGGGCTGATGGGTAGCTGCACAGGGGAGCTCCATACCCAGGGAGGGACTTGAACACGAGAGTCCCGTGGGCTGTGGGGATGGGTGGTGCAGCGAAGGTGAGCTCCATATCCTGGGGTTGGCCTGACCACGAGAGCCCCATGGGCTGCTGGAGACCTGGTAAAGGATATCAGGACAGTCAGTGAAGCCACCGAGGATATACATCCAGTAGCTCCTATTTCCTACACCCTGCTGGAAATTCTACCATCCACCAGGCCATGGCATTCTGTATTACACTTCAATGATGCCTTCTTCTGTATTCCATTCATCTCAGAGTCACAAGAATTTTTGGCTTGTGAGTGGCAGGACACAACATGCAACAAAACCAATAATGCTGGGCCGTCCTGCCCCAACGGTACAAAAATCCCCACACCATCATTGGGGAAATGTCCTCTAAAGACCTAAACGTTCTACCTCTGTAAAAGGGAACCCTCCTTCAATATGCAGATGACATTCTGATCGCCAGGCCTACTAAAGACGCCTCGGAAATACCTAGCCAAGAAAGGATAGAAGGTGTCCAAGAAAAAGGCTCAAATATCACAGGCTCAGGTGACATGTCTGGGCTTCATTCTCACAGATATTCAGAGAAACGCATCCCAGGATAGGGAAGAAGCCATTTGCAGCCTTACCTCTTCTAAAACTAGAAGACAGCTTAGGGGTTCCTGGGGAGGCCAAGGTTTTCTGCATCTGGATCCCTAACTACAGTCTAATAGCTGGGCCTCTACATGAAACACTGACACGAAAAGATGATGATCCTTTTGTATAGAATCCAGAAGCAGCCTTTCAAGAATGGAAAGAGCAGTCAATTCAGATCCTTGCCCAGGAACTACCTAATTTAGCTAAACCCTTTGACCTTTACATACCGGGTCAATGGTTAATTGCCCTTGGAGCCTTAGTGCAAAAACTGGGACCACTTGAAATGGAGCAACACAAGAATGCCCTTCAGGTATGATAAACTATGGTCACCAAGGGCTTTGCCCACTGACTCATCAGGCCAGGATACTGGGGTATCTAAAAAGCTGGAAATCAGCAGCCCACAAGGCCAGCTCCCTCCTAAGGGAAAAGGACCCCACGTGGTGATCCTAACCACCCATCATGCCCTGAAGTTGCAGGGATCGCTCTGTGGACACACTGACCTCAAGTGAGGAGGCCCTCCAACTCCAACCTCCAGAGAGACAAATGGGGGCAACGGGCCCCCAAGATGACTCGTGTGACCATCACTTGACCTGGAGTTTCTCTCAGAAAACAACAAGACTGTGTCCCGAAAGAGCAGACTACTGCTTGCAGGACTTACTGCACCCAGAGGGGAGCTAATAAGCTTGGCGGGGGAAAAGTATATCACCCTATCACCATAGAAAACCCTACAGACACCGCGGTGATCGTGGCCAATATGACCGGCAGGACTGCTGGCTACTTCTAAAGGCCGTTGACTCAGTGGACGTCATGGTCCTGGATCACCACTGACCCTGGACTCTCTGGGAGTTGCACGGGCAGGGTTCTGACACATGGTGCTGTTTGTACATTAATTCAGGGACCTAATTAAAGAAAGCACAGACTACTGGTCAGAGCATCTAGGCTGGCAAAAACCGTCAGCCTAAGGTCGCCAAACAAATGTGGGGTGGGATGAAACCTGCCACCTCAGCATCTCTGCGCATCTCTTTCCTGGACCCTTAAAGGTCATTAGAATCTATAACACTTCCAATGCTGGTGCTCATGCGGACGAGAAGTGAGGCAGGAGGCCTTGGGACAATCAACCTCACCTGGAGGCTAGTGGGGAGATGTTTTGCCCCTCCCTTCAGGTATCAGGGCTACCACCACAGCATGAAGCAGTTACAAAAGAGGGGTCTGCACCCTCAACACCCCAAGAATGAGGAACGGAACAAAAAGCAGAGGAGGTGTTCATCTCCGGCAACGTTCATTAAAAATTCCTGGGAGATAAAAAGAGAATCTGGGCAATAAAATAAAGTCTAACCTGCTTTTCCTTTGTGCTTTGTCTAATTTCATGTGCTCCTAGGGTTCCGCATGCAGAGGTCCCACACCCGGCACTTCAGACCCGATTTCCTAGTGCAGAATGGCTGGGTCGACACCTCAGCTAGCGGGGTCACATGCAGACTCCACGGCATAGAGCCTGAGCTGCAGCCAACCCAGCACTCGAGAGCTCCATCCCCTCCCTCCCACTGAGGCTGCTGGGATCCCTGCACAGCAGCCTAGCCCACAGCCCGTGGGGGACTGCACGCTCTCACCTCTCCATTCTGTTTTCAAAATAATGTTTCCCTTGCTTCTGAAGCAAACTCAGTCTTGATCTCTTGCCTCCAATGACACTGGGCACGGGGACTCCTGTTGGGGTCCACTCTGGAGGATCAGTAATTGAGAACATTGTAAATTCAATGAACAGATGTGTGAGCCAAACTGTAGTTAACATAGAGCAGTGTATAATGCTCGGGTAAAATAAGATGTTTCTAAGACTTACATTTGATATTTCCATCACTTTACTATAAGCAAGTTCAGTGAAGACGTCTGTCTTATTTGTCAGGTCAACATTAGAGAAATGAAGTGATTTATTTCCATGGATGTACATCGAATACTCTTGGCTGAAGCTTCAATCTTGTTTTGAATGCTTTTCCAATGAAAACGATACCTCTCTTTCAGCTCCCCCATTTCTGAGAAGTATAAAATCTTATAATTTTTTATTAACAAAGGGGAAAGGTAGGAGAAGGGATAAATTAACAGTTTGGGATTAACACATACACACTGCTATGTATAAAATAGATCATCAACAAGGAACTACTGTATAGCACAGGGAACTACACTGAATATTTTGCAATAACCTATAAGGGGAAATAATCTGAAAAAGAATCGATATTTTTATTGACATCATCTATCAATGACAGATAAAATGTAACCTAAGCAAGGCCCATGGTGAACGCTTCTGACCCTGAAGATTTCAGTCATCTAAAGTTTGGGCTCTGCCTATTTCCCAAGGCCTTTAATGGACATACGTGTAGCTGTAGCTTAAAAATTCCCCAGTTTGGGGTACGGGGAGGCACTGATTTGGAAAAATCCCTGGTGTTCTCCTTCCATGCACGGGACCCTTCCTACAGCTAAAACATGCCTGTCACACCTAGAGGATGGTACACCGTTTGATCGGAAAGAGTTTGGAAAAGGCACCTCATCTCCTCATCGCCTGGTGCTCGGGTTCACCCCTCCAGCATCTTTCCTAACAATCTCCTCACTTGGGGATATCAGCACCGTCAACATCCTGTTGCACACAGTTTGGAATTTGTCCAGAGGATGAAGCGGAAGGATGAGAAAAATTTAGAGACAAGTCTTAGTTGTTTGGACAGGCACATGCCACTCTAATTTCCAATCTGGAAGACAAATTCATCAAAGGCTAGAATTGCCCACGGAAACAGAATAGGTCTAGAGGAAATCCCGCTGTTTTGTGTCCAGTTTCCAAAAACACAAGTTGAAAAATGGAACTCAGGGGCACTAAAATTCATGAAACTGCAGAGTTGAAAATATCTATCGTCGAAAAATGTCTTGAGGTAAGTCACAGAAAAGGAGTTGTAAGCAAGGGAGAGTGGCAGGAAACAGATTTGAAGAGGTAGAAAGGACTCCCCATTAAAGCACAAGAAAAGGGGCTGAACATCGCCAATGATGCAGTTGGCCCAAAAGGGCGTATGCATTTTTTCTGAATATATTCAAGTAAAGGCCATACACACTTTTTATCCAACCAAACAGGTGGGCACTGGAAATCAATACTACAAAATGTATCACTTCACATCAGTCAGAAGGGCCATCCACATAAAGTGTAAACACCAGAAATGCAGGACAGGGCGAGGAGAAAAGGGAGCCCTGTGAGGCTGATAGTGGAAATGTAATTTGCCAATGGCCACTCTGGAGAAGTGTATTGTGTTTGCTAAGACATCTAAAAGATGAGCTACAGAGCATAGTGCACTTGCACTCATGGGCGTATACCTTGGGAAAAACAAACATGGACAGAAAACAGGCACCCCAACGTTTACCACCTCTCTGTTAAAAAGGGCCTCCACTTGGATATAACCTAAATGTCCCTGGAAGGATAAAATGGATAAAAGAGCTGGGGTATTTATGTAGAGTGGAATATTACTCATCCAGAAATCAATGAAATAAGGCCAGTTGGAACAACTCTGGAGGAGTTACATACGATCATTCTAAGTGACATATGTCAGAAAGAAAAAGACACATATCATAAGATGTCACTTAAAGGTGGAATCAAACATGACTACACATGAAATAAACTACAAAACAGAAACATAGTCAAATATGTAGAAAATAGACATAAGGCTGCTAAATGGGAAAGGTGGGGAATGGTGAGGTATTATCCAGGAGGTTGAAATTAGCAAATATACCATTCCAAGTACCAAATTGAATAACTGACAAGCCCTACACGGTACCTCAAAGAACTGCACTCAGCCCACTCAAGTCACTGGACAATAATACATATGACTCGTAAGCATCTGAGAAAGAATTTATTGTTGTCTCACAGTACATGAATCAAGTGGATGTACAGCAGCAAAAAACAGAGCTTTGAAAATCAGCTGTAACCAATATAAAAATAAATTTAAAAATATTTATAAAAACGGTGAGACAGACAAAAATTCTTACAACTTTTGTTGAAGGGCTACGATGTAACATGGATTGAACACATTTAGACCCACAGCAGGATGATATATAAGGCTGGAAGCTATGCAGGCTAAGAGATGTTAGAGAGGCTGGGTGAGGAAATGCAGACCTTTTAAAGTAATACTGCCTGGTACCCATTCCATGGGTCCCAAATCGGCAGGTTCAAGGGAATCTTCTGACAGCGAAAACATGCCTGCGAAACCGAGATGAATGTACACCGTGTGCTCAGGAAAGGTGTCTAAAATGCACCTCATTTTTGATCTCCTGGTGCTGGGGTTCACCATTCCAGCCACAACACTAAAAATCTCCCCACTTTGAGAATCAGCACCTTTAACCTCCTCTTTCACACAGTTTGCAATTTGTGCAGAGGATAAATGGGAAGGGGGGAACCAATGAGAGATTAGCTGTAGGATTTTTGACAGGCACATGTCACTCTAATTTCCCATTAGAAGAAGAATTAACCAAAGTCTCAGCCTGCCTCCTCAGAACCAGAATAGGGCCAGAAGCAATACAAAGGTTTGGCGGCCAGCTCACAATAAAGCGAGTTGCAAAATGGAGCTCAGGAGCAGACAATTCAAAGACCTGCAAAGATATAAATGATAACCAACGTCCAAAAATATATTCAGGTAAGGCAACGAAGGGGATCTGAATGAGAGGCAGAATTGCAGGAAACATTTTTCAAAAGGTAGATGGTACTCACATTTAAAGCATATGAAAAGCAGCAGAATTTCTAGAATGATGCAGTTGGGCAAAAGGGTGTATGCCTTTTTTTCGTGAATATCTTCAGGAAAAAAACACATACAGAGTTTTTGGCCAACCAAGCAAGCGGGAAATGCAAATCCGCACAACAAAGAAGTCTCAATTTCCACTGCTCAGAAAGGCCATCCAAAAAATGTGTACAAACCAGAAATGCTGGAGAGGCCATGGAGAACAGGGAGACTAGTCACGCTGATGGGTGGGGTATAAATATCCAAGAGCCACTCTGAAGAAGTGTATGCTGTTTCCTAAAACATTTAAATATAAAGCCCCCGAGCAAAGGGGACTTCAACTCATAGACATATAACTTGGGAAGACTAAATATCGACAACACACAGGCACCCCAAAGTTTAGGGCTGCTCTGCATACAAGAACCTCAACTTCGGTACACCTAAAATATCCCAGGAAAAAGAGAAATGCATAAATTACTTGTGGTAATTTTGTACAACGGAATATCACTCAGACGTGAAATCAATGTCATAAGGCCAGTAGCAGCATAAAGAGTGGATTTAGGTATGATGATTCTAAGGGAAATTAGTCACACAGAAAAAGAATCTTATCATAAGATATCACTTACAGAGGGAATGACAACATCACAACACATGTACTGACTTCAGAAAGAGAACAGAGTCTCACATTTAGAAAACACTCTTATGCCTGTTTAATGGGAAAGGAGAGGTGGGGTGATGCATAAAACCAGAGTTTGATATTAGCACAGGTACCATTCCATAAACCAAATAAAGAACAGACGAGACCTACCCCTTCCTCAGTGAACGGGACTCAAACCCCCTATTCCCCACAGAGGAATATATCTGAATAGTGAGAATCTTAAAACCTATGTATTGATTTGTCTCCATAAGGGAATCAAGTGTGTCTAGACTGGCATAAACACGTCAGTGAAAATCAGCTCAACCCCATTATAAAAATGAATTTCAAAAACAAACAAAAAAACAGCGAAGTTCTTACACAATTCCTTCAGGGGTTCTGATGAAACCGGGAATGACCCTATTTGCAAAGACAGCTGAATGAGACATAAGGCTGGACACTTGGGACTGAGAGGACTGGTGAGATTGGGAGAGAAAATGCAGACCCTTTAAAGTAGTAATGCATGCCACGATTCCATGGATACCAAATCTCCAGGTAGTAGGGATTATCACTACAGTTATAACATGTATGGGAAACCTAGAGAATGGACACCCTGTGATGGTGAAAGGTTTCTAAAAGTCTCCTAATTTTTCCTCTCCTTGTGCTCCAGTTTGGCATTCCAACTGCTTTACTATCAATCTCCCAACTTAGGAGAGCCAGCCCCTATAACCTCCTGGTTCGCACAGTTTGCTAATTGTGCAGAGGATGAAAGGGAAGAGGGAGAACCAATCAGAGAGTAGATGTAGGCATTTGGACGGGCACAGGTCACTGTAAATTCCCGTCAGGAAGAAGAATTAACCAAAGCCTCAGACACCTGCAGGGAAGAGTATAGCCACCCCTGGAACAAGTATAGGTCCTGAAGCAAAATTGTGGATTTGCGGTCAGCTCCCAAAAATGGGATTTGAAAATTGGAGCTCACGGTCACAGCAATTCACAAACCTACAGTTATAAAGGACTACTGTCTTCCAAAAATCTGTTGAGGGAAGGCAACGAAGCTGACTTGAAAATGAGGCAGAATTGCACAAAACATATTTCAAGAGGTAAATTGGAATCGCCTTTAAAGCACAGGAAAGGCATCACAACTTCGACAATGATGCACTTGGCGAAAAAGGGCGTATGCGTTTTCTCCTGAATATATTCAGGAGAAAACGCATACGCCCTTTTTTGACAATCAAGCAAGCACGCAATGCAAATCCACACTACAAAGAACTGTCACTTCCCATGGGTCAAAAGGGACATCCGAAAATCTGTAAAAATCAGAAAGGCAAGAGGGAGATGACAAGGGCATGAAGCAATATGATCCAAAGTGTCATGAAGGATTGTGATGACAAGCGCATGGAGCATTGTGATGACAAGATGATGTACCATATTGCTGACAAAGGCATGGAGCATTGTGAGGACAAGGTTCATGGAGCACTGTGATGACAAGCGTCACGGAGCATTGTGATTACAGGGGTCATGAAGCATTGGGATGACATGTGCATGGAGCATTTTCATGACAAGAGTCCCGGATCATTGTGTTGTCAGGGTTCATGGATCGTTGTGATGACAGGAGTCATGGAGCATTGTGATGACAGGGGTCATGGAGCATTGTGATGAGAAGGTCAAGGAGCATCGGGCTGAAAACGTTCATGGAGTATTGTGATGACAGGGGCCATGGAGGCTTGTGATGACAAGGTACTGGAGCATTGTGATGAGAAGACCATGGAGACTTGTGATGACAAGTCTCATGGAATATTCTGATGAAAAGGGGCATGGAGCATTGTGATTACAGGGGTCTTGGGGCATTGTGATGACAAGGGCTTGGAGCATTGGGATGAGATGGCCATGGAACGTTCTGATGACATGCATCATGGAGCTTTGTGATGACAAGGGCATGGAGCATTGTGATGAAAAAGGCATGGAGCCTTGTCATGACATGGTTCAAGGAGCATACTGAGGACAAGTGTCAGGGAGCATTGTGATGACAAGTGTATTGAGCATTGTGATGAAAAAGGTCATGGAGCATTGTGATGAGAAGACCATGTATAATTGTGATGACGAGCGTCATGGGACGTTGTGATGATAAGTGTTATGGAACATTTTGATCAAAAGGATTTGGAGCATTGTGATGACAGAGATCATGGAGAATTTTGATTTCATTGTGATGACAATAGCATGAAGCATTATGATGATTGGCATGGTGCATTGTGATGACAGGGTTCATGGGCATTGAGATGAAAAGGGGCATGGAGCATTGTGATTACAGGGGTCTTGGAGCATTGTGATTAGAAGGGTCATGGAGCCTTGTGATGACAAGGCCATGGAACATCGTGATGGCAGGGGTCATGGAGCATTGTTATGACAGGGTTAATGGAGAATTGTGATGGCAAGTGCATGGAACATTGTGATGAGAAGGCCATGGAGCATTCTGATGACATGCGTCATGGAGCTTTGTGATGACAAGTTCATGGAGCAATGTGATGAGAGCGTTCATGGTGCATTGTGATGACAATGACATTGAGCATTTTGATGAAAAGTTCATGGAGCACTGTGGTGACAAATTTCACAGAGCCTTGTGATGATGAGGGCATTGACTTTTGTGGTGACACAGGTCATGGAGTCTTGTGATGACGGGACACACGGAGCATTGTGATGACTGGGGTCATGTAGCATTGTGATGACAGGAGCATGGAGCATTGGTCTGACAAGTTTCATGGATAATTGTGTTGACAGAGGGCATGGCACATTGTGATGACAAGGGCATGGAGCATTGTGATGACAAGGTCATGGATTATTGTGAAGACAGGTGTCAGGGAGCATTGTGATGGCATATTTCATGTTCCATTGTGATGACAATGGCATGGAGCATTGTGATGCCGAGTGTTATGGAGGATTGTGATGACAAAGGTAATGGAGCATTGTGATGACAAGGGCTTGGAGCATTGTGATGACAAGTGCCATGGAGCATTGTGATGACAAGGGCATGGAGCATTGTGATGACAACGGCCTTTGAGAATTTTGATGAAAAGGTCGTGAAGCATTGTGATGACAAAGGCATGGAGCTTGCTATGACAGGGGTCATGGGACATTGCGATGACAAGTGCATGGAGAATTGTGATGACAAGAGCATGTAACATGGGGATGAGAACTGTCATGGAGCATTGTGATGACAAGGACCTGGAGAATTGTGATGACAAGGGACATGGAGCATTGTGATGACCAGGGCATGGAGCATTGTTATGGCAAGACCGTGGAGCACTGTGATGAGAAGACCATGGATAATTCTGGTGACGAGCATCATGGAGCACTGTAATGACAAGGGGCATGGAGCATTGTGATGATACGTCTCATGGAGCATTGTCATGACAGGGGTCATGGATCATTGTGATGACAAGGGTCATCGAGTATTCTGATGACAAGCTTGTGCAGTATTGTGATGACAAAGCATTTAACACTGTGATGGGAAGTGTCATGGAACATAGTGATGCCAAGAACGTGGAGAATTATGATGAAAGGGAACATAGAGCATTGCGATGATCAGGGCATGGAGCATTGTGATGGCAAAACCGTGAAGCACTGTGATGAGAAGACCATGGATAATTGTGATGACGAGCATCATGGAGCACTATAATGACAAGCGGCATGGAGCATTGTGTTTACAGGGGTCTTGGAGTATTGTGATGACAAGGGCATGGAGCATTGTGAAGAGAAGGCCATGAAGCATTCTGATGAATGCGTCATGGAGCACTGTGATGACAAGTGCATGGATCATTGTGATTACAGGTGTCTTGGAGCATTGTGATGAAAAGGGCATGGATCATTGTGATGAAAAAGGCATGGAGCCCTGTCATGACAGTGTTCAAGGAGCATACTGACAACAAGTGTCAGGGAGCATTGTGATGACAAAGGTTATGGAGCATAGTGATGAGAAGACCATGGATAATTGTGATTATGAGCATCATGGGTTGTTGTGATGAGAAGTGTTATGGAACATTGTGATCCAAACGGTTTGGAGCATTGTGATGACAGAGGTCATGGAGCATTTTGATTTCATTGTGAGGAAAATAGCCTGAAGCATTATGATAATGGGCATGGTGCATTGTGATGATAGGATTCATGGTGCTTTGAGATGAAAAGGGGCATGGAGCACTGTGATAAAAAGTGTCTTGGAGCATTGTGATGAGAAGTCCATGGAACTTTCTAATGACATGCGTCATGGAGCTTTGTGATGACAAGGGCATGGAGCATTGTGATTACAGCGGTCTTGGAACATTGTGATGACAAGTGTCATGGAGCCTTGTGAATGACAAGGCCGTGGAACTTTGTGATGGCAGGGGTCATGGAACATTGTTATGACAGGTGTAATGGAGCATTGTGATGAGAAGGACAGGAAGCATTGGTGTGAAATGTTTCATGGATTATTGTGATGAGAGTGGACATGGAGCACTGTGATGACAAGAGCACGGAACACTGTGATACAATGGTCATAGAGGATTATAATGACAAGGGCATGGAGCATAGTGATGAGAAGGGCATCGAGCATTGTGATGACATGTGTCATGGAGCTTTGTGATGACAAGGGCATGGAGAAATGTAATGAGAATGTTCATGGAGCATTGTGATGACAATGACATGGAGCATTGTGATGTCAAGGGTCAAGGAGATTTGTGATGACAAAAGTCACGGAGCATTTTGATGACAAGGGCGTGGTGCATTGTGATGAGAAGGCCAGGGAGCATTTTGATGACAGTGTCATGCAGCAATTTGATGAAAATTGTAATGGATTATTTTGATGACAGTGGTTATAGAACATTGTGATGTCTGGGGTCATGGAGCTTTGGGATAAAAAGTGTCATGGAGCATTTTGATGACAGGGGTTGTGGAACATTGTGATGTCAGGTGTCATGGAACATTGTGATGATAAGGGGATGTAGCATTGTGATGACAGGGGTCATGGAACATTGTGATTACCGGGTCTTGGAGCATTGTGATGAGAAGGGTCATGGAGACTTGTGATGACAAGGCCATGGAACATCGTGATGGCAGAGGTCATGGAGTATTGTTATGACAGGGGTAATGGAACATTGTGATGGCAATGGCATGGAGGATTGTGATGAGAAGGCCATGGAGCATTCTGATGACATGTGTCATGGAGCTTTGTGATGACAACAGCATGGAGCAATGTGATGAATGCGATCATGGAGCAATGTGATGAAAATGACATGGAGCATTGTGATGCCAAGGGTCAAGTATCTTTGTGATGACAAATGTCATGGAGGATTTTGATGACAAGGGCGTTTTGCATTGTGATGAGAAGGGCAGGGATCATTGTGATGACAGGGTCATGGATCAATTGGATGAAATGTGTCATGGAACATTTTGATGACAGGGGTTATTGAACACTGTGATGCCAGGCGTCATGGAGCATTTTGATGAAAAGGTTTTGGGAGCATTTTGATGACAGGGGTTATGGAACATTGTGATGTCAGGGGTCATCGAACATTGTGATGATATGTGCATGTACAATTGTGATGACAGGAATCCTGGATCATTGTGATGACAAGGGTGAGGGAGTATTGTGACGAATAGTGATGTAACATTGTGATATCAGTGGTGAGAGAGCATTTTGATGAGAAGTGCATGGAGCATTGTGATGACAAGTTTTATGGAGCATTGTGATGACAAGATTGTGGAGCACTGTGATGACAAGCGCATGGTGCATTTTGATGACATGTGTCATGGAACATTGTGCTGACAAGCGCATGGAGCATTGTGATGACAAGTGTCATGGAGCATTGTGCTGAGAAAGGCAGAGAGGATTGTGATGACAAGGGTCAAAGAGAATTGTGATGAAAAGTTCATGGAGCATTGTGGTTAAAATGGTCACAGAGACTGTTGATGACGAGGGCATGGACCATTGAGATGACAAAGGTCATGAAGCATTGTGATGAATGAAGTCACGGAGCATAGTAATGACAGGGGTCATGGAACAATGTGATAACAAGGGCATGGAGAATTGTGATGACAGGTGTCATGGAGCACTGTGATGACAAGCATCACGGAGCATTGTGAATACAGGGGTCATGGAGCTTTGGGATGACAAGGGCATGGATCATTGTGATGACAAGGGTCATGGAGCATTGGGCTGAATATGTTCATGGAGTATTGTGATGACAGGGGTCATGGAGCATTTTGATGAGAAGGTCATAGAGCATTGGGCTGAAAATGTTCATGGAGTATCGTGATGACAGGGATCATGGAGCATTATGATGACAAGTTCCTGGAGCACTTTTATGAGAATACAATGGAGACTTGTGATGACAAGTCTCATGGAGCACTCTGATGAAAAGGGACATGGAGCATTGTGATTACAGGGGTCTTGGAGCATTGTGATGACAAGGGCAAAGAGCATTGTGAGGAGAAGGCCATGGAGCATTCTGATGACATGCATCATTGAGTTTTGTGACAACAAGAGCATGGAGCATTGTGATTACAGGGGTCTTGGAGCATTGTGATTAAAAGGGCATGGAGCATTGTGATGAAAAAGGCATGGAGACGTGTCATGACAGGGTTAATGGAGCAGACTGATGACAAGTGTCAGGGAGCATTGTGATGACAAGTGTAGTGAGCATTGTGATGACAAAAGTCATGGATCATTGTGATGAAAAAAACATGGATAATTGTGATGATGAGCGTCATAGGGTGTTGTGATGATAAGTGTTATGGAACATTGTGATCACAAGGGATTGGAGCATTGTGATGACAGAGGTCATGGAGCATATTGATTTCATTGTGATAAAAATAGCCTGAAGCATTATGATGATGGGCATGGTCCATTGTGATGACAGGGTTCATGGAGCATTGAGATGAAAAGTCTCATGGAGCATTTTGATTACAAGGGTCTTGGAGCATTGTGATGACAAGGACATGGAGCATTGTGTTGACAGGGCCATGGAACATTCTGATGACATGTGTCATGTAGCTTTTTGATGAAAAGGGCATGGAGCATTTTGATTAGAGGGGTCGTGGAGCATTGTAATGACAAGTGCCATGGAGCCTTGTGATGACAAGGCCGGGGAACATTGTGATGGCAGGTGTCATGGAGCATTGTTATGACAGAGCTAAAGGAGCATTGTGATGAGAAGTGCATGGAGCATTGGTCTGAAATGTTTCATGGATTATTGTGATGAGAGTTGGCATAGAGCATTTTGATGATAAGGGCATGGAACACTGTGATACATGGGTCATGGAGGATTGTAATGACAAGGTCATGGGGCATTGTGATGAGAAGGGCATCGAGCATTGTGATGAGAAGTGTCATGGAGCTTTGTGATGACAAGGGCATTGAGCAATGTTATGAGAGGGTTCATGGAGCATTTTGATGACAGTGACATGGAGCATTGTGATGCCAAGTGTCATGGCGCTTTGTGATGACAAAGGTCATGGAGCATTTTGATGATAAGTGCATGGTGCAATGTGATGAGAAAGGCAGGGAGTATTTTGATGACATGGTCATGCAGCAATATGATGAAAAGTGTATTGGAACAATTTGATGACAGGGGTTATAGAATATTGTGATGTCAGGGGTCATGGATCATTGTGGTGATAAAGGGATGTAGCATTGTGATGACAGGGGTTATGGGACATTGTGATTACAGGGGTGAGGGAGTATTGTGACGACTAGTAATGGAACACTGTGATATCTCTGGTGAGAGAGCATTTTGATGAGGATTGTATGGAGCATTGTGATTACAAGGTTTATGGAGCATTGCAATGACAAGTTTCTGGACCGTTGTGATGAAAAGTGAATGGCACATTGTGATGATAAGGGTCATGGAATATTTTTCAGACAAAGGCATGGAGCATTGTGATGACAATGGTCACGGAGCATTGTCATGAAAATGGAATGGGGCATTGTGATGAAAAAGGCATGGAGCCTTTTCGTGACAGGGTTCAAGGAGCATTCTGATGACAAGTGTCATGGAGCATTGTGATGACAAGTGTACTGAGAATTGTGATGACAAAGGTCATGGAACATTGTGATGAAAAGGGCATGGAATTTTGTGATGACAAGCATCAAGGAGCATTGTGATGACAAGAGTTATGGAACATTGGGATCACAATTGTTTGGAGCATTGTGATGACAGAGGTCATGGATCATTTTGATTTCAAGGAGCATGGAGCATTATGATGACAAGGGCATGAAGCAATGTGATCCCAAGGTTCATGGAGGATTTTGATGACAATGGAAATGGAGTATTGTGATGACAAGCGCATAGAGCATTGTAATGAAAAGGTCATGTAGCATTTTGCTGACAAAGTCATGGAGCCTTGTGATGACAGGTGTCATGGAGCACTGTGATGACAAGAGTCACGGAGCATTGTGAATACAGGGGTCATGGAGCATTGGGATGACAAGGGCATGGATCATTGTGATGACAAGGATCATGGAGAATTGGGCTGAATATGATCATGGAGTATTGTGATGACAGGGGTCATGGAGCACTGTGATGACAGAGGTAATGAAGAATTTTGATTTCATTGTGCTGACAATATCAAGAAGCATTACGATGATTGGCATGATGCATTGTGATGACAGGGTTCATGGAGCATTGAGTTGAAAAGGGGCATGGAGCATTGTGATTACAGAGGTCTTGGAGCACTGTGATGACAAGGGCATGGAGCATTTTGATGAGAAGGCCATGGAACATTCTGATGACATGTGTCATGGAGCTTTGTGATGACAATGGATTAGAGCATTGTGATTACAGGGGTCTTGGAGCATTGTGATGACAAGTGTCATGGAGCCTTGTGATGACAAGGCCATGAAACATCGTGATGGAAGGGGTCATTGAGCATTGTTATGACAGGGGTAATGGAGCATTGTGATGAGAAGGGCATGGAGCATTGTGATTACAAGGTTTATGGAGCATTACCATGACAAATTTGTGGACCGTTTTGATGAAAAGCCCGTAGCACATTGTGATGACAAGTTTCATGGAGCATTTTTCTGACAAAGGCATGGAGCATTTTGATGACAAGGGTCATGGAGCATTGTGGTTATAAAGGTCACAGAGCCTTGTGCTGACGCGGGCAAGGACCATTGTGATGACAAATGTTATGAAGCATTGTGATGACAACGTCATGGAGCATTGTGGAGACAGGGGCATGGATCATTTTTCTTACATGTTTCATAGATTATTGTGATGACAGTGGACATGGTGCATTGTGATGACATGGGCATGGATTATTGTAATGAGAAGTTCATGGATTATTGTGAAGACAGGTGTCAGGGAGCATTGTGATGACATATGTCATGGTCCATTGCAATGACAATGGCAGGGAGCATTGTGATGCCAAATGTAATGGAGGATTTTGATGACAAATATAATGGAGCATTGTGATGACTAGGGCTTGGAGCTTTATGATGACAAGGGCCGTTGAGAATTTTCAAAACAAGGTCGTGAAGCATTGTTATGACAATGTCCTAAAGCACTGTGATGAGAAATCCATAGAGATTTGTTATGACAAATCTCATGGAGCATAGTGATGAAAAAGGACATGGAGCATTGTGATTACAGGGGTCGTGGAACACTGTGATGACATGGGCATGGAGCATTGTGAGGAGAAGGCCAAGGAGCATTCTGAAGACATGATTCATTGAGCTTTGTGATGACAAGGGCATGGAGCATTGTGTTTAAAGGGGTCTTGGTGCATTGTGATGAAAAGGGGATGGATCATTTTGATGAAAAAGCCATGGAGCTCTGTTATGACAGGGTTCAATGAGCATACAGACAACAAGTGTCAAGGAGCATTATGATGAAAAGTGTATTGAGCATTGTGATGACAAAGGTCATGGAGCATTGTCATGAGAAGACCATGGATAATTGTGATGACGAGCCTCATGGGGCACTGTGAGGACAAGTGTTATGGAACATTGTGATCACAAGGCTTTGGAGCATTGTTATGACTGATGTCTTGGAGCATTTTGATTTCATTGTGATGACAGTAGCATGAAGCATTATGATGATGGGCATTGTGCATTGTGATGACAGGGGTCTTGGAGCATTGTGATGAGAAGGGTCATGGAGCCTTGTGATGACAAGTCCACGGAACATCGTGATGGCAGTGGTCATGGATCATTGTTATCACAGGGGGAATGGAGCACTGTAACGGCAAGGGCATGGAGCATTGTGATGAGAAGGCCATGCAGGATTCTGATGACATTTTTCATGGAGCTTTGTGATGACAATGGCATGGAGCAATGTGATGAGAGTGTTCATGGAGCATTGTGATGACAATGACATGGAGCATTGTGATGCCAAGGGTAATGGATCTTTGTGATGACAAAGGTCATGGAGCATTTTGATGACAAGGGCGTTGTGCATTGTGATGAGAAGGGCAGGGAGCATTGTGATGACAGGGTCATGGAGCAATTTGATGAAAAGGTTCATGGAAAATTATGATGACAGGCGTTATGGAACATTGTGATGACAGGGGTCATGGAGCATTATGATGAAAAGGGTCATGGAGCATTTTGATGAAAGGGGTTATGGAGCATTGTGATGTCAGGGTTCATCGAACATTTTGATGATAAGTGCATGTAGCATTGTGATGACAGGAGTCATGGAACATTGTGATAACAAGGGTAAGGGTGTATTGTGATGAACAGTGATGTAACACTGGGATATCTGTGGTGAGAGAGCATTTTGATGAGAAGTGCATGGAGCATTGTGATGACAAGGTTTATGGAGCATTGTGATGACAAGATTGTGGAGCACTGTGATGACAAGCGCATGGTGCATTGTGATGACATGTGTCATGGAGCATCATGCTGAGAAGCGCATGGAGCATTGTGATGACAAGGGTCATGGAGCATTGTGCTGAGAAAGGCATAGAGCATTGTGATGACAAGGATCAAAGAGCTTTGTGATGACAAGTCTCATGGAGCATACTGATGAAAAGGGGCATGGAGCATTGTGATTACAGGGGTCTTGGAGCACTGTAATGAAAAGTGCATGGAGTATTTTGATGAGAAGACCATGGAACATTCTGATGACATGTGTCATGGAGCTTTGTGATGACAAGGGCATGGAGCATTGTGATTACAGGGGTCTTGGAGCACTGTGATGGCAAGTGTCACGGAGCCTTGTGATGACTAGGCTGTGGAACACTTTGATGACAGGGGTCATGGAGCATTGTTATGACACTGGTAATGGAGCATTGTGATGAGAAGGGCATGGAATATTGGTCTGAAATATTTTATGGATTATTGTGATGAGACTGGGCATGGAGCATTGTGATGACAAGGGCACGGAACACTGTGATACATGGGTCATGCAGGATTTTAAAGACTAGGGCATGGAGCATTGTGATGAGAAGGGCATCGAGCATTGTGATGACAAGTGTCATGGAGCTTTGTGATGACAAGGGCATGGAGCAATGTGATGAGAGGATTCATGGAGCATTATGATGACAATGACATGGAGCATTGTGATGCCAACGGTCATGGAGCTTTGTGATGACAAGTCAAGGAGCATTTTGATGATAAGGGAATGGTGCATTGTGATGAGAAGTGCAGGGAGCATTTTGATGACCGGATCATGCAGCAATCTGATGAAAAGTGAAATGGAACATTTTAATGGCAGGGGTTATAGAACATTGTGATGTCAGGATTCTTGGAACTTTGGGATGAAACGGGTCATGGAGCATTTTGATGACAGGGGTTATGGAACATAGTTATGTCAGGGGTCATGGAACATTGTGATGATAAGGGGATGTAACATTGTGATGACAGGGTCATGGAACATTGTGATTACAGGGGTGAGGGAGTATTGTGATGACTAGTGATGGAACATTGTGATACCTCTGGTGAGAGAGCATTTTGATGAGATGTGCATGGACCATTGTGATTACAAAGTTTATGGAGCATTGCAATGATAACGTTGTGGACCGTTGTGATGAAATGTGCGTGGCACATTGTGATGACAATGGTCATGGAGCATTGTTCTCACAAAGAAATGGAGCATTGTGATGACAATGGTCACAGTGAATGGTGATGAAAAGTTCATGGAGCATTGTGGTTACAAAGGTCACAGAGCCTTGTGATGACGCGGGCATGGACCATTGTGATGACAAACGTTATAAAGCATTGTGATGACTGGAGTCACGGAGCATTGTGATGACAAGGGTCATGCAGCATTGTGATGACAAAGTCATGGAGCATTGTGATGACAGGGGCATGGAGCATTGGTCTGACAAGTTTCATAGATTATTGTGATGACAGTGGCATGGTGCATTGTGATGACAAGGGCATGGAGCATTGTGATGAGAAGGTCATGCAGTATTGTGAAGACAGATGTCAGGGAGCATTGTGATGACATATGTCATGGACCATTGCAATGACAATGGCATGGAGCATTGTGATGCCATATGTAATGGAGGATTGTGATGACAAATATAATGGAGCATTGTGATTATTAGGGCTTGGAGCATTATGATGACAAGGGCCATTGAGAATTTTCATGAAAAACTCGTGAAGCATTGTGCTGACAAGGTCCTGGAGCATTGTGATGACAAAACTATGGAGCCTTGTGATGACAAGTCTCATGAGCATACTGATGAAAAGGGGCATGGAGCATTGTGGTTACAGGGGTCATGGAACATTGTGATGACAAGGGAATGGAATATTGTGAGGAGAAGACCAAGAAGCATTCTGATGGCATGCGTCATTGAGCTTTGTGATGACAAGAGCATGGAGCATTGTGATTACATGTGTCTTGGAGCATTGTAATGAAAAGGGCATGGATCATTGTGATGAAAAAGGCATGGAGCCTTGTCATGACAGGGTTCAAGGAGCATACAGACAACAAGTGTCAGGGAGCATTTTGATGACAAGTGTATTGAGCATTGTGATGACAAAGGTCATGGAGCATTGTGATAAGAAGACCATGGATAATAGTGATGACGAGCGTCATGGGTCATTGTGATGACAAGTGATATGGAATATTGTGATCACAAGGGTTTGGAGCATTGTTATGTCAGAGGTCATGGAGCATTTTGATTTCATTGTGATGACAATAGCATGAAGCATTATGATGATGGGAATGGTGCATTGTGATGACAGGGTTCATGGAACATTGAGATGAAAAGGAGCATGGATCAATGTGATTACAGGGTTCTTGGAGTGTTGTGATGAGAAGAGTCATGGAGCCTTGTGATGACAAGGCCACGGAACATCGTGATGGCAGGTGTCATGGTGCATTTTTATGACAGGTGTAATGGAGCATTGTGATGGCAAGCACATAGAGCATTGTGATGAGAAGGCCATGGAGCATTCTGATGACATGTGACATGTAGCTTTGTGAAGACAAGGGCATGGAGCAATGTGATGAGAGCGTTCATGGAGCACTGTGATGACAATGACATGGAGCACTGTGATGCCAAGGGCCATGGATCTTTGTGATGACAATATTTATGGAACATTGTGATGATAAAATTGTACAGCACTCTGATGACAAGCGCATGGTGAATTGTGATGACCTGTGTCATGGAGCATTGTGCTGAGAAGCGCATGGAGCTTTGTGATGACAAGGGTCATGGAGCATTGTGCTGAGAAAGGCATAGAGCATTGTGATGACAAGGGTCAAAGAGCATTTTGATGAAAAGTTCATGGAGCATTGTGGTTAAAATGGTCACAGAGACTGTTGATGACGACGGCATGGTCCATTGTGATGACAAAGGTCATGAATCATTGGGATGACTGGTGTCACGGAGCATTGTGATGACAGGGGTCAGGGAGCATTGTGATAAAAAGGGCATGGAGCATTGAGATGACAAGGGCATCGAACATTAGTCTAATAAGTTTCATGGATTGTTGCGATGAGAGTTGGAATGGCACATTGTGATGACAAGGGCATGGAGCATTGTGAAGAACAGGTCATGCAGTATTGTGAAGACAGGAGTCAGGGAGCATTGTGATGACATATGTAATGGCCCTTTGTGATGACAATGGCATGGAGCATTGTGATGCCAAGTGTTATGGAGGATACTGATGACAAAGGTAATGGAACATTTTGATGACAATGGCTTGGAGCATTGAGATGACAAAGTTCAGGGAGCACTGTGCTGACAAGTGCATGGAGAATTGTGATGACAAGGGTCATGGAGCCTTCTGATGACAAGCTTGTTGAGTATTTTGATGACAATGGCATGGAGCATTGTGATGACAATGGCATGGGGCATTGTGTTGAAAAATGCATGGAGCCTTTTCGTGACAGGGTTCAAGGATCATTCTGATGACAATGTCAGGGAGCATTGTGATGACATGTATATTGAGAACTGTGATGACAAAATTCATGGAGCATTGTGATAAAAAGGGCATGGAGTATTGTGATGACAGGCATCATGGAGCATTGTGATCACAAGTGCTATGGAACATTGTGATCACAAGGGTTTGGAGCATTGTGATGACAGAGGTCATGGATCATTTTGATTTCAAGGAGCATGGAGCATTGTGATGACAAAGGCATGAAGCAATGTGATCCCAAGGTTCATGGAGGATTGTGATGACAATGGAAATGGAGTTTTGTGATGACAAGTGCATAGAGCATTGTAATGGAAAGGTCATGTAGCATTTTGCTGACAAAGTCATGGATCATTGTGATGACATGTGTCATGGGTCATTGTGATGAAAAGCGTCATGGAGCATTGTGAATACAGGGGTCATGGAGCATTGGGATGACAAGGGCTTGGATCATTGTGATGACAAGTGTCATGGAGCACTGGGCTGAAAATGTTCATGGAGTGTTGTGATGACAGGGGTCACGGAGCATAGTGATGTGTAGGAAATGGAGCATTGTGATAACAAGAGTCCCAGATCATTGTGTTGTCAGGAGTCATGGAGTGTTGTGATGACAGTGGTCATGGAGCATTGTGATGATATTGGCCATGGAGCATTGTGATGTGTAGGTCGTGGAGCATTGGGCTGAATATATTAATGGATTATTGTGATGACAGGGGTCATGGAGCATTGTGATGACAAGGGAATGGAGAATGGTGATGACAAGGTCCTGGAGCATTGTGATGAGATGAACATGGAGCCTTGTAATGACAAGTCTCATGGAGCATTCTGATGAAAAGGGGCATGGAGCATTGTGATTACAGGGGTCTTGGAGCATTGTGATGACTAGGGCATGGAGCATTGTGATGAGAAAGCCATGGAGCATTCTGATGACATGCTTCATGGAGTTTTGTGATGACAAGCACATGGAGCATTGTGATTACAGTGATCTTGGAGCACTGTGATGAAAAGGGCACGGATCATTGTGATGAAAACGGCATGGAGCCTTGACATGGCAGGGTTCAAGGAGCATCCTGACGACAAGTGTCAGGGAGCATTGTGATGACAAGTGTATTGAGCCTTGTGATGACAAAGGTCATGGAGCATTGTGATGAGAATACCATGGATAATTGTGATGATGAGCGCCATGGGGATTTGTGATGATAAGTGTTATGGAACATTGTGATCACAAGGGTTTGGAGCATTATGATGACAGAGGTCATGGATAATTTTGATTTCATTGTGATGACAATAGCCTGAAGCATTATGATGATGGGCATGGTTCATTTTGATGACAGGGTTCATGGAGCATTGAGATGCAAAGGGGCATGGAGCATTTTGTTTACAGGGGTCTTGGAGCATTGTGATGACAAGGGCATGGATCATTGTGATGAGAAGGCCATGGAACATTCTGATGACATGTGTCATGGAGCTTTGTGACGAAAATGGCATGGAGCATTGTGATTACAGGGGTCTTGTAGCATTGTGATGACTAGGGTCATGGAGCCTTGTGCTGACAAGGCCGTGGAATATTGTGTTGGCAGGGGTAATCAGCATTGTTATGACAGAGGTAATGGGGCATTCTGATGAGAAGGGCATTGAGCATTGGCCTGAAATGTTTCATGGATTATTGTGATGAGAGTGGGCATGGAGCATTGTGATGACAAGGGCACGGAACAGTGTGATACATGGGTCATGGAGGATTGTGATGAAAAGTGCATGGAGCATTTTGATGAGAAGGGCATCGAGCATTGTGATGACAAGTGTCATGGAGCTTTGTGATGACAAGGGCATGGAGCAATGGGATGAGAGTTTTCATGGAGCATTTTGATGACAATGATATGGAGCATTGTGATGCCAAGCGTCATGGAGCTTTGTGATGACAACGGTCATGGAGCATTTTGATGACAAGGGTCTGGTGCATTGTGATGAGAAGGAGAGGGAGCATTTTGATGACAGGGTCATGCAGCAATTTGATGAAAAGTGTAATGTAACATTTTGATGACATGGGTTACAGAACACTGTGATGCCATGGGTCAAGGAGCCTTGGGCTGAAAAGTGTCATGAAGCAATTTGATGACAGTGGTTATGGAATATTGTGATGTCAGGGGTCATGGAATATTTTGATTGCAGGGTTGAGGGAGGATTGTGATGACTAGTGATGGAACATTGTGATATCTCAGGTGAGAGAACATTTGGATGAGAAGTGCATGGAGCATTGCGAATACAAGATTTATAGAGCATAGCGATGACAAGGTTGTGGATCATTGTGATGAAAAACGCGTGGCACATTGTGATGACAAGGCTCATGGAACATTGTTCTGACAAAGGCATGGAGCATTGTGATGACAAGTGTCACGGAGCATTGTGATGAAAATTTCATGGAGCATTGTGGTTACAAAGGTCACAGAGCCTTGTGAAGATGCGGGCATGGACCGTTGTGATGACAAACGTTATGAAGCATTGTGATGACTGGAGTCACGGAGCATTGAGATGACAGGGGTCATGGAGCATTGTGATGACAGGGACATGGTGCGTTGTGGTTACACTTTTCAGAGATTATTGTGATGACAGTGGACATGGTGCATTGTGATGACCAGGGCATGGAGCATTGTGATGAGAAGGTCATGGAGTATTTTGAAGAGAGTTGTCAGAGAGCATTGTGATGACATATGTCATGGTCCATTGCGATGACAATGGCAGGGAGCATTGTGATGCCAAATGTAATGGAGGATTGTGATGACAAATATAAAGGAGCATTGTAATGGTTAGGGCTTGGAGCATTATGATGACAAGGTCCATTGAAAATTTTCATGACAAGGTCGTGAAGCATTGTGATGACAAGTTCCTGGAGCATTGTGATGACAAAACCATGGAACCTTGTGATGACAAGTCTCATGGAGCATAATAATGTAAAGGGGCTTGGAGCATTCTGATTATAGGGGTCTTGGAATATTGTGATAAGAAGGGCATGGAGCTTTGTGATGACAAGGGCATGGAGCATTGTTCTAATAAGTTTCATGGATTATTGTGATGAAATTTGGAATGGCGCATTGTGATGACAAGGGCATGGAGAATTGTGATGACCAGGTCATGCAATATTGTGAAGAGAGATGTCAGGGAGCATTGTGATGACATATGTAATGGCCCAATGTGATGACAATGGCATGGAGCATTGTGATGCCAAGTGTCATGGAGGATTCTGATGACAAAGGTAATGGAGCATTGTGATGACAATGGCTTGGAGCATTGTGATGACAAGGGTCAGGGAGCTTTGTGCTGACAAGTGCATGGAGAATTGTGATGACAATGGTCTGGAGCATTCTGATGACAAGCTTGTGGAGTATTTTTTTTTTGAATGATTAGGTCAAAAATGTCCTCTTATCATTATTGCTTGTGCTCATTTTTTTAAAATTTATTTTATTTTATTTTTTTCTTTATAACAAATTTAATCAGTTATACATATACATATGTTTCCATATCCCCTTGTGGAGTATTTTGATGACAATGGCATGGAGCATTGTGATGAAAATGACATGGGGCTTTGTGATGAAAAAGGCATGGAGCCTTTTCGTGACAGGGTTCAAGGAGCATTCTGATGACAAGTGTCAGGGAGCATTGTGATGACAAGTGTATTGAGAATTGTGATGACAATGGTCATGGAGCATTGTGATGAAAAGCGCATGGAGTATTGTGATGACAGGCATCATGGAGCGTTGTGAAGATAAGTGTTATGGAACATTGTGATCACAAGGGTTTGGAGCATTGTGATGACAGAGTTCATGGATCATTTTGATTTCAAGGAGCATGGAGCATTGTGATGACAAGGGCATGAAGCAATGTGATCCCAATGTTCATGGATGATTGTGATGACAATGGTAATGGAGTATGGTGATGACAAGCACATAGAGCATTGTAATGACACGGTCATGTAGCATTTTGCTGACAAAGTCATGGAGCATTGTGATGACAGGTGTCATGGAGAACTGTGATGACAAGCGTCACGGAGCATTGTGAATACAAGGGTCACGGAGCATTGGGATGAAAAGGGCATAGATCCTTGTGAAGAAAAGGGTCATGGATCATTGGGATGAAAATGTTCATGGAGTATTGTGGTGACAGGGGTCATGGAGCATTCTGATTACAGGGGTCTTGGAGCATTGTGATGACAAGAGTCCTGGATCATTGTGTTGTCAGGTTTCATGGAGTGTTGTGATGACCGTGGTCATGGAGCATTGTGATGATATTGGTCATGGCACATTGTGATGAGAAGGTCATGGAGCACTGGGGTGAAAATGTTCATGGAATATTGTGATGACAGATATCATGGAGCATTGTGATGACAAGGGAATGGAGAGTGGTGATGATAAGGTCCTGGAGCATTGTGATGAGAAGACCATGGAGACTTGTGATGACAAGTCTCATGGAGCATTCTGATGAAAAGGGGCATGGAGCATTGTGATTACAGGGGTCTTGGAGCATTGTGATGACAAGGGCATGGAGCACTGTGAGGAGAAGGCAATGGAACATTCTGATGACATGCGTCATGGAGCTTTGTGATGACAATGGCATGGAGCATTGTGATTACAGGGGTCTTGGATCATTGTGATGACAAGGATCATGGAGCCTTGTGATGACAAGGCCTTGGAACATTGTGATGGCAGGGGTCATGGAGCATTGTTATGACAGATGTAATGGAGCATTGTGATGAGAAGGGCATTGAGCATTGGTCTGAAATGTTTCATGGATTATTGTGATGAGAGTGGGCATGGAGCATTGTGATGACAAGGGCACGTACACTGTGATACATGCGTCATGGGGGTTTGTAATGAAAAGGGCATGGAGCATTGTGATGAGAAGGGCATAGAGCATTGTCATGACAGGTGTCATGGAGCTTTGTGATGACAAGGGCATGGAGCAATGTGATGAGAGGGTTCATGGAACATTGTGATGATAATGACATGGAGCATTGTGATGCCGAGGGTCATGGAGGTTTGTGATGACAAAGGTCATGGAGCATTTTGATGACAAGTGTGTGGTGCATTGTGATGAGAATGGCAGGGAGCATTTTGATGACAGGGTCATGCAGCAATTTGATGAAAAGTGTAATGGAACCTTTTGATGACAAGGGTTATAGAACATTGTGATGCCAGGGGTCATGGAGCTTTGGGATGAAAAGTGTCATGGAACATTTTGATGACAGGCGTTATGGAACATTGTGATGTCAGGGGTCAGGGAACATTGTGCTGATACGGGAATGTAGCATTGGGATGACAGGGGTCATGGAACATTGTGATAACTGGTGTGAGGGAGGATTGTGATGACTTGTGATGGAACATTGTGATATCTCATGTGAGAGAGCATTTGGATGAGAAGTGCATGGAGCATTGTGATTACAAGGTTTATGGAGCATAGCGATGAAAACGTTGTGGATCACTGTGATGAAAAACGCATGGCACTTTGTGATGACAAGGGTCATGGAGCATTGTGATGACAAGGGCATGGAGTATTGTGGTGACAGGCATCATGGAGCGTTGTGATGACAAGTGTTATGGAACATTGTGATCACAAGTGTTTGGAGCATTGCGATGACAGAGATCATGGATCATTTTGATTTCAAGGAGCATGGAGCATTGTGATGACTATGGCATGAAGCAATGGGAACCCAAGGATCTTGGAGGATTGTGATGACATTGGTAATGGAGTATTGTGATGACAAGTGCATAGAGCATTGTAATGACAAGGTCATGTAGCATTTTGCTTGCAAAGGCATGGAGCATTGTGATGACAAGCATCACGGTGCATTTTGAATACAGGGGTCATGGAGCATTGTGATGACAAGGGCATGGAGCACTGTGAGGAGAAGGCCATGGAACATTCTGATGACATGCGTCATGGAGCTTTGTGATGACAATGGCATGGAGCATTGTGATTCCAAGGGTCATTGAGCTTTGTGATGACAAAGGTCATGGAGCATATTGATGCCAAGGGTGTGGTGCATTGTTATGAGAAGGGCAGGGAGCATTTTGATGACAGGGTCATGCAGCAATTTGATGAAAAGTGTAATGGAACATTTTGTTGACAGGGGTTATACAACATTGTAATGCCAGGGGTCATGGAGCTTTGGGATGAAATGGGTCAAGGAGCACTTTGATGACAGGGGTTATGGAATATTGTGATGTCAGGTGTCATGGAACATTGTGCTGATAAGGGGATGTAGCATTGTGATGACAGGGGTCATGGAACATTGTGATTACAGGGGTGAGGGAGGATTGTGATGACTAGTGATGGAAAATTGTGATATCTCTGGTGAGAGAGCATTTGGATGAGAAGTGCATGGAGCATTGTGATTACAATGTTTATGGGGCATAGCAATGACAAGATTGTGGATCACGGTGATGAAAATCACATGGAACATTGTGATGACAAGGGTCATGGAGCATTGTTCTGACAAAGACATGGAGCATTGTGATGAGAACGTTCACGGAGCATTGTGATGAAATGTTCATGGAGCATTGTGGTTACAAATGTCACAGAGCGTTGTGATGACACGGGCATGGACCGTTGTGATGACAAACGTTATGAAGCATTGTGATGACTGGAGTCAGGGAGCGTTGTGATGACAGGGGTCATGGAGAATTTTGATGACAAGGGCATGGAGCATTGTGATGGCAGGGGAATGGAACATTGGTCTGTCATGTTTCCTAGATTATTGTGATGACAGTGGACATGGTGCATTGTGATGACAAGGGCATGGAACATTGTGATGAGAAGGCCAGGGACTATTGTGAAGACAGGTGTCAGGGAGCATTGAGATGACATATGTCATGGTCCATTGCGATGACAATGGCATGGAGCATTGTGATGCCAAATGTAATGGAGGATTGTAATGACAAATATAATGGAGCATTGTGATGACTAGGGCTTGGAGCATTATGATGACAAGGGCCATTGAGAATTTTCATGACAATGTCGTGAAGCATTGTGATGAAAAGTTCCTGGAGCATTGTGATGAGGAAACCATGGATCCTTGTGATGACAAGTCTCATGGAGCATACTGATGAAAAGGGGCATGGAGCATTCTGATTACAGGGGTCTTGGAACATTGTGATAACAATGGCATGGAGTTTTGTGATGACAAGGGCATCGAGCATTGGTCTAATAAGTTTCATGGATTATTGTGATGACAGTTGGAATGGCGCATTGTGATGACAAGGGCATGGAAAATTGCGATGACCAGGTCATGCAATATTGTGAAGAGAGGTGTCAGGGAGCATTGTGATGACATATGTAATGGCCCAATGTGATGACAATGGCATGGAGCATTGTGATGCCAAGTGTCATGGAGGATTCTGATGACAAAGGTAATGGAGTATTGTGATGACAATGGTTTGGAGCATTGTGATGACAAGGGTCAGGGAGCATTGTGCTGACAAGTGCATGGAGAATTGTGATGACGATGGTCATGGAGCATTATAATGACAAACTTGTGGAGTATTTTGATGACAATGGCACGGAGCATTGTGATGAAAATTGAATGGGGCTTTGTGAAAAAAAGGCATGGAGCCTTTTCGTGACAGGGTTCAAGGAGCATTCTGACGACACGTGTCAGGGAGCATTGTGATGACAAGTGTATTGAGAATTTTGATGACAATGGTCATGGAGCACTGTGATGAAAAGGGCATGGAGTATTGTGATGACAGGAATCATGGAGCGATGTGATGAAAAGTGTTATGGAATATTGTGATCACAAGGGTTTGGAGAATTGTGATGACAGAGGTCATGGATCATTTTGATTTCAAGGAGCATGGAGCATTGTGATGGCAAGGGCATGAAGCAATGTGATGACAAGGGCATGGTGTATTGTGAAGACATGTGTCAGGGAGCATTGTGATGACATATGTCATGGTCCATTGCGATGTCAGTGGCATGGAGCATTGTGATGCCAAATGTAATGGAGGATTGTGATGACAAATATAATGGAGCTTTGTGATGACTAGGGCTTGGAGCATTATGATGACAATGGCCATTGAGAATTTTCATGAAAATGTCGTGAAGCATTGTGATGACATTGTCCTGGAGAATTGTGATGAGAAAACCATGGAGCCTTGTGATGACAGGTCTCATGGAGCATACTGATGAAAAGGGGCATGGAGCATTCTGATTACAGGGGTCTTGGAACATTGTGGTAACAAGGTCATGGAGCATTGTGATGACAAGGGCATGGAGTATTGTGATGACAGGCATCATGGAGCGTTGTGATGCCAAGTGTTATGGAACATGGTGATCACAATGTTTTGGAGCATTGCGATGAGAGAGGTCATGTATCATTTTGATTTCAAGGAGCATGGAGCATTGTGTTGACTAGGGCTTGAAGCAATGCGATCCCTAGATTCATGGAGGATTGTGATGACAATGGTAATGGAGTATTGTGATGACAAGCGCATAGAGCATTGTAATGACAAGGTCATGTAGCATTTTGCTGACAAAGACATGAGCTTTGTGATGACAGGTGTCATGGAGCACTGTGATGACAAGCATCACGGACCATTGTGAATACAGGGGTCATGGAGCATAGGGATGACAAGGGCATGGATCATTGTGATGACAAGTGTCATGGAGCATTGGGCTGAAAATGTTCAAAGAGTATTGTGATGACAGGGGTCATGGAGCATTGTGATGACAAGAGTCCCGGATCATTGTGTTGTCAGGTGTCATGGAATGTTGTGATGACAGTGGTCATGGAGCATTGTGATGATATTGGTCATGGAGCATTGTGATGGGAAGGTCATGGAGCATATGGTTGAAAATATTCATGGAGTATTGTGATGACAGTGGTCATGGAGCATTGTGATGACACGGGAATGGAGCATGGTGATGACAAGTTCCTGGATCATTGTGATGAGATGACCATGGAGACTTGTGATGACAAGTCTCTAGGAGCATTCTGATGAAAAGAGGCATGGAGCATTGTGATTACAGGGGTCTTGGAGCATTGTGATGACAAGGGCATGGAGCACTGTGAGGAGAAGGCCATGGAACATTCTGATAATATGCGTCATGGAGCTTTGTGATGACAAGGGCATGGAGCATTGTGATTACAGAGGTCTTGGAGCATTGTGATGACAAGGGTCATGGAGCCTTGTGATGACAAGGCCATGGAACATTGTGATGGCAGGGGTCATGGAGCATTGTTATGACAGTTGTAATGGAGCATTGTGATGAGTAGGACATTGAGCATTGGTCTGAAATGTTTCATGGATTATTGTGATGGGAGTGGGCATGGAGCATTGTGATGACAAGGGCACGTACACTGTGATACATGGGTCATGGGGGATTGTAATGACAAGGGCATGGAGCATTGTGATGAGAAGGGCATCGAGCATTGTAATGACAAGTGTCATGGAGCTTTGTGATGACAAAAGTCATGGAGCATTTTGATGACAAGTGTGTGGTGCATTGTGATGAGTAGGGCAGGAAGCATTTTGATGAAAGGTTCATGCAGTAATTTGATGAAAATTGTAATGGAACATTTTGATGACAGGGGTTATAGAACATTGTGATGCCAGGTGTCATGGAGCTTTGGGATGGACAGGGTCATGGAGCATTTTGATGACAGGGGTTATTGAACATTGTGATGTCAGGGATCATGGAACATTGTGCTGATAAGGGGATGTAGCATTGTGATGACAGGGGTCATGGAAAATTGTGGTAACAGGGGTGAGGGAGGATTGTGATGACAAGTGATGGTACATTGTGATATCTCATGTGAGAGAGCATTTGGATGAGAATTGCATGGATCATTGTGATTACAAGGTTTATGGAGCATAGCGATGACAAAGTTGTGGATCATTGTGATTGAAAACGCATGGCACATTGTGATGACAAGGGTCATGGAGCATTGTTGTGACAAAGACATGGAGCATTGTGATGACAAGGGTCATGGTGCTTTGGGATGAAAGGGGTCATGGAGCGTTTTGATGACAGGCGTTATGGAACACTGTGATGTCAGCAGTCATGGAACATTGTGCTGATAAGGGGATGTAGCATTTTGATGACAGGGGTCATGGAACATTATGATAACTGGGGTGTGGGAGGATTGTGATGACTAGTGATGGAACATTGTGATACCTCATGTGAGAGGCCATTTGGATGAAAAGTGCATGGAGCATTGTGATTAGAAGGTTTATGGAGCATAGCGATGACAAGGTTGTGGATCACTCTGATGAAAAGCGCATGGCACTTTGTGATGACAAGGGTCATGGAGCATTGTTGTGACAAACACATGGAGCATTGAGATGACAAGGGTCACGGAGCATTGTGATGAAAAGTTCATGGAGCATTGTGGTTACAAAGGTCACAGAGCCTTGTGATGACGCGGGCATGGACCATTGTGATGACAAACGTTATGAAGCATTGTGATGACTGGAGTCACGGAGCATTGAGATTACAGGGGTAATGGAGCATTGTGATGACAAGGGCATGGAGCTTTGTGATGACAGGGGCATGGAGCATTGGTCTGACAAGTTTCATAGATTATTGTGATGACAGTGGACATGTTTCATTGTGATGACAAGGGCATGGAGCATTGTGATGACAAGGGCATGGAGTATTGTGAAGACAGGTGTCAGGGAGCATTGTGATGACATATGTCATGGTCCATTGCGATGACAGTGGCATGGAGCATTGTGATGCCGAATGTAATGGAGGATTGTGATGACAAATATAATGGAGCATTGTGATGACTAGGGCTTGGAGCATTATGATGACAAGGGCCATTGAGAATTTTCATGACAATGTCGTGAAGCATTGTGATGACATTGTCCTGGAGAATTGTGATGAGAAATCCATGGAGCCTTGTGATGACAGGCCTCATGGAGCATACTGATGAAAAGGGGCATGGAGCATTCTGATTACAGGGGTCTTGGAACCTTGTGATAACAAGGGCATGGAGCATTGTGATGACAAGGGCATGGAGTACTGTGATGACAGGTATCATGGAGCGTTGTGATGAAAAGTGTTATGAAACATTGTGATCACAAGGTTTTGGAGCATTGCGATGACAGAGGTCATGGATCATTTTGATTTCAAGGAGCATGGAGCATTGTGAGGACTAGGGCATGAAGCAATGCGATCCCAAATTTCTTGGAGGACTGTGATGACAATGGTAATGGAGTATTGTGATGACAAGCGCATAGAGCATTGTAATGACAAGGTCATGTAGCATTTTGCTGACAAAGGCATGGAGATTTGTGATGACAGGTGTCATGGAGCACTGTGATGACAAGCATCACGGAGCATTGTGAATACAGGGGTCATGGAGCATAGGGATGACAAGGGCATGGATCATTGTGATGACAAGTGTCAAGGAGCATTGGGCTGAAAATGTTCATGGAGTATTGTGATGACAGGGGTCATGGAGCATTGTGATGACAAGAGTCCCGGATCACTGTGTTGTCAGGTGTCATGGTGTGTTGTGATGACAGTGGTTATGGAGCATTGTGATGATATTTGTCATGGAGCATTGAGATGAGAATGTCATGGAGCATAGGGCTGAAAATGTTCATGGAGTATTGTGATGACAGTGGTCATGGAGCTTTGTGATGACAAGGGAATGGAGCATGGTGATGACAAGTTCCTGGAGCATTGTGATGAGATGACCATGGAGACTTGTGATGACAAGTCTCTAGGAGCATTTTGATGAAAAGGGGCATGGAGCATTGTGATTACAGGGGTATTGGAGCATTGTGATGACAAGGGCATGGAGCACTGTGAGGAGAAGGCCATGGAACATTCTGATGACATGCGCCATGGAGCTTTGTGATGACAAGGGCATGGAGCATCGTGATTACAGTGGTCTTCGAGGAATGTGATGACAAGGGTCATGGAGCCTTCTGATGACAAGGCCGTGGAACATTGTGATGGCAGTGGTCATGGAGCATTGTTATGACAGATGTAATGGAGCATTGTGATGTGAAGGGCATTGAGCATTTGTCTGAAATGTTTCATGGATTATTGTGATGAGAGTGTGCTTGGAGCATTGTGATGACAAGGGCACGGTACACTGTGAAAAATGGGACATTGGCGATTGTAATAACAAGCGCATGGAGCATTGTGATGGGACGGGCTTCGAGCATTGTGATGACAAGTGTCATGGAGGTTTGTGATGACAAGGGCATGGAGCAATATGATGAGAGGGTTCATGGAGCATTTTGATGACAATGGCTAGGAGCATTGTGATGCCTAGGGTCATGGAGCTTTGTGATGAAAAAGGTCATTGAGTATTTTGATGACAAGGGTGTGGTGCATTGTGATGAGAAGGGCAGGGAGCTTCTTGATGACAGGGTCATGCAGCAATTTGATGAAAATTGTCATAGAACATTTTGTTGACAGGGGTTATAGAACACTGTGATGCCAGGGGTCATGAAGCTTTGGGATGAAATGGGTCATGGAGCATTTTGATGACAGGGGTTATGGAACATTTTGATGTCAGGGGTCATGGAACATTGTGATTACACGGGTGAGGGAGGATTATGATGACTAGTTATGGAACATTGTGATATCTCATGTGAGAGAGCATTTGGATGAGAAGTGCATGGAGCATTGTGATTACAATGTTTATGGAGCATAGCGATGACAACGTTGTGGATCATTTTGATGAAAAGTGCATGGCACATTGTGATGACAAGGGTCATGGAGTATTGTTCTGACAAAGGCATGGAGCTTTGTGATGACAAGTGTCAGAGATCATTGTGATGAAATGTTCATGGAGCATTGTGGTTACAAAGGTCTCAGAGCCTTGTGGTGACGTGGGCATGGACCTTTGTGATGACAAACGTTATGAAGCATTGTGATGACTGGAGTCAGGGAGCGTTGTGATGACAGGGGTCATGGAGCATTTTGATGACAAGGGCATGGAGCATTGTGATGACAAGGGCATGGAGCATTGGTCTGAGAAGTTACATAGATTATTGTGATGACAGTGGACATGGTGCATTGTGATGACAAGGGCATGGAGCATTGTGATGACAAGGGAATGTAGTATTGTGAAGACAGGTGTCAGGGAGCAAGGTGATGACATTTGTCATGGTCCATTGCGATGACAATGGCAGGGAGCATTGTGATGCCAAATATAATGGAGGATTGTGATGACAAATATAATGGAGCATTGTGATGACTAGGGCTTGGAGCATTATGATGACAACGGCCATGGATAAGTATCATGACAATGTCGTGAAGCATTGTGATGACAAGTTCCTGGATCATTTTGATGAGAAAACCATGAAGCCTTGCGATGACAAGTCTCATGGAGCATACTGATGAAAAGGGGCATGGAGCATTCTGATTACAGGGGTCTTGGAACATTGTGATAACAAGGGCATGGAGCTTTGTGATGACAAAGGCATGGAGCATTGGTCTAATAAGTTTCATGGATTATTGTGATGACATTTGGAATGGCGCATTGTGATGACAAGGGCATGGAGCATTGTGATGACCAGGTCATACAGTATTGTGAAGAGAGGTGTCAGGGAGCATTGTGATGACATATGTAATGGGGCATTGTGATGACAACGGCATGGAGCATTGTGATGCCAAGTGTCTTGGAGGATTCTGATGACAAAGGTAATGGAGCATTGTGATGACAATGGCTTGGAGCATTGTGCTGACAAGTGCATGGAGAATTGTGATGACAAGCGTCATGGAGCATTCTGATGATAAGCTTGTGGAGTATTTTGATGACAATGATATGGAGCATTGTGATGAAAACCGCATGGGGCATTGTGATGAAAGTGGCATGGAGCCTTTCCGTGATAGGGTTCAAGGAGCATTCTGATGACAAGTGTCAGGGAGCATTGTGATGACAAGTGTATTGAGAATTGTGATGACAAAGGTCATGGAGCATTGTGATGAAAAGGGCATGGAGTATTGTGATGACAGGCAATATGGAGCGTTGTGATGACAAGTGTTACGGAACATTGTGATCACAAGGGTTTGGAGCATTGTGATGACAGGGGTCATGGATCATTTTGATTTCATGGAGCATGGAGCATTGTGATGACAAGGGCATGAAGCAATGGGATCCCAAGGTTCATGGAGGATTGTGATGACTATGGTAATGGAGTATTTTGATGACAAGTGCATAGAGCATTGTAAGGACAGTGTCATGTAGCATTTTGCTGACAAAGGCATGGAGCATTGTGATGACATGTGTCATGGTGCACTTTAATGACAAGCGTCACAGAGCATTTTGAATATAGGGGTCATGGAGCATTGGGATGACAAGGGCATGGATCACTGTGATGACAAGGGTCATGGAGAATTGGACTGAAAATGTTCATGGAGTATTATGATGACAGGGGTCTTGGAGCATTGTGATTACAGTGGTCTTGGAGAATTGTGATGACAAGTGTCCCGGATCATTGTGTTGTCAGGTGTCATGGAGTGTAGTGATGACAGGGTTCATGGAGCATTGTGATGATATTGGTCATGGAGCATTGTGATGAGAAGGTCATGGAGCATAGGGCTAAAAATGTTCATGGAGTATTGTGATGACAGTGTTCATGGAGCATTGTGATGACAAGGGAATGGAGCATGCTGATGAAAAGGTCCTGGAGCATTGTGATGAGATGACCATGGAGACTTGTGATGACAAGTCTCATGGAGCATTCTGATGAAAAGGGGCAAGGAGCATTGTGATTACAGGGGTCTTGGAGCATTGTGATGACAAGGGCATGGAGCACTGTGAGGAGAAGGCCATGGAACATTCTGATGACATGCGTCATGGAGTTTGTAATGACAAGGGCATGGAGCATTGTGATTACAGGGGTCTTGGAGCATTGTGATGACAAGGGTCATGGAGCCTTGTGATGACAAGGCCGTGGAACATTGTGATGGCAGGGGTCATGGAGCATTTTTATGACAGAGGTAATGGAGCATTGTGATGAGACGGGCATTGAACATTGGTCTGAAATGTTTCATGGATTATTATGATGAGACTGGGCATGGAACATTGTGATGACAAGGGCACGGTACACTGTGATACATGGGTCAAGTGGGATTGTAATGCAAGGGCATGGAGCATTGTGATGAGACGGGCATCAAGCATTGTGATGACAAGTGTCATGGAGATGTGTGATGACAAGGGCATGGAGCAATGTTATGAGAGAGTTCATGGAGCATTGTGTTGACAATGGCATGGAGCCTTGTGATGCCTAGGGTCATGGAGCTTTGTGATGACAAATGTCATTAAGCATTTTGATGACAAGGGTGTGGTGCATTGTGATGAGAAGGGCAGGGAACATTTTGATGACAGGGTCATCTAGCAATTTGATGAAAAGTGTAATGGAACATTTTGTTGACAGGGTTTATAGAACATTGTGATGCCAGGGATCATGGAGCTTTGGGATGAAATGGGTCATGGAGCATTTTGATGACAGGGGTTATGGAACATTGTGATGTCAGGGGTCAAGGAACATTGTGCTGATAAGGGGATGTAGCATTGTGATGACAGGGGTCATGGAACATTGTGATAACAGGAGTGAGGTAGGATTGTGATGACTAGTGATGGAACATTGTGATATCTCATGTGACAGAGCATTTGGATGAGAAGTGCATGGAGCATTGTGATTATAAGGTTTACAGAGCATAGCGATGACAAAGTTGTGGATCATTGTGATGAAAATCACATGGAACATTGTGATGACAAGGGTCATGGAGCATTGATCTGATAAAGGCATGGAGCATTGTGATGACAAGTGTCACAGAGCATTGTGATGAAAAGTTCATGGAGCATTGTGGTTACAAATGTCACAGAGCCTTGTGATGATGCGGGCATGGACTGTTGTGATGACAAACGTTATGAAGCATTGTGATGACTGGAGTCAGGGATCGCTGTGATGGCAGGGGTCATGGAGCATTTTGATGACAAGGGGCATGGAGCATTGTGATGACAGGGGCATGGAACATTGGTCTGACAAGTTTCATAGATTATTATGATGACAGTGGACATGGTGCATTGTGATGACAAGGGCATGGAGCATTGTGATGAGAAGGTCAAGGAGTATTGTGAAGACAGGTGTCAGGGAGCATTGGGATGACATATGTCATGGTCCATTGCGATGACAATGGCAGGGATCATTGTGATGCCAAATGTAATGGAGGATTGTGATGACAAATATAATGGAGCATTGTGATGACTACGGCTTGGAGCACTATGATGACAAGGGCCATTGTGAATTTTCATGACAATGTCGTGAAGCATTGTGATGACAAGTTCCTGGAGCATTGTGATGAGAAAACCATGGAGCCTTGTGATGACAAGTCTCATGGAGCATACTGATGAAAAGGGGCATGGAGCATTCTGATTACAGGGGTCTTGGAACATTGTGATAACAAGGGCATGGAGCTTTGTGATGACAATGGAATGGAGGATTGGTCTAATAAGTTTCATGGATTATTGTGATGACAGTTGGAATGGCGCATTGTGATGACAAGGGCATGGAGAATTGCGATGAACAGGTCATGCAATATTGTCAAGAGGGGTGTCAGGGAGCATTGTGATGACATATGTAATGGCCTAATGTGATGACCATGGCATGGAGCATTGTGATGCCAAGTGTCATGGAGGATTCTGATGACAAAGGTAATGGAGCATTGTGATGACAATGGCTTGGAGCATTGTGATGACAAGGGTCAGGGAGCATTGTGCTGACAAGTGCATGGAGAATTTTGATGACAATGGCATTGAGCATTCTGATGACAAGCTTGTGGAGTATTTTGATGACAATGGCATGGAGCATTGTGATGAAAATGGCAAGGGGCTTTGTGATGAAAAAGGCATGGAGCCTTTTCGTGCCAGGGTTCAAGGAACTTTCTGACGACAAGTGTCAGGGAGCATTGTGATGACAAGTGTATTGAGAATTGTGATGACATAGATCATGGAGCATTGTGATCAAAAAGGCATGGAGTATTGTGATGACAGGCATCATGGTGAGTTGTGATGACAATTGTTATGGAACATTGTTATCACAAGATTTTGGAGCATTGTGATGACAAAGGTCATGGATCATTTTGATTTCAAGGAGCATGGAGCATTTTGATGACAAGGGCATGAAGCAATGTGATCCCAAGGTTCGTGGAGGATTGTGATGACAATGGTAATGGAGTATTGTGATGACAAGCACATAGAGCATTGTAATGACCAGGCCGTGTAGCATTTTGCTGACAAAGGCATGGAGCATTGTGATGACATGTGTCGTGGAGCACTGTGAGGACAAGCGTCATGGAGCATTGTGAATACAGGGGTCATGGAGCTTTGGGATGACAAGGGCATGGATCATTGTGATGACAAGGGTCATGGATCATTGGGCTGAAAATGTTCATGGAGTATTGTGATGACAGGGGTCATGGAGCATTGTGATTACAGGGGTCTTGGAGCATTGTGATGACAAGAGTCCCGGATCATTGTGTTGTCAGGTGTCATGGAGTGTTGTGATGACAGTGGTCATGGAGCATTTTGATGATATTTGCCATTGAGCATTGTGATTAGAAGGTCATGGAGCATTTGGCTGAAAATATTCATGGAGTATTGTGATGCCAGGTGTCATGGAGCATTGTGATGACAAGGGAATGGAGCATGGTGATGACAAGGTACTGGAGCATTGTGATGAGACGGGCATTGAACATTGGTCTGAAATGTTTCATGGATTATTATGATGAGAGTGGGCATGGAGCATTGTGATGCGAAGGGCACAGTACACTGTGATACATGGGTCTTGGTGTATTGTAATGACAAGGGCATGGAGCCTTGTGATGAGAAGGGCATCGAGCATTGTGATGACAAGTGTCATGGAGATGTGTGTTGACAAGGGCATGGAGCAATGTGATGAGAGGGTTCATGGAGCATTGTGATGGCAATGTCATGGAGCATTGTGATGCCATGGGTCATGAAGATTTGTGATGACAAAGTTCATGGAGCATTTTGATGACAAGGGTGTGGTGCATTGTGTTGAGAAGGGCAGGGAGCATTTTGATGACATGGTCATGCAGCAATTTGATGAAAATTTTAATGGAACATTTTGATGACAGGGGTTATAGAACATTGTGATGTCAGGGGTCATGGAACATTTTGCTGATAAGGGGATGTAGCATTGTGATGACAGGGGTCATGGAACATTGTGATAACTGGGGTGAGGGAGGATTGTGATGACTAGTGATGGAACATTGTGATATCTCATGTGAGAGAGCACTTGGATGAGAAGTGCATGGAGCATTGTGATTACAAGGTTTATGGAGCATAGCGATGACAAGGTTGTGGATCATTGTGATGAAAAGGACATGGCACATTGTGATGACAAGGGTCATGGACCATTGTTCTGACAAAGACATGGAGCATTGTGATGACAAGGTTCACGGAGCTTTGTGATGAAATATTCATGGAGCATTGTGGTTACAAATGTCACAGAGCCTTGTGTTGACGCGGGCATGGACCATTCTGATGACAAACGTTATGAAACATTGTGATGACTGGAGTCACGGAGCATTTTGATGACAGGGGTCATGGGGCATTGTGATGAAAAGCGCATGGTGCATTGCTCTAATAAGTTTCAGAGATTATTGTGATGACAGTGGAAATGGCGCATTGTGATGACAAGGGCATGGAGCATTTTGATGACCAGGTCATGCAGTATTGTGAAGAGAGGTGTCAGGGAGCATTGTGATGACATATGTAATGGCCCATTGTGATGACAATGGCATGGAGCATTCTGATGCCAAGTGTCATGGAGGATTCTGATGACAAAGGTAATGGAGCATTGTGATGACAATGGCTTGGAGCATTGTGATGACAAGGTTCAGGGAGCATTGTGCTGACAAGTGCATGGAGAATTTTGATGACAAGGGTCATGGAGCATTCTGATGACAAGCTTGTGGAGTATGTTGATGACAATGGCATGAAGCATTGTGATGAAAATTGCATGGGGCTTTGTGATGAAAAAGACATGGAGCCTTTTCGTGACAGGGTTTAAGGAGCATTCTGATGACAAGTGTCAGGGAGCATTGTGATGACAAGTGTATTGAGAATTGTGATGACAAAGGTCATGGAGCATTGTGATGAAAAGGGCATGGAGTATTGTGATGACAGCTATCATGGTGAGTTGTGATGACAAGTGTTATGGAACATTGTGATCACAAGGGTTTGAAGCATTGTGATGACAGCGGTCATGGATCATTTTGATTTCAAGGAGCATGGAGCATTGTGATGACAAGGGCATGAAGAAAAGTGATCCTAAGTTTCATGGAGGATTGTGATGACAATGGTAATGGAGTATTGTGATGACAAGCACATAGAGCATTGTAATGACAAGGTCATGTAGCATTTTGCTGACAAAGACATGGAGCATTGTGATAACAGGTGTCATGGAGCACTGTGATAACAAGCGTCACGGAGCATTGTGAATACAGGGTTCATGGAGCATAGGGATGACAAGGGCATGGATCATTGTGATGACAAGGGTCATGGAGAATTGGGCTGAAAATGTTCATGGAGTATTGTGATGACAGGGGTCATGGAGCATTGTGATTACAGGGGTCTTGGAGAATTGTGATGACAAGAGTCCCGGATCATTGTGTTGTCAGGTGTCATGGAGTGTAGTGATGACAGGGGTCATGGAGCATTGTGATGATATTGGTCATGGAGCATTGTGATGAGAATGTCATGGAGCATTGGGCTGAAAATATTCGTGGAGTATTGTGATGACAGTGGTCATGGAGGATTGTGATGACAAGGGAATGGAGCATGGTGATGACAAGTTCCTGGAGCATTGTGATGAGAAGACCATGGAGACTTTTGATGACATGTCTCGTGGAGCATTCTGATTAAAAGGTGCATGGAGCATTGTGATGACATGGGCTTTGAGCACTGTGAGGAGAAGTCCATGAAACATTCTGATGACATGCGTCATGGAGCTCTGTGATGACAAGGGCATGTAGAATTGTCATTAGAGGTATCTTGTAGCATTGTGATGACAAGGGTCATGGAGCCTTGTGATGGCAAGGCCGTGGAACATTGTGATGGCAGGGGTCATGGAGCATAGATATGACAGAGGTAATGGAGCATTGTGATGAGAAGGGCATTGAGCATTGGTCTGAAATGTTTCATGGATTATTGTGATGAGAGTGGGCATGGAGCATTGTGATGACAAGGGCACCGTACAAGGTGATACATGGGTCATGGGGGATTGTAATGACAAGGGCATGGAGCATTGTGATGAGAAGGGCATCGAGCATTGTGATGACAAGAGTCATGGAGATGTGTGATGACAAGGGCATGGAGCAATGTGATGAGAGGGTTCATGGAGCATTGTGATGACAATGACATGGAGCATTGTGATGCCAAGGGTCACTGAGCTTTGTGATGACAATGGTCATGGAGCATTTTTATGACAAGTGTGTGGTGCATTGTGATGAGAAGGGCAGGGAGCATTTTGGTGACAGGTTCATGCAGTAATTTGATGAAAAGTTTAATGGAACATTTTGATGACATGGCTTATAGAACATTTTAATGCTAAGGGTCATGGAGCTTTAGGATGAAAAGGGTCATGCAGCATTTTGATGACAGGCGTTATGGAAATTTGTGATGTCATGGGTCATCGAACATTGTGATGATAAGTGCACGTAGCATTGTGATAACAGGAGTCATGGATCATTGTGATGACAGGGGTGAGTGAGTATTGTGACAAATAGTGATGTAGCATTGTGATATCAGTGGTGAGAGAGCATTTGGATGAGAAGTGCATGGAGCATTGTGATGACAAATTTTATGGAGCATTGTGATGACAAGATTGTGGAGCACAGTGATGATAAGCGCATGGTGCATTGTGATGACATGTGTCATGGTGCACTGTGCTGACAAGCGCATGGAGCATTGCGATGACAAGGGTCATTGAGCATTGTGCTGAGAAAGGCATAGAGAATTGTGATGACAAGGATCAAAGAGCATTGTGATGAAAAGTTCATGGAGCATTGTGATGACAAGGGTCATGGAGCATTCTGGTGACAAACTTGTGGAGTATTTTGATGACAATGGCATGGAGCATTGTGATGAAAACGGCATGGGGCCTTGCAATGAAAACGGCATGGAGCCTTTTCGTGACAGGTTTCAAGGAGCATACTGATCACAAGTGTCAGGGAGCATTGTGATGACAAGTGTATTGAGAATTGTGATGACAAAAGTCATGGAGCATTGTTATGAAAAGGGCATGGAGTATTGTGATGACAGGCATCATGGAGCGTTGTGATGACAAGTGTTATGGAACACTGTGATCACAAGAGTTTGGAGCACTGTGATGTCAGTGGTCATGGAGCATTGTGATGATATTGGCCATGGAGCATTGTGATGAGTAGATCGTGGAGCATTGGGCTGAAAATATTCATGGATTATTGTGATGACAGAGGTCATGGTGCATTGTGATGACAAGGGAATGGTGCATGGTGATGACAAGGTCCTGGAGCATAGTGATGAGAAGACAATTGAGACTTGTCATGACAAGTCTCATGGAGAATTCTGATGAAAAGAGGCATGGAGCATTGTGATTACAGGGGTCTTGGAGCACTGTGATGACTAGGGCATGGAGCATTGTGATGGGAAGGTCATGGAGCATTCTGATGATATGCGTCATGGAGTTTTGTGATGACAAGGGCATGGAGCATTGTGATTACAGGGATCTTGGAGCATTGTGATGAAAAGGGCATGGATCATTGGGATGAAAAAGGCATGGATCCTTGTCATGACAGGGTTCAAGGAGCATACTGACGACAAGTGTCAGGGAGCATTGTGATGATAAGTGTATTGAGCATTGTGATGACAAAGATCATGGAGCATTGTGATGAGAAGACCATGGATAATTGTGATGATGAGCGTCATGGGGTGTTGTGATGATAAGTGTTATGGAACATTGTGATCACAAGGGTTTGGAGCATTATGATGACAGAGGTCATGGAGAATATTGATTTCATTGTGATGACAATAGCCTGAAGCATTATGATGATGGGCATGGCGCATTGTGATGACAAGTTTCATGGAGCATTGAGATGAAAAGGGAGATGGAGCATTGTGTTTACAGGGGTCTTGGAGCATTGTGTTGACAAGGGCATGGAGCATTGTGATGAGGAGTCCATGGAACATTCTGATGACATGAGTCATGGAGCTTTGTGATGACAAAGGCATGGATCATTGTGATTACAGGGGTCTTCAGCATTGTGATGACAAGTGTCATAGAATATTGTGATGACTTGGCTGTGGAACATTGTGATGGCAGGTGTCATGGTGCATTGTTATGACAGGGGTAATGGAGCACGGTGATGAGAACGGCATGGAACATTGGTCTGAAATGTTTCATGGATTATTGTGATGAGAGTGGGCATGGAGCATTGTGATGACAAGGGTACGGAACACTATGTTACATGGGTCATGCCGGATTTTAATGACAAGGGTATGCACCATTGAGATGAGATGTGCATCGAGCATTGTGATGACAAATGTCATGGTGCTTTGTGATGACAAGGGCATTGAGCAATGTGATGAGAGGGTTCATGGAGCATTGTGATGATAATGACATGGAGCATTGTGATGCCAAGGGTCATGGAGCTTTGTGATGACAAGTCATGGAGCATTTTGATGACAAGGGCATGGTGCATTGTGATGAGAAGGGCAGGGAGCATTTTGATGACCGGGTCATGCAGCAATTTGATGAATAGTGTAATGGAACATTTTGATTGCAGGGGTTATAGAACATTGTGATGTCAGGGGTCTTGGAGCTTTGGGATGAAAAAGGTCATGGAGCATTTTGCTGACAGGGGTCATGGAACATTGTGATGATAAGGGGATGTAGCAGTGTGATGACAGTGTCATGGAACATTGTGATTACAGGGGTGAGGGAGAATTGTGATGACTAGTGATAGAACACTGTGAAATCACTGGTGAGTGAGCATTTTGATGAGCAGTGCATGGACCATTGTGATTACAATGTTTATGGAGCATTGCAGTGACAAGGTTGTGGACCATTGTGATGAAATGTGCGTGGCACATTTTGAAGACAATGGTCATGGAGCATTGTTCTGACAAAGACATGGAGCATTGTGATGACAAGGGTCACAGAGAATTGTGATGAAATGTTCATGGAGCATTTTGGTTACAAAGGTCACAGAGCCTTGTGATGACGCCGGCATGGACCATTGTGATGAGAAACGTTATGAAACATTGTGATGACTGGAGTCACGGAGCATTGTGATGCCAGGGATCATGGATCTTTGGGATGAAAGGGGTCATGGAGCATTTTGATGACAGGCGTTATGGAACACTGTGATGTCAGGGGTCATGGAACATTGTGCTGATAAGGGGATGTAGCATTGTGATGACAGGGGTCATGGAAACTTGTGATAACAGGGGTGAGGGAGGATTGTGATGACAAGTGATGGTACATTGTGATATCTCATGTGAGAGAGCATTTGGATGAGAATTGCATGGATCATTGTGATTACAAGGTTTATGGAGCATAGCGATGACAAAGTTGTGGATCATTGTGTTGAAAAACGGATGGCACATTGTGATGACAAAGGTCATGTAGGATTGTTGTGACAAAGACATGGAGCATTGGGATGACAAGGGTCACGGAGCATTGTGATGAAAAGTTCATGGAGCATTGTGCTTACAAAGGTCACAGAGTCTTGTGATGAGGTGGGCATGAACCGTTGTGATGACAAACGTTATGAAGCATTGTGATGACTGGAGTCACGGAGCATTGTGATGACAGGGGTCATGGTGCTTTGGGATGAAAGGGGTCATGGAGCATTTTGATGACAGGCGTTATGGAACACTGTGATGTCAGCAGTCATGGAACATTGTGCTGATAAGGGGATGTAGCATTTTGATGACAGGGGTCATGGAACATTATGATAACTGGGGTGAGGGAGGATTGTGATGACTAGTGATGGAACATTGTGATATCTCATGTGAGAGACCATTTGGATGAAAAGTGCATGGAGCATTGTGATTAGAAGGTTTATGGAGCATAGCGATGACAAGGTTGTGGATCACTCTGATGAAAAACGCATGGCACTTTGTGATGACAAGGGTCATGGAGCATTGTTGTGACAAAGACATGGAGCATTGTGATGACAAGGGTCACGGAGCATTGTGATGAAAAGTTCATGGAGCATTGTGGTTACAAAGGTCACAGAGCCTTGTGATGACGCGGGCCTGGACCGTTGTGATGACAAACGTTATGAAGCATTGTGATGACTGGAGTCACGGAGCATTGAGATTACAGGGGTAATGGAGCATTGTGATGACAAGGGCATGGAGCATTGTGATGACAGGGGCATGGAGCATTGGTCTGACAAGTTTCATAGATTATTGTGATTACAGTGGACATGGTGCATTGTGATGACAAGGGCATGGAGTATTGTGAAGACAGGTGTCAGGGAGCATTGTGATGACATATGTCATGGTCCATTGCGATGACAGTGGCATGGAGCATTGTGATGCCGAATGTAATGGAGGATTGTGATGACAAATATAATGGAGCATTGTGATGACTAGTGCTTGGAGCATTATGATGACAAGGGCCATTGAGAATTTTCATGATAATGTCGTGAAGCATTGTGATGACATTGTCCTGGAGAATTGTGATGAGAAATCCATGGAGCCTTGTGATGACAGGTCTCATGGAGCATACTGATGAAAAGGGGCATGGAGCATTCTGATTACAGGGGTCTTGGAACCTTGTGATAACAAGGGCATGGAGCATTGTGATGACAAGGGCATGGAGTACTGTGATAACAGGCATCATGGAGCGTTGTGATGAAAAGTGTTATGAAACATTGTGATCACAAGGTTTTGAAGCATTGCGATGACAGAGGTCATGGATCATTTTGATTTCAAGGAGCATGGAGCATTGTGAGGACTAGGGCATGAAGCAATGCGATCCCAAGGTTCTTGGAGGGCTGTGATGACAATGGTAAAGGAGTATTGTGATGACAAGCGCATAGAGCATTTTAATGACAAGGTCATGTAGCATTTTGCTGACAAAGGCATGCAGATTTGTGATGACAGGTGTCATGGAGCACTGTGATGACAAGCATCACAAGGCATTGTGAATACAGGGGTCATGGAGCATAGGGATGACAAGGGCATGGATCATTGTGATGACAAGTGTCAAGGAGCATTGGGCTGAAAATGTTAATGGAGTATTGTGATGACAGGTGTCATGGAGCATTGTGATGACAAGAGTCCCGGATCATTGTGTTGTCAGGTGTCATGGTGTGTTGTGATGACAGTGGTTATGGAGCATTGTGATGATATTTGTCATGGAGCATTGAGATGAGAAGGTCATGGTGCATAGGGCTGAAAATATTCATGGAGTATTGTGATGACAGTGGTCATGGAGCTTTGTGATGACAAGGGAATGGAGCATGGTGATGACAAGTTCGTGGAGCATTGTGATGAGATGACCATGGAGACTTGTGATGACAAGTCTCATGGAGCATTCTGATGAAAAGGGGTAAGGAGCATTGTGATTACAGGGGTCTTGGAGCACTGTGATGACAAGGGCAAGGAGCACTGTGAGGAGAAGACCATGGAACATTCTGATGACATGCACCATGGAGCTTTGTGATGACAAGGGCATGGAGCATCGTGATTACAGTGGTCTTGGAGCATTGTGATGACAAGGGCCATGGAGCCTTCTGATGACAAGGCCGTGGAACATTGTGATGGCAGTGGTCATGGAGCATTGTTATGACAGATGTAATGGAGCATTGTGATGTGAAGGGCATTGAGAATTTGTCTGAAATGTTTCATGGATTATTGTGATGAGAGTGTGCATGGAGCATTGTGATGACAAGGGCACGGTACACTGTGAAAAATGGGACATTGGGGATTGTAATGACAAGCGCATGGAGCATTGTGATGGGACGGGCTTCGAGCATTGTGATGACAAGTCTCATGGAGCATTCTGATGAAAAGGGGTAAGGAGCATTGTGATTACAGGGGTCTTGGAGCACTGTGATGACAAGGGCAAGGAGCACTGTGAGGAGAAGACCATGGAACATTCTGATGACATGCACCATGGAGCTTTGTGATGACAAGGGCATGGAGCATCGTGATTACAGTGGTCTTGGAGCATTGTGATGACAAGGGCCATGGAGCCTTCTGATGACAAGGCCGTGGAACATTGTGATGGCAGTGGTCATGGAGCATTGTTATGACAGATGTAATGGAGCATTGTGATGTGAAGGGCATTGAGAATTTGTCTGAAATGTTTCATGGATTATTGTGATGAGAGTGTGCATGGAGCATTGTGATGACAAGGGCACGGTACACTGTGAAAAATGGGACATTGGGGATTGTAATGACAAGCGCATGGAGCATTGTGATGGGACGGGCTTCGAGCATTGTGATGACAAGTGTCATGGAGCTTTGTGATGACAAGGGCATGGAGAAATATGATGAGAGGGTTCATGGAGCATTTTGATGACAATGGCAAGGAGCATTGTGATGCCTAGGGTCATGGAGTTTGTGATGACAAATGTCATTGAGTATTTTGATGACAAGGGTGTGGTGCATTATAATGAGAAGGGCAGGGAGCTTTTTGATGACAGGGTCATGCAGCAATTTGATGAAAATTGTCATAGAATATTTTGTTGACAGGGGTTAAAGAACATTGTGATGCCAGGGTTCATGGAGCTTTGGGATGAAATGGGTCATGGAGCATTTTGATGACAGGGGTTATGGAACATTTTGATGTCAGGGGTCATGGAACATTGTGCTGATAAGGGGATGTAGCATTGTGATGACAGGGGTCATGGAACATTGTGATTACACGGGTGAGGGAGGATTATGATGACTAGTTATGGAACATTGTGATATCTCATGTGAGAAAGCATTTGGATGAGAAGTGCATGGAGCATTGTGATTACAATGTTTATGGAGCATAGCGATGACAATGTTGTGGATCATTTTGATGAATAGCGCATGGCACAATGTGATGACAATCGTCATGGAGTATTGTTCTGACAAAGGTATGGAGCATTGTGATGACAAGTGTCAGAGATCATTGTGATGAAAAGTTCATGGAGCATTGTGGTTACAAAGGTCTCAGAGCCTTGTGATGACGTGGGCATGGACCGTTGTGATGACAAACGTTATGAAGCATTGTGATGACTGGAGTCAGGCAGCATTGTGATGACAGGGGTCATGGAGCATTTTGATGACAAGGGCATGGAGCATTGTGATGACAAGGGCATGGAGCATTGGTCTGAGAATTTTCATAGATTATTGTGATGACAGTGGACATGGTGCATTGTGATGACAAGGGCATGGAGCATTGTGATGACAAGGGATTATAGTATTGTGAAGACAGGTGTCAGGGAGCATGGTGATGACATTTGTCATGGTCCATTGCGATGACAATGGCAGGGAGCATTGTGATGCCAAATGTAATGGAGGATTGTGATGACAAATATAATGGAGCATTGTGATGACTAGGGCTTGGAGCATTATGATGACAACGGCCATGGAGAATTATCATGACAATGTCGTGAAGCATTGTGATGAAAAGTTCATGGATCATTTTGATGAGAAAACCATGAAGCCTTGCGATGACAAGTCTCATGGAGCATACTGATGAAAAGGGGCATGGAGCATTCTGATTACAGGGGTCTTGGAACATTGTGATAACAAGGGCATGGAGCTTTGTGATGACAAAGGCATAGAGCATTGGTCTAATAAGTTTCATGGATTATTGTGATGACATTTGGAATGGCGCATTGTGATGACAAGGGCATGGAGCATTGTGATGACCAGGTCATGCAGTATTGTGAAGAGAGGTGTCAGGGAGCATTGTGATGACATATGTAATGGGGCATTGTGATGACAATGGCATGGAGCATTGTGATGCCAAGTGTCATGGAGGATTCTGATGACAAAGGTAATGGAGCATTGTGATGACAATGGCTTGGAGCATTGTGATGACAAGGGTCAGGGAGCATTGTGCTGACAAGTGCATGGAGAATTGTGATGACAAGCGTCATGGAGCATTCTGATGATAAGCTTGTGGAGTATTTTGATGACAATGACATGGAGCATTGTGATGAAAACCGCATGGGGCATTGTGATGAAAGTGGCATGGAGCCTTTCCGTGATACGGTTCAAGGAGCATTCTGATGAAAAGTGTCAGGGAGCATTGTGATGACAAGTGTATTGAGAATTGTGATGACAAAGGTCATGGAGCATTGTGATGAAAAGGGCATGGAGTATTGTGATGACAGGCATTATGGAGCGTTGTGATGACATGTGTTACGGAACATTGTGATCAGAAGGGTTTGGAGCATTGTGATGACAGGGGTCATGGATCATTTTGATTTCATGGAGCATGGAGCATTGTGATGACAAGGGCATGAAGCAATGGGATCCCAAGGTTCATGGAGGATTGTGATGACTATGGTAATGGAGTATTGTGATGACAAGCACATAGAGCATTGTAAGGACAGTGTCATGTAGCATTTTGCTGACAAAGGCATGGAGCATTGTGATGATATGTGTCATGGTGCACTTTGATGACAAGCGTCACAGAGCATTTTGAATATAGGGGTCATGGAGCATTGGGATGACAAGGGCATGGATCACTGTGATGACAAGGTTCATGGATCATTGGGATGAAAATGTTCATGGAGTATTGTGATGACAGGGGTCATGGAGCATTGTGATTACAGGGGTCATGGAGCATTGTGATGAAAAGAGTCCCGGATCATTGTGTTGTCAGGTGTCATGGAGTGTTTTGATGACAGTGGTCATGGAGAATTTTGATGATATTGGTCATGGAGCATTGTGATTAAAAGGTCATGGAGCATTGGGCTGAAAATGTTCATGGAGTATTGTGATGACAGGTGTCATGGAGCATTGTGATGACAAGGGAATGGAGCGTGGTGATGACAAGGTCCTGGAGCATTGTGATGAGATGACCATGGAGACTTGTGTTGACAAGTCTCATGGAGCAGTCTGATGAAAAGGTGCATGGAGCATTGTGATTACAGGGGTGAGGGAGAATTGTGATGACTAGTGATAGAACACTGTGAAATCACTGGTGAGTGAGCATTTTGATGAGCAGTGCATGGACCATTGTGATTACAATGTTTATGGAGCATTGCAGTGACAAGGTTGTGGACCATTGTGATGAAATGTGCGTGGCACATTTTGAAGACAATGGTCATGGAGCATTGTTCTGACAAAGACATGGAGCATTGTGATGACAAGGGTCACAGAGAATTGTGATGAAATGTTCATGGAGCATTTTGGTTACAAAGGTCACAGAGCCTTGTGATGACGCCGGCATGGACCATTGTGATGAGAAACGTTATGAAACATTGTGATGACTGGAGTCACGGAGCATTGTGATGCCAGGGATCATGGATCTTTGGGATGAAAGGGGTCATGGAGCATTTTGATGACAGGCGTTATGGAACACTGTGATGTCAGGGGTCATGGAACATTGTGCTGATAAGGGGATGTAGCATTGTGATGACAGGGGTCATGGAAACTTGTGATAACAGGGGTGAGGGAGGATTGTGATGACAAGTGATGGTACATTGTGATATCTCATGTGAGAGAGCATTTGGATGAGAATTGCATGGATCATTGTGATTACAAGGTTTATGGAGCATAGCGATGACAAAGTTGTGGATCATTGTGTTGAAAAACGGATGGCACATTGTGATGACAAAGGTCATGTAGGATTGTTGTGACAAAGACATGGAGCATTGGGATGACAAGGGTCACGGAGCATTGTGATGAAAAGTTCATGGAGCATTGTGCTTACAAAGGTCACAGAGTCTTGTGATGAGGTGGGCATGAACCGTTGTGATGACAAACGTTATGAAGCATTGTGATGACTGGAGTCACGGAGCATTGTGATGACAGGGGTCATGGTGCTTTGGGATGAAAGGGGTCATGGAGCATTTTGATGACAGGCGTTATGGAACACTGTGATGTCAGCAGTCATGGAACATTGTGCTGATAAGGGGATGTAGCATTTTGATGACAGGGGTCATGGAACATTATGATAACTGGGGTGAGGGAGGATTGTGATGACTAGTGATGGAACATTGTGATATCTCATGTGAGAGACCATTTGGATGAAAAGTGCATGGAGCATTGTGATTAGAAGGTTTATGGAGCATAGCGATGACAAGGTTGTGGATCACTCTGATGAAAAACGCATGGCACTTTGTGATGACAAGGGTCATGGAGCATTGTTGTGACAAAGATATGGAGCATTGTGATGACAAGGGTCACGGAGCATTGTGATGAAAAGTTCATGGAGCATTGTGGTTACAAAGGTCACAGAGCCTTGTGATGACGCGGGCCTGGACCGTTGTGATGACAAACGTTATGAAGCATTGTGATGACTGGAGTCACGGAGCATTGAGATTACAGGGGTAATGGAGCATTGTGATGACAAGGGCATGGAGCATTGTGATGACAGGGGCATGGAGCATTGGTCTGACAAGTTTCATAGATTATTGTGATTACAGTGGACATGGTGCATTGTGATGACAAGGGCATGGAGTATTGTGAAGACAGGTGTCAGGGAGCATTGTGATGACATATGTCATGGTCCATTGCGATGACAGTGGCATGGAGCATTGTGATGCCGAATGTAATGGAGGATTGTGATGACAAATATAATGGAGCATTGTGATGACTAGTGCTTGGAGCATTATGATGACAAGGGCCATTGAGAATTTTCATGATAATGTCGTGAAGCATTGTGATGACATTGTCCTGGAGAATTGTGATGAGAAATCCATGGAGCCTTGTGATGACAGGTCTCATGGAGCATACTGATGAAAAGGGGCATGGAGCATTCTGATTACAGGGGTCTTGGAACCTTGTGATAACAAGGGCATGGAGCATTGTGATGACAAGGGCATGGAGTACTGTGATAACAGGCATCATGGAGCGTTGTGATGAAAAGTGTTATGAAACATTGTGATCACAAGGTTTTGAAGCATTGCGATGACAGAGGTCATGGATCATTTTGATTTCAAGGAGCATGGAGCATTGTGAGGACTAGGGCATGAAGCAATGCGATCCCAAGGTTCTTGGAGGGCTGTGATGACAATGGTAAAGGAGTATTGTGATGACAAGCGCATAGAGCATTTTAATGACAAGGTCATGTAGCATTTTGCTGACAAAGGCATGCAGATTTGTGATGACAGGTGTCATGGAGCACTGTGATGACAAGCATCACAAGGCATTGTGAATACAGGGGTCATGGAGCATAGGGATGACAAGGGCATGGATCATTGTGATGACAAGTGTCAAGGAGCATTGGGCTGAAAATGTTAATGGAGTATTGTGATGACAGGTGTCATGGAGCATTGTGATGACAAGAGTCCCGGATCATTGTGTTGTCAGGTGTCATGGTGTGTTGTGATGACAGTGGTTATGGAGCATTGTGATGATATTTGTCATGGAGCATTGAGATGAGAAGGTCATGGAGCATAGGGCTGAAAATATTCATGGAGTATTGTGATGACAGTGGTCATGGAGCTTTGTGATGACAAGGGAATGGAGCATGGTGATGACAAGTTCCTGGAGCATTGTAATGAGATGACCATGGAGACTTGTGATGACAAGTCTCATGGAGCATTCTGATGAAAAGGGGTAAGGAGCATTGTGATTACAGGGGTCTTGGAGCACTGTGATGACAAGGGCATGGAGCACTGTGAGGAGAAGACCATGGAACATTCTGATGACATGCACCATGGAGCTTTGTGATGACAAGGGCATGGAGCATCGTGATTACAGTGGTCTTGGAGCATTGTGATGACAAGGGCCATGGAGCCTTCTGATGACAAGGCCGTGGAACATTGTGATGGCAGTGGTCATGGAGCATTGTTATGACAGATGTAATGGAGCATTGTGATGTGAAGGGCATTGAGAATTTGTCTGAAATATTTCATGGATTATTGTGATGAGAGTGTGCATGGAGCATTGTGATGACAAGGGCACGGTACACTGTGAAAAATGGGACATTGGGGATTGTAATGACAAGCGCATGGAGCATTGTGATGGGACGGGCTTCGAGCATTGTGATGACAAGTGTCATGGAGCTTTGTGATGACAAGGGCATGGAGAAATATGATGAGAGGGTTCATGGAGCATTTTGATGACAATGGCAAGGAGCATTGTGATGCCTAGGGTCATGGAGTTTGTGATGACATATGTCATTGAGTATTTTGATGACAAGGGTGTGGTGCATTATAATGAGAAGGGCAGGGAGCTTTTTGATGACAGGGTCATGCAGCAATTTGATGAAAATTGTCATAGAACATTTTGTTGACAGTGGTTATAGAACATTGTGATGCCAGGGTTCATGGAGCTTTGGGATGAAATGGGTCATGGAGCATTTTGATGACAGGGGTTATGGAGCATTATTATGAGAACGGCCATGGTGCATTCTGACATAAGATATCACTTATGAAGAGAAGGTAAACATGGCTACATATGAATTGATTTAGGGAAGAGAACAGAGTCTCAGATTTAGAAAACAATCTAAAGCTTGCTTAAGGGGAAAGAGAGGTGGGGAGATGCACAAAACATAAGATTGATATTAGCACAGGTACCGTTCCATAATCCAAAAACAGAAGAGAGAAGCCCTACTCCTTCCTCAGTGAACGGAACTCAGCAACCCTATTCCCCGCAGAGAAATATATCTGACTAGTAAGAATTTTAAAACCTATGTATTGATATGTCTCCGTAAGGGAACCAAGTTTGTCTAGAACGACATAAACATGGCAGTGAGAATCAGCTCAAACCCACTATAAAAATGAATTTCAAAACAAAACATAAAAACAGTAAAATTCTTACACAATACCTTCAGGGGTTCTGATGAAACCTGGAATGACCGTATCTACAATGACAGCTGGATGTGGCATAAGGCTGGTCACTTGGGACTGAGAGGATTGGTGAGATTGGGTGAAAAAATGCAGACCCTTTAAAGCAATAATGCCTGCCACCCATTCCATGGTTCCCATCTCTCCAGGTAGAAGGGAATATCACTACAGTTATAACGTGTATGGGAACCTAGAGAATGGAAACCATCTGATGGTGAAAGGTTTCTAAAACTCTACTACTTTTTTCTCTCCTTGTTCTCCAGTTTGACATTCCAACTGCTTGACTATCAATCTCCCAACTTGGAAAGTGAGCCCCTATAACCTCCTGGTTCGCACAGTTGCCAAATTGTGCAGAGGATATAAGGGAAGAGAGAGAACCAATGAGAGAGTAGCTGTAGGCATTTGTACGGCCACATGACTCTCTAATTTCCCATCACAAAGAGGAATTAACCAAAGTCTCAGCCTGCCCCCGAGAACCAGTATAAGTCCAGAAGCAAAAGTGTTGATTTGCTGTCAGCTCACAAAAACACGAGTTGAAAAATGGAGCTCAGGGCCACAGCAATTCACTAACCTGCAGAGTTATAAAGGACTACTCTCTTCGAAAAATCTGTTGAGGGTAAACCACGAGGCGGAATGGAAAATGTGGCAGAATGGCATGAAACAGATTTCAAGAGGTACATTGGAATCGACTTTAAACACAGGAAAAGCATTACAACTTCGAAAATTATGGAAATGGCCATAAAGGGCATATGGGTTTCACGTGAATATATTCAGGAGAAAACGCATATGCCCATTTTGGACAAGCAAGCAAGCGGGCAATGCAAATCTGCACTACAAAGAAGTATCACTTCCCACCGGTCAAAAGGGACATCCACAAAATGGGTAAAAACCAGAAAGGCAAGCCAGGCCCTGGAGAACAGGGAGCCTTGTTATGCTGATGGGCGGGATGTAAATTGCCAACTGCCTCTCTGGAGGAGTGCACTGTGTTCCCTAAAACAAGTAAAAAACAGAGCTACATAGCCAAGGGCACTTCCAGTCTAGGGAATATACCTTGGGAAAACTGAAAATAAATAAGACAGATCCACACCAAAATTCAGGGCTGCACTGCTTACAAAAACCTCAACTTGTGTACACCTTAAATATCCCAGGAAAGACAAAAATGGTTCAAGAAATTGTGGTACTTATGTACAAGGAATATCCCTCCGCCATGTAATCAATGTCATAAGGCCAGAAGCAGCAAAATGAGTGGATTCAGGTACGATGATTCTAAGTGAAATAAGTCACACAGAAAAAGAAAATTACCATAAGATATCACTTATGAAGATCCTGTAAACATGGCTACACATGAACTGTGTTAGGAAAGAGAAGAGAGACTCACATTTAGAAATCATTCTTATGCCTGCTTAAGGGGGATAGAGAGGTGCGGTGATGCATAAAACCAGAGTTTGAATTAGTACAGGTACCTTTCCAAAAACCTAAAAAGGAATAGACAAGACCTACACCTTCCTCAGGGAAAGGGACACAACAACCCATATTCCCCGCAGAGGAATATATCTGACTAGTAAGAATCTTAAAACCTATGTATTGATATATCACCGTAAGGGAATCAAGTATGTCTAGACTGGCATAAACATGGCAGTGAGAATCAGCTCAAACCCACTATAGAAAGGAATTTCAAAATCAAACCAAAAAAACAGGGAAATTCTTTACAATTCCTTCAGGGTGTCTGATGAAACCTGGTATGACTCTATCTACAATGACAGCAGGATGTGGCATATGGCTGGACACATGGGACAGAGAGGATTGGTGAGATTGGGTGAGCAAATGCAGAACCTTAAAGCAATAATGTGTGGCAGCCATTCGATGGGTCCCAACTCTCCAGGTTGAGGGGAATATTACTAGAGCTATAACATGTATGGGTAACCAAGAGAATGGACCCACTGTGAATATGAAAGGTTTCTAAAACTCAACGAATAGTCCCTATCCTGGTGCTCCAGTTTCACTTTCCAATGCCTTTAATATCAATCTTCCAACTTGGAGAGACAGCCCCTTTAACCTCCTGGTTTGCACACGTTGACAATTTGGCAGAGGATAAAGAGAAGAAGAAGAACCAATGAGAGAGTAGCTGTTAGGTATTTGGAGGGGCACATGTGACACTAATTTCGCGGCAGGAAGAAGAATTAACCAAAGGCTCAGCCACCCGCCGGGAAGCAGTATAGGTCCTGAATCAAAATTTTGGACTTGCATTCAGCTCACAAAAAACGAGTTGAAAAATGGAGCTCAGGGGCACAGCAATTCACAAACTGGCAGAGGAGTAAAGGACCGCTATCGTTCAAAAATCTGTTGAGGGAAGGCAACGAGGCGGATTTGAAAGCGAGGCAGAATAGGCGGAAACAGACTTCAAGAGGTACGTTGGAAGTGCCTTTAAAGCAAAGGAATAGGGGCACAACTTTGACAATGATACACTTGGCCAAAAAGGGCGTATGAGTTTTCTCCTGAATATATTCAGGAGAAAACACATAGAACCTTTTTGGCCAGGCAATCAAACGGGCAATGCGAATCTGCACTACAAAGAAGCATCACTTCCCACCGGTCAAAAGGGACATCCGCAAAATGTGTAAAAACCAGAAAGGCAAGACAGGCGCTGGAAAACTGGGAGCCTTTTCATGATGATGTTCGGGACGTAAGTTGCCAACTGCCTCTCTGGAGGAGTGCATTGTGTTCCCTAAAAAAATAAACAACAGAGATACAGAGCCAAGGGCACTTTCAGGCTAAGGAATATACCTTGGGAAAATTGAAAATCAATAAGCCAGAGCCACCCCAAAATTTAGGTTTGCACTGTTTAAAAGAGCCTCAACTTGTGTCCACCTTAAACATCCCAGGAAAGACAAAAAGGGTTGAAGAAATTGTGGAACTTACGTACGATGGAATATCCCTCAGCCATGAAATCAATGTCATAAGACCAGTAGGAGCAAAATGAGTGGATTCAGGTACGATGATTCTAAGTGAAATAAGTCACACAGAAAAAGAAACGTATCATAAGATATCACTTATGAAGATCCTGTAAACATGGCTACACATGAACTGAGTTAGGAAAGAGAAGAGAGTCTCACATTTAGAAAACACTCTTATGCCTGCTTAAGGGGGAAGGAGAGGTGGGGTGATGCATAAAACCACAGTTTGATATAAGCACAGGTACCGTTCCAAAAACCAACTATGGAATAGACAAGACCTACACCTTCCTCAGTGAAAGGGACTCAAAAACCCATATTTCCCACAGAGGAATATATCTGACTAGTAAGAATCTTAAAACCTATGGATTGATATGTCTCTTTAAGGAATCAAGTGTGTCTAGACTGGCATAAACATGGCAGCGAGAATCAGCTCAAACCAACTATAAAAAGGAATTTCAAAAATAAAAAAGGGAAATTCTTTACAATTCCTTCAGGGTCTCTGATGAAACCTGGAATGACCCTATCTACAACGACAGCTGGATGTGGCATAAGGCTGGACACATGGGACTGAGAGGATTGGTGAGATTGGGAGAGCAAATGCAGACCCTTTAAAGCAATAATGCATGGCACACATTCCATGGGTCCCAACTCTGCAGGTTGAAGGGAATATTACTACAGCTATAACATGTACGGGAAACCTAGAGAATGGACACACTGTGAATACGAAAGGTCTCTAAAACTCAACAAATAGTCCCTCTCCTAGTGCTCCGGTATGACTTTCCAACTGCTTTACTATCAATCTCCCAACCTGGACAGACAGCACCTTTAACCTCCTGTTTCGCACAGGTTGCCAATTTAGCAGAGGATGAATGGGAAAAGGGACAACCAATGAGAGAGTAGCTGTAAGGCATTTGGATGGGCATATGTTACTCTTATTTCCCTGGACGAAGAAGAATTGACCAAAGTCTCAGCCACCCAGCGGCAACCAGTATAGTTCCTGAACCAAATTATTGGATTGCATACAGCTCAGAAAAAACGAGTTAAAACCGCCGCTCAGGGGCACAGCAATTCACAAAGTGGCAGAGTAATAAAGGGCAACTATCGTCCAAAAATCTATTGAGGGAAGTCAACGAGGTGGACTTGACATCGAGGCAGAATAGCCGGAAACAGATTTCAAGAGGTCCGTTGGAATCACATTTAAAGCACAGGAAGGGGGGCACATCTTCGACAATGATGCACTTGGCCAAAAAGGGCTTATGCATTTTCTCCTGAGTATATTCAGGAGAAAATGCATACACCTTTTTTGGCCAAGCAAGCAAGCGTGCATTCAAGTCTGCACTACAAAGAAGTATCACTTCCCACCGTTGCATAGGAACATACACAAAAAGGGTAAAAACAAGAAATTCAAGACAGGCCCTGGAGAAAAGGGTGCCTTGTTATGATGATGGGCGGGATGTAAATTGCCAACTGCCTCTGTGGAGGAGTGCATTGTGTTCCATAAAAGAAGTAAACAACAGAGCTACAGAGCCAAGGGCACTTCCAGTTTAGGGAATATACCTTGGGAAAACTGAAAATCAATAAGACAGAGCCACCCCAAAATTTAGGGCTGCACTGCTTACAAGAATCTCAACTTGGGTACACTTTAAATATCCCAGGAAATATAAAAATGGTTCAAAAAATTGTGGTACTTATGTATGATGGAATATCCCTCAGCCATGAAATCAATGTCATAAGACCAGTAGCAGCAAAATGAGTGGATTCAGGTACGATGATTCTAAGTGAAATAAGTCACACAGAAAAAGAAACTTATCATAAGATATCACTTATGAAGATCCTGTAAACATGGCTACACATGAACTGAGTTAGGAAAGAGAACAGAGACTCACATTTAGAAAACACTTTTATGTCTGCTTAAGGGGGAAGGAGAGGTGGGGTAATGCATAAAACCGGAGTTTGATATAAGCACAAGTACTGTTCCAAAATCCAACTATGTAATAGACAAGACCTACACCTTCCTCAGTGAAAGGGACTCAAAACCCCATATTTCCCGCAGAGGAATATATCTGACTAGTAAGAATCTTAAAACCTATGTATTGATATGTTTCCATAAGGGAATCAAGTGTGTCTAGACTGGCATAAACATGGCAGTGAGAATCAGCTCAAACCAACTATAAAAAGAATTTCAAAAACAAAACAAAAAAAACAGGGAAATTCTTTAAAATTCCTTCAGGGTCTCTGATGAAACCTGGAATGACCCTATCTACAACGACAGCTGGATGTGGCATAAGGCTGGACACATGGGACTGAGAGGATTGGTGAGATTGGGTGAGCAAACGCAGACCCTTTAAAGCAATAATGCATGGCACCCATTCCATGGATCCCAACTCTCCAGGTTGAAGGGAATATTACTATAGCTATAACATGTACGGGAAACCTAGAGAATGGACACACTGTGAATACGAAACGTTTCTAAATCTCATCGAATAGTCCCTCTCCTTGTGCTCCAGTTTGACTTTTCAACTGCTTTACTATCAATCTCCCAACCTGGAGAGACAGCACTTTAACCTCCTGTTTCGCACAGGTTACCCATTTCACAGATGATGAATGGGAGGAGGGAGAACCAATGAGAGAGTAGCTGTTAGGCATTTAGACGGGCATATGTCACTCTTATTTCCCGGGAGGAAGAAGAATTGACCAAAGTCTCAGCCACCCACCGGGAACAAGTATAGGTCCTAATCGAAAATATGGGACTTACGTTCAGCTCACAAAAAACGAGTTAAAAAATGGAGCTATAGGGCAGAGAATTTCACAATCTGGCATAGTAATAAAGGACAACTATCATCCAAAAATCTGTTGAGGGAAGGCAAACACGCGGACTTGAAAGTGAGGCAGAATAGCATGAAACAGATTTCAAGAGTTATGCTGGAATTGCCTTTAAAGCACAGGAAGAGGGGCACATTCTCGACTATGATGCACTTAGCCAAAAAGAGTGTATGCGTTCAGGAGAAAACGCAACGCCCTTTTTGGCCAAGCAAGCAAGCGGGCAATGCAAATCTGCACTACAAAGTAGTTTCACTTCCCACCGGACAAAAGGGACATCCGCAAAATGTCTAAAAATCAGAAAGGCAAGACAGGCCCTGGAGAACAGGGAGCATTGTTATGCTGATGGGCGGGATGTAAATTGCCAACTGCCTCTCTGGAGGAGTGCATTGTGTTCCTTAAAACAAGTAAACTACAGAGCTACAGAGCCAAGGGGACTTACAGTCTAGGGAATATACCTTTGGAAAACTGAAAATCAGTACGACAGGGCCACCCCATATTTAGGGCTGCACTGCTTACAAGAACCTCAACTTGGGTACACCTTAAGTATCCCACTAAAGATAAATATGGTTCAAAAATTTGTGGTACTTTTGTACGATGGAATATCCCTCAGCCATGAAATCAATGTCATAAGACCAGTAGCAGCAAAAGGAGTGGATTCAGGTACGATGATTCTAAGTGAAATAAGTCACACAGAAAAAGAAACTTATCATAAGATATCACTTATGAAGGTCCTGTAAACATGGCTACACATGAACGGAGTTAGGAAAGATTACAGAGTAACTAATCTTATCATAAGTTATCACTCATAGCGGGAATGTACACATGACTACACATGAACTGAATGACAAACACAACAGATTCACACATTTAGAAAACATCTTCTGCCTGCTTAATGGGAAAGCCGAGTTGGGGTGATGCATAAAACAACAGTTTTAAATTAGCACAGATACCGTTATATAAACCATGCATGTAATAGAGAACACCTACTCCCGGCACAATGAACTGGACTCAACACCCCCTATTCATTGCAGAGGAATATGTCTGCCTCTAAGTATTTTAAAACATATGTATTCTCATGTCTCCATAAAGGAATCATGTGTGTGTATAACGGCATGAACACAGCACTGAAATTCAGTTAAACCCACTTATAAAAATAAATTTCAAAAGCAAAATGCAAAAACAGAGAGAAAGTCTTAAAAATTACGTTCAGGGCCTGTGATGCAAGCTAGATTGACCACCTTTACACCCACAGCTGGATGAGACATAAGACTGGACACTTCTTAATCCTAAGATGGCGGAAGAGTAAGACGCGGAGATCACCTTCCTCCCCACGGATACACCAGAAATACAGCTACACGTGGAACAACTCCTACAGAACACCTACTGAACGCTGGCAGAAGACCCCAGACCTCCCAAAAGGCAAGAAACTCCCCACATACCTGGGTAGGGCAAAGCGGAGAGATCCGCACACAGAGGATCGTTGCCGAGCGGCACTCACCAGCCCGAGAGGCTTGTCTGCTCGCCCGCCGGGGCGCGCAGCGCTGGAAGCTGAGGCTCGGGCTTCGGTCAGAGCGCAGGGAGAGGACTGGGGCTGGCGGCGAGAACTCAGCCTGAAGGGGGCTAATGTGCCACAGCTAGCCGGCAGGGAGTCCGGGAAAACTCTGGAGCTGCCGAAGAGGCAAGAGACTTTTTTTTCCCTCTTGGTTTCCTGGTGCGCGAGGAGAGGGGATTAAGAGCGCTGCTTAAAGGGGCTCCACGGACGGGCGTGAGTCGCGACTGAAAGCGCGGAGCCCAGTGACAGGCGTGGGACGCTGGGGCTGCTGCTGCCGCCGCCAAGAAGCCTGTGTGCGAGCGCAGGTCACTGCCCACACCGCCCTTCCGGGAGCCTGTGCAGCCCGCCACTGCCGGGGTCCCGGGATCCAGGGGCGGCTTCCCTGGGAGAACGCACGGCACGCCTCAGGCTGGTGCAACGTCACACCGACCTCTGCCGCTGCAGGCTCCCCCACCACTCCATGCCCCTCCCTCCCTCCCGGCCTGAGTGAGCCAGAGTCCCCGAAGAGGCTGCTCCTTTAACCCTGTCCTATCTGAGCGAAGAACAGACGCCCTCCAGCGACCTACACGCAGAGGCGGGGCCAAATCCAAAGCTGAGACCCATGAGCTGTGAGAACAAAGAAGAGAAAGGGAAACCTCTCCCAGCAGCCTCAGAAGCAGCGGATTAAAGCTCCACAATCAACTTGATGTACCCTGCATCTGTGGAATACATGAATAAACAACACATCATCCCAAATTGAGGAGCCCGGAGTCAGTGCTGTGCCTCTGAGGTGGGAGAGCCAACTTCAGGACACTGGTCCACAAGAGACCTCCCAGCTCCACATAATATCAAACAGCGAAAATCTTCCAGAGATCTCCATCTCAACACCAGCACCCAGCTTCACTCAACGACCAGCAGGCTACAGTGCTGGACACCCTAAGCCAAACAACTAGCAAGACAGGAACACAACGCCACCCATTAGCAGAGAGGTGGCCTAAAATCATAAAAAGTCCACAGACACCCCAAAACACACCACCAGACGTGGACCTGCCCACCAGAAAGACAAGATCCAGCCTCATCCACCAGAACACAGGCACTAGTCCCCTCCACCAGGAAGCCTACATAACCCACTAAACCAACCTTAGCCACTGGGGACAGACACCAAAAACAACAGGAACTACGAACCTGCAGCCTGCAAAAAGGAGACCCCAAACACAGTAACATAAGCAAAATGAGAAGACAGAAAAACACACAGCAGGAGAAGGAGCAAGATAAAAACCCACCAGACCTAACAAATGAAGAGGTAATAGGCAGTCTACCTGAAAAAGAATTCAGAATAATGATGGTAAAGATGATCCAAGATTCTATTTCCCAGATCCAAAATCTTGGAAATAGAATAGACAAAATGCAAGAAACAGTTAACAAGGACCTAGAAGAACTAAAGATGAATCAAGCATCGATTAAAAACACAATACATGAAATAAAAAATACTCTAGATGGGATCAATAGCAGAATAACTGAGGCAGAAGAACGGATAAGTGAGGTGGAAGACAAAATAGTGGAAATAACTGCTGCAGAGCAAAATAAAGAAAAAAGAATGAAAAGAACAGAGGACAGTCTCAGAGACCTCTGGGACAACATTAAACGCACCAACATTCGAATTATAGGGGTTCCAGAAGAAGAAGAGAAAAAGAAAGGGACTGAGAAAATATTTGAAGAGATTATAGTTGAAAACTTCCCTAATATGGGAAAGGAAATAGTTAATCAAGTCCAGGAGGCACAGAGAGTCCCATACAGAATAAATCCAAGGAGAAATACGCCAAGACACATATTAATCAAACTGTCAAAAATTAAACACAAAGAAATCATATTAAAAGCAGCAAGGCAAAAACAACAAATAACACACAAGGGAATCCCCATCAGGATAACAGCTGATCTCTCAGCAGAAACTCTACAAGCCAGAAGGGAGTGGCAGGACATAATTAAAGTGATGAAAGAGAAAAACCTGCAACCAAGATTACTCTACCCAGCAAGGATCTCATTCAGATTTGATGGAGAAATTAAAACGTTTACAGACAAGCAAAAGCTGAGAGAGTTCAGCACCACCAAACCAGCTTTACAACAAATGCTAAAGGAACTTCTCTAGGCAAGAAACACAACAGAAGGAAAAGACCTACAATAATGAACCCAAAACAATTAAGAAAATGGGAATAGGAACATACATAACAATAATTACCTTAAATGTAAATGGACTAAATGCTCCCACCAAAAGACACAGATTGGCTGAATGGATACAAAAACAAGACCCATCTATATGCTGTCTACAAGAGACCCACTTCAGACCTAGAGACACATACAGACTGAAAGTAAGGGGATGGAAAAAGATATTCCATGCAAATGGAAACCAAAAGAAAGCTGGAGTAGCAATTCTCATATCAGACAAAATAGACTTTAAAATAAGGACTACTAGAAGAGACAAAGAAGGACACTACATAATGATCAAGGGATCGATCCAAGAAGAAGATATAACAATTGTAAATATTTATGCACCAAACATAGGAGCACCTCAATACATAAGGCAAATACTAACAGCCATAAAAGGAGAAATCGACAGTAACACACTCATAGTAGGGGACTTTAACACCCCACTTTCACCAATGGACAGATCATCCAAAATGAAAATAAATAAGGAAACACAAGCTTTAAATGATACATTAAACAAGATGGACTTAATTGATATTTATAGGACATTCCATCCAAAAACAACAGAATACACATTTTTCTCAAGTGCTCATGGAACATTCTCCAGGATAGATCATATCTTGGGTCACAAATCAAGCCTTGGTAAATTTAAGAAAATTGAAATTGTATCAAGTATCTTTTCCGACCACAATGCTATGAGACTAGATATCAATTACAGGAAAAGAGCTGTAAAAAATACAAACACATGGAGGCTAAACAATACACTACTTAATAACGAAGTGATCACTGAAGAAATCAAAGAGGAAATTAAAAAATACCTAGAAACAAATGACAATGGAGACACGACGACCCAAAACCTATGGGATGCAGCAAAAGCCGTTCTAAGAGGGAAGTTCATAGCAATACAATCCCACCTTAAGAAACAGGAAACATCTCGAATAAACAACCTAACCTTGCACCTAAAGCAATTAGAGAAAGAAGGACAAAAATATCCCAAAGTTAGCAGAAGGAAAGAAATCATAAAAATCAGATCAGAAATAAATGAAAAAGAAATGAAGGAAATGATAGCAAAGATCAATAAAACTAAAAGCTGGTTCTTTGAGAAGATAAACAAAATTGATAAACCATTAGCCAGACTCATCAAGAAAAAAAGGGAGAAGACTCAACTCAATAGAATTAGAAATGAAAAAGGAGAAGTAACAACTGACACTACAGAAATACAAAAGATCATGAGAGATTACTATAAGCAACTCTATGCCAATAAAATGGACAACCTGGAAGAAATGGACAAATTCTTAGAAATGTACAACCTGCCAAGACTGAATCAGGAAGAAATAGAAAATATGAACAGACCAATCACAAGCACTGAAATTGAAACTGTGATAAAAAATCTTCCAACAAACAAAAGCCCAGGACCAGATGGCTTCACAGGCGAATTCTATCAAGCATTTAGAGAAGAGCTAACACCTATCCTTCTGAAACTCTTCCAAAATATAGCAGAGGGAGGAACACTCTCAAACTCATTATACGAGGCCACCATCACCTTGATACCAAAACCAGGCAAGAATGTCACAAAGAAAGAAAACTACAGGCCAATATCACTGATGAACATTGATGCAAAAATCCTCAACAAAATACTAGCAAACAGAATCCAACAGCACATTAAAAGGATCATACACCATGATCAAGTGGGGTTTATTCCAGGAATGCAAGGATCCTTCAATATACGCAAATCAATCAACGTGATACACCATATTAACAAACTGAAGGAGAAAAACCATATGATCTTCTCAATAGATGCAGAGAAAGCTTTCGACAAAATTCAACACCCATTTATGATAAAAACCCTGCAGAAAGTAGGCATAGAGGGAACTTTCCTCAACATAATAAAGGCCATATATGACAAACCCACAGCCAGCATCGTCCTCAATGGTGAAAAACTGAAACCATTTCCACTAAGATCAGGAACTAGACAAGGTTGCCCACTTTCACCACTCTTATTCAACCTAGTTTTGGAAGTTTTAGCCACAGCAATCAGAGAAGAAAAGGAAATAAAAGGAATCCAAATCGGAAAAGAAGAAGTAAAGCTGTCACTGTTTGCAGATGACATGATACTATACATAGAGAATCCTAAAGATGCTACCAGAAAACTACTAGAGCTAATCAATGAATTTGGTAAAGTTGCAGGATACAAAATTAATGCACAGAAATCTCTGGCATTCCTATATACTGATGATGAAAAATCTGAAAGAGAAATCAAGGAAACACTCCCATTTACCATTGCAACAAAAAGAATAAAATATCTAGGAATAAACCTACCTAAGGAGACAAAAGACCTGTATGCAGAAAATTATAAGACACTGATGAAAGAAATTAAAGATGATACAAATAGATGGAGAGATGTACCATGTTCTTGGATTGGAAGAATCAACATTGTGAAAATGACTCTACTACCCAAAGCAATCTACAGGTTCAATGCAATCCCTATCAAACTACCACTGGCATTTTTCACAGAACTAGAACAAAAAATTTCACAATTTGTATGGAAACACAAAAGACCCCGAATAGCCAAAGCAATCTTGAGAACGAAAAATGGAGCTGGAGGAATCAGGCTCCCTGACTTCAGACTATACTACAAAGCTACAGTAATCAAGACAGTATGGTACTGGCACAAAAACAGAAAGATAGATCAATGGAACAGGATAGAAAGCCCAGAGTTAAACCCACGGACATATGGTCACCTTATCTTTGATAAAGGAGGCAGGAATGTACAGTGGAGTAAGGACAGTCTCTTCAATAAGTGGTGCTGGGAAAACTGGATAGGGACATGTAAAAGTATGAGATTAGATCACTCCCTAACACCATACACAAAAATAAGCTCAAAATGGATTAAAGACCTAAATGTAAGGCCAGACACTATCAAACTCTTAGAGGAACACATAGGCAGAACACTCTATGACATAAATCACAGCAAGATCCTTTTAGACCCACCTCCTAGAGAAATGGAAATAAAGACAAAAATAAACACATGGGACCTAATGAAACTTAAAAGCTTTTGCACAGCAAAGGAAACCATAAACAAGACCAAAAGACAACCCTCAGAATGGGAGAAAATATTTGCAAATGAAGCAACTGACAAAGGATTAATCTCCAAAATTTATAAGCAGCTCATGCAGCTCAATAACAAAAAAACAAACAACCCAATCCAAAAATGGGCAGAAGACCTAAATAGACATTTCTCCACAGAAGATATACAGACTGCCAACAAACACATGAAAGGATGCTCAACATCTTTACTCATTAGAGAAATGCAAATCAAAACTACAATGAGATATCACCTCACACCAGTCAGAATGGCCATCATCAAAAAATCTAGAAACAATAAATGCTGGAGAGGGTGTGGAAAAAAGGGAACACTCTTGCACTGCTGGTGGGAATGTGAATTGGTAGAGCCGCTATGGAGAACGGTATGGAGTTTCCTTAAAAAACTACAAATAGAACTACCATATGACCCAGCAATCCCACTACTGGGCATATACCCTGAGAAAACCATAATTCAAAAAGAGACATGTACCAAAATGTTCATAGCAGCCCTATTTACAATAGCCCGGAGATGGAAACAACCTAAGTGTCCATCATCGGATGAATGGATAAAGAAGATGTGGCACATATATACAATGGAATATTACTCAGCCATAAAAAGAAATGAAATTGAGCTATTTGTAATGAGGTGGATAGACCTAGAGTCTGTCATACAGAGTGAAGTAAGTCAGAAAGAGAAAGACAAATACTGTATGCTAACACATATATATGGAATTTAAGAAAAAAAAATGTCATGAAGAACATAGGGGTAAGACAGGAATAAAGACACAGACCTACTAGAGAATGGACTTGAGGATATGGGGAGGGGGAAGGGTAAGCTGTGACAAAGTGAAAGAGCGGCATGGACATATATACACTACCAAACGTGAGGTAGATAGCTAGTGGGAAGCAGCCGCATAGCACAGGGAGGTCAGCTCGGTACTTTGTGACCGCCTGGAGGGGTGGGATAGGGAGGGTGGGAGGGAGACGCAAAAGGGAGGGGTTATGGAAACATATGTATATGTATAACTGATTAAATTTGTTATAAAAAAATCAAAATAAAAAAAAATAAAATAAAATAAAAAGATGATACAAATAGATGGATAGATGTACCATGTTCTTGGATTGGAAGAACCAACATTGTTAAAATGACTCTACTACCCAAAGCAATCTACAGGTTCAATGCAATCCCTATCAAACTACCACTGGCATTTGTCACAGAACTAGAACAAAAAATTTCACAATTTGTATGGAAACACAAAAGACCCCGAATAGCCAAAGCAATCTTGAGAACGAAAAATGGAGCTGGAGGAATCAGGCTCCCTGACTTCAGACTATACTACAAAGCTACAGTAATCAAGACAGTATGGTACTGGCACAAAAACAGAAAGATAGATCAATGGAACAGGATAGAAAGCCCAGAGTTAAACCCACGGACATATGGTCACCTTATCTTTGATAAAGGAGGCAGGAATGTACAGTGGAGAAAGGACAGTCTCTTCAATAAGTGGTGCTGGGAAAACTGGATAGGGACATGTAAAAGTATGAGATTAGATCACTCCCTAACACCATACACAAAAATAAGCTCAAAATGGATTAAAGACCTAAATGTAAGGCCAGACACTATCAAACTCTTAGAGGAAAACATAGGCAGAACACTCTATGACATAAATCACAGCAAGATCCTTTTTGACCCACCTCCTAGAGAAATGGAAATAAAGACAAAAATAAACACATGGGACCTAATGAAACTTAAAAGCTTTTGCACAGCAAAGGAAACCATAAACAAGACCAAAAGACAACCCTCAGAATGGGAGAAAATATTTGCAAATGAAGCAACTGACAAAGGATTAATCTCCAAAATTTATAAGCAGCTCATGCAGCTCAATAACAAAAAAACAAACAACCCAATCCAAAAATGGGCAGAAGACCTAAATAGACATTTCTCCACAGAAGATATACAGACTGCCCACAAACACATGAAAGGATGCTCAACATCTTTACTCATTAGAGAAATGCAAATCAAAACTACAATGAGATATCATCTCACACCAGTCAGAATGGCCATCATCAAAAAATCTAGAAACAATAAATGCTGGAGAGGGTGTGGAAAAAAGGGAACACTCTTGCACTGCTGGTGGGAATGTGAATTGGTACAGCCGCTATGGAGAACGGTATGGAGGTTCCTTAAAAAACTACAAATAGAACTACCATATGACCCAGCAATCCCACTACTGGGCATATACCCTGAGAAAACCATAATTCAAAAAGAGACATGTACCAAAATGTTCATAGCAGCCCTATTTACAATAGCCCGGAGATGGAAACAACCTAAGTGTCCATCATCGGATGAATGGATAAAGAAGATGTGGCACATATATACAATGGAATATTACTCAGCCATAAAAAGAAATGAAATTGAGCTATTTGTAATGAGGTGGATAGACCTAGAGTCTGTCATACAGAGTGAAGTAAGTCAGAAAGAGAAAGACAAATACTGTATGCTAACAAATATATATGTAATTTAAGAAAAAAAATTGTCATGAAGAACATAGGGGTAAGACAGGAAAAAAGACACAGACCTATTAGAGAATGGACTTGAGGATATGGGGAGGGGGAAGGGTAAGCTGTGACAAAGTGAAAGAGCGGAATGGACATATATACACTACCAAACGTGAGGTAGATAGCTAGTGGGAAGCAGCCGCATAGCACAGGGAGATCAGCTCGGTACTTTGTGACCACCTGGAGGGGTGGGATAGGGATGGTGGGAGGGAGACGCAAAAGGGAGGGGATATGGAAACATATGTATATGTATAACTGATTAAATTTGTTATAAAGCAAAAAAATAAAATAAAATAAATAAATAAATAAATAAATAAAAGCTAAGGAAAAAAAAATAAGACTGGACACTTGGGGCTGACAAGATTGCTGAGGTTGTGTGAACAAAAGAACACCACTTAGAGCAATACTGTGTGCTATCCATTCTAGTGGTCCCAACTCTCCAGGTTTAAGGGAATCTTCCTCCAGTTAAAACATGCATGGGAAACCCAGTGGATGGTACACTGTGTAATTGGGAAAGTTTTCTAAAAGGTACCTCATTTTTCTTTTGTCGTGCTCGGCTTCGTCATTCCATCTGCATTACTCAAAATCTCCCCACTTGGAGTGTCAGCGCCCTTACCTTCCCGTTATGCACAGTTTGAAAATTGTGCAGAGGATGAACAGGAAGAGGGGAAATAAATGAGAGTTTAACTGTAGGTGTTTGGATGGGTACATGTCACTCTAGTTTCCCATCAGGAAGAAGAATTAACCAAAGGCTCAGCCTGAAGCCCCGGAACCAGACTAGGGCCTAAAGCCATCCTGCGGTATTGCAGCCAGCTCACAAAGAGGCGAGTTGAAAAATGGAAATCAGGGGCACAGCAATTCACAAACTTGCAGAGTTATAAAGGACAACTATCATCCAGAAATATATTGAGGAAAGACAGTAAAGAGGATTTGAATGCAAGGCAGAATTGAAGGAAACAGATTACAAGAGGTAGACTGGAGTCGTCTTTAAAGCACATGAAAAGCGACAGAATTTCGACAATGTTGCCCTTGGCTGAAAAGGGATTATGTGTATTTTCTTGAATATATTCGGGAAAAAATGCATATGCCCTTTTTGGCCAAGCAAGCCATCAGACATTGCAAATCCACACTACATAGAAGTGTCCCTTACCTCCAGTCAAAAGGGCCATCCACAAATAGTGTAAAAACCACAAATGCAGGACAGGCCATGGAGAAAAGGGAGCCTGGTTACGCCGATGGACAGGATGTAAATTGCCAACAGCCTCTCTGGAGAACTGTATGTTGTTTTCTAAAACAGAGCTACAGAGCATAGCACACTTCCACTCATGGGCGTGTATTTTGAGAAAACTAAAAATCCACAACACACAGCCAGCCCAAAGTTTAGGGCTGCTCTGTTTACAAGAACCTCGACTTCGGTACACTTTATATATCCCAGGAAAGGAAAAAAAAATGGATATAGATGTTGTGGTACTTATATACAATGGAATGTCATTCAGACATAAAATCAATGTCATAAGGCCAATAGCAGCATAATGAGTGGCTTTAGGTACGATGATGCTAAGTGAAATGAGCCACAAAGAAAAAGAAACTTATTGTAATATATCACTTATAGAGGAAATGTAAACATGGCTACACATGAACTGAATTTCAAAAGAGAACAGAGTTACACATTTAGAGAACACAGTTATGCCTCCCTAAGGGGAAAGGTGACATGGGGTGATGTGTAAAAGCAGAGTTTGAAATTAGCACAGATCCCATTCCATATACCAAATATGTAATAGACAAGACCTACTCCTTTCTCAATGAACTGGACACAAAATTCCCTATTCACTGAAGAGGAATATATCTGACTGGTAATAACTTTGAAACCTATGTATTTATATGTCTCCATAATGGAATCAAATGTATGTAGATTGGCATAAACACAGATCAATGGAACAGGACAGAAAGCCCAGAGATAAACCTACATACCTATGGCTATCTCATCTATGACAAAGGAGCTAAGGATATACAATGGAGAAAAGACAGTCTCTTCAGTAATTGGTGCTGGGAAAACTGGACCCCTACACATAAAAGAATGAAATTAGAACACTCCATAACACCATACACAAAAATAAACTCTAAATTGATTAGAGATCTAAATATAAGACCAGACACTATAAAACACTTAGAGGAAACCATAGGCAGAACACTCTATGACATAAATCACAGCAAGATCCTTTTTGACCCACCTCCTAGAGAAATGGAAATAAAAACAGAAATCAACAAATGGGACCTAATGAAACTTAAAAGCTTTTACACAGTACAGGAAAACATAAACAAGATGCAAAAACAACCCTCAGAATGGGAGAAAATATTTTCAAATGAAGCAATTGACAAAGGATTAATCTCCAAACTTTACAAGCACCGCATGTAGCTCAATATCACAAAAACAAACACCCCAATCCAAAAACGGGCAGAAGACCTAATAGACATTTCTCCAAAGGAGATATACAGATTACCAAGAAACACATGAAAGGATGCTGAACATCACTAATCATTAGAGAAATGCAAATCAAAACTACCCTGAGGTATCACCTCACAGCAATCAGAGTGGCAATCATCAAAAAAATCTACAAAACAATAAATGCTGGAGAGGACTTTATTGGAGAAAATGGAACACACTTGCACTGTGGTTGGGAATGTAAATTGATATGGGCACTAGGGAGAACAGTACAGAGGGTCCTTTAAATAACTAACAATAGAAGTACCATACGACACAACAATCCAACTACTGGGCATTTGCCTTGTGAAAACCATAATTCAAAAATAGTTATGTACAAAAATTTTCATTGCAGCTCTATTTGCATTAGCCAGGACATGGAAGCAACCTAAGTGTCCATCGACAGATGAATGGATAAAGAAGATCTGGCACATATATTCAATCAAATATTACTCAACCATAAAAAGAAGCAAAACTGAGTTATTTGTACTGAGGTGGATGGACTTAGAATCTGTCCTACACAGTGAAGTAAGTCAGAAAGGGAAAAACAAATACTGTATGTTAACAGAGATATATGGAATCTAATGAAGAAATAAAAAAAGATTTTGAAGAACCTAGTGGCAGGACAGGATTAAGGACACAGACATAGAGAAAGGACTTGAGGACACCGGAAGGGGGATGGGTAAGCTGGGACGAAGTGAGAGAGTGGCATGGACATAAATACATTACCAAATGTAACACCGATAGCTACTGGGAAGCAGCCACATAGAACAGGGAGATCAGCTCGGTGCTTTGTGACCACATAAAGGGGTGGGATATGGAGTGTGGGAGGGAGATGCAAGAGGGAGGGGATCTGGTGATATTTGTATATGTATAGCTGATTCACTTTCTTATACAGCAGAAACGAACACTCCATTGTAAAGCAATTATACTTGAATAAACGTGTAAAAGGAAAAAAAAAAAAAAACAAAGCCCAAGGATAAACCTACACATCTATGGTCAACTAATCTATGGCAAAGGAGGCAAGACTATACAATGGAGATAAGACAGTCTCTTCAATCATTGGTGCTGGGAAATATGGAGAGCTATATGTAAAAGAATGAAATGAGAACACTCCCCAACACCATATATAAAAATATATTCAAAATGGATTAGAGACCTTAATGTAAGACCGGACAGTATAAAACTCTGACAGGAAAACTTACGAAGGATACTCTGACGTAAATCACAACAAGATCTTTTTTGATCCACCTCCTATAGCAATGAAATTAAAAAGAAATCTAAACAGATGGGACCTAATGAAACGTAAAAGCTTTTGCAAAGCAAAGGAAACTACAAACAAGACGAAAAGACAACCCTCAGAATGGCAGAAAATATTTGCAAACGAATCAATGGACAAATGATTAATCTCCAATATATATAAACAGCTCATGCAGCTCAATATTAATAAAACAAACAACCCAATACAAAAATGGAAGATCTAAATAGACATTTCTTCCAAGAAGACATAGAGATGGCCAGTACGCACATGAAAATCTGCTGAACATCACTAATTATTAGAGAAATGGAAATCGAAACTACAATGAGGTATCACGTCACACCTGTTAGAATGGGCATCATCAGAAAATCTACAAACAACAAATGCTGGAGAGAGTGTGGAGAAAAGGAACCTTATTCCACTATTGTTGGGAATGTAAATAGATACAGTATCTATGGAGAACAGTATGGAGGTTCCTTAAAAAACTAAAAATAGAATTACCATATAATCCAGCTATCCCACGACTGGGCATATACCCAGAGAAAACCATAAATCAAAAACACACATTCACCAAAATGTTCATTGCAGCACTATTTACAATAGACAGGTAATGAAAGCAACCTAAGTGCCCACAGACAGACGAATGGATAAAGACGTGGTACATATATACAACGGAATATTACTCAGCCATACATAGGAATGAAATTGGGTAATTTGTAGAGACCTTGATGGATCTAGAGACTGTCATACAGAGTGAAGTAAGTCAGAAAGAGAAAAACAAATATTGTATATTAATGCATATATGTGGAACCTAGAAAAATGGTACAGATGAACCAGTTTGCAGGGCAGAGATAGAGACAGATGTAGAGAACAAACATATGGACACCAAGGAGGGAACGCCATGTGAGGGTGGTGGTGGGATGAATTGGGAGACTGGGATTCACATGTGCACACTTATATGTATAAAATATATATCCAATAAGAACCTGCTGTATAAAAGAAATAAATTTAAAAAAATTAAAAATAAATAAATAACATTTAATAAAATAAAACTGAAAAAAAGTTTTTCCCTTCACATAGACGTCTTTATATTAATGCATTATTTCCATGTTTATATCTCCAAATTAAAAAAAAAAGAGGAATAAATAAAATCTAACTTGAACCAAAAAAAAAAAAAGGAAAATAAAACAGAACTCACTAGTTATACAGAGGAAAATCGTATGAGGGCACTTGCTCCAGTGGTAAAAAATTCTTAATGTTGGTCAGAGGTGGGAAATCGTCTCCCATGCACTCAGCAGCGCTGCCCCCTAAAGGAGCATCCTCATTGCAAAGCTGGGGGACTGTGTCGAGGCGTCTGTGAGTAAATGTGAGCTGAGCCCCAGTCCTGCTGCAGCTGAACTCTTCCCACCCTTTCCAGGTAAAACACCTGAATATGTACAAGCACTTGCAAGCCTAGAGGAAGGGCTGTGGAGCCACACTAGCGACAGCACGCAGGCCGACTTGGTGCCTGCAGGCCAGCCAGAATGGTCCTGGCCCCAGATGCTCTTCTGGAATCTTTCCATTTCCCTGCCTGAGATACCCCTCCTGCCACAGCCCCCACTGCTTTTTTACTTCCTCACCTCTGCCTGGGGAGAAATTCCAGTGGCAGGTATGGGTGACACATCCTCTTCTTTAGCAGGTGGCAGCCTGGCAACTCCTGCAGAAAGTCCAGCAGAGCCCCACTCACACTGGGCCACCCACAAAGCCACGGCCCCTCACTCCCTCCCACCACCCCAGCCCCGACACTGCTGACGGGGCAGAGAATATGGTGTCAGGCACAGATACAGGTGCTCTTGCTGACTGGAGAGTTGTTTATATTGACCTCAACCCAGGCACACCTGTGGGGGGGCTGGCAGGCAGTGTCAGGCTGCCCAAATCAGCCAATCCTCACCCCTCAGGGGCTCACAGTTGCAGAAAATGAACCTTGCTAAACGGGTCAGTCCCAAGGAACAGTTGTGGGCTCTTGACAGTCAGGATAGACAAGGGGCTGCAGCTGCGGCTTGTTTTCTTATCATTTTATCTGGTCCATGAGTGGAAAACAACTTCAAGAAGACCCTATCCTAATGAGAGGAACCCAGGAGTCAGGGAGAGGAGTGATGGTGGGTGGAGACAGAGGCCTGGTGCCCTGGCTGCAGTGGAAGTGTCTGGAAGACCAGGCAGAGAGTGACTGCACAGAGTGATGGCCAGGGTCACAGACCTGTCAGAGCTGCTGTTTGTTAGTTCAAGTCCTGCTCTGAGGTGTTCTGTGTCAGCTTTGAGCGACAGGTGAGCTGGGGGTTCTCTGCAAGGTGGGCTATGTGCACAGTTCCTGTGTGTCCAGCCCTGCTGTGGTACCTGCACAGGGGAGTACCATATCCTGGGAAGGGCCTGACTATGAGAGCCCCATGGGCTGCTGGGTAGCTGCACAGGTGAGCTCCATACCCTGGGAGGGACTTGAACACGAGAGCCCCGTGGGCTGTGGGGTGCGGGATGCAGCCCAGGTGAGCTCCATATCCTGGGATTGGCCTGACCAAGAGAGCCCCATGGGCTGCTGGAGACCTGGTAAAGGATATCAGGACAGTCAGTGAAGCCACCGAGGATATACCTCCAGTAGCTCCTATTTCCTACACCCTGCTGCTCATTCTACCATCCACCAGGCCATGGCATTCTGTATTACACTTCAATGATGCCTTCTTCAGTATTCCATTCATCTCAGAGTCACAAGAATTTTTGGCTTGTGAGTGGCAGGACACAACATGCAACACAAGCAATAATGCTGGGCCGTCCTGCACCAGTGGTTCAAAAATCCCCACACCATCATTGGGGAAATGTCCTCTAAAGACCTAAACGTTCTACCTCTGTAAAAGGGAACCCTCCGTCAATATGCAGATGACATTCTGATCGCCAGGCCTACTAAAGACGCCTCTGAACTACCTAGCCAAGAAAGAATAGAAGGTGTCCAAGAAAAAGGCTCAAATATCCCAGGCTCAGGTGACATGCCTGGGCTTCATTCTCACAGATATTCGGAGAAACGCATCCCAGGATAGGGAAGAAGCCATTTGCAGCCTTACCTCTTCTAAAACTAGAAGACAGCTTAGGGGTTCCTGGGGAGGCCAAGGTTTTCTGCATCTGGATCCCTAACTACAGTCTAATAGCTGGGCCTCTACATGAAACACTGACACGAAAAGATGATGATCCTTTTGAATAGAATCCAGAAGCAGCTTTTCAAGAATGGAAAGAGCAGTCAATTCAGATCCTTGCCCAGGAACTCGCTAATTTAGCTAAACCCTTTGACCATTACATACCCGGTCAAAGGTTAATCGCCCTTGGAGCCTTAGTGCAAAAACTGGGACCACTTGAAATGGAGCAACACAAGAATGCCCTTCAGGTATGATAAACTATGGTCACCAAGGGCTTTGCCCACCGACTCATCAGGCCAGGATACTGGGGTATCTAAAAAGCTGGAAATCAGCAGCCCACAAGGCCAGCTCCCTCCTAAGGGAAAAGGACCCCACGTGGTGATCCTAACCACCCATCATGCCCTGAAGTTGCAGGGCTCGCTCTGTGGACACACTGACCTCGAGTGAGGAGGCCCTCCAACTCCAACCTCCAGAGAGACAAATGGGGGCAACGGGCCCCCAAGATGACTTGTGTGACCATCACTTGACCTGGAGTTTCTCTCAGAAAACAACAAGACTGTGCCCCGAAAGAGCAGACTACTGCTTGCAGGACTTACTGCACCCAGAGGGGAGCTAATAAGCTTGGCGGGGGAAACGTATATCACGCTTTCACCATAGAAAACCCTACAGACACCACGGTGATGGTGGCCAATATGACCGGCTGGACTGCTGGCTACTTCTAAAGGCCGTTGACTCAGTGGACGTCATGGTCCTGGATCACCACTGACCCTGGACTGTCTGGGAGTTGCACGGGCAGGGCTCTGACACATGGTGCTGTTTGTACATTAATTCAGGGACCTAATTAAAGAAGGCACAGACTACTGGTCAGAGCATCTAGGCTGGCAAAAACCGTCAGCCTAAGGTCACCGAACAAATGTGGGGTGGGGTGAAACCTGCCACCACAGCATCTCTGCACATCTCTTTCCTGGACCCTTAAAGGTCATTAGAATCAATAACACTTCCAATGCTGGTGCTCAGGCAGACGAGAAGTGAGGCAGGAGTCTTTGGGACAATCAACCTCACCTGGAGGCTGGTGGGGAGACGTTTTGCCCCTCCCCCAAGGTATCAGGGCTGCCACCACAGCATGAAGCAGTTACAAAAGAGGGGTCTGCACCCTCAACACCCCAAGAATGAGGAACGGAACAAAAAGCAGAGGAGGGGTTCGTCTCTGGCAACATTCATTAAAATTCCTGGGAGATAAAAAGAGAATCTGGGCAATAAAATAAATTATAACCTGTTTTTCCTTTGTGCTTTGTCTAATTTCACGTGCTCCTAGGGTTCCGCATGCAGAGGTCCCACACCCGGCACTTCAGACCCGATTTCCTATTTCAGAATGGCTGGGTCGACACCTCAGCTAGCGGAGTCCCATGCAGACTCCACGGCATAGAGCCTGAGCTGCAGCCAACACAGCCCTCGAGAGCTCCATCCCCTAACTCCCACTGACGCTGCCGGGATCCCTACACAGCAGCCCAGCCCACAGCCCGTGGTGGAGGGCACGCTCTCACCTCTCCATTCGGTTTTGAAAATAATGTTTCCTTTGCTTCTGAACCAAACTCAGTCTTGATCTGTTGGCTCCAATGACACTGGGCTCGGGGACTCCTGTTGGGGTCCACTCTGGAGGATCAGTAACAGAAATTGAGAACATTGTAACTTCAATGAATAGATGTGTGAGCCAAACTGTAGTTAACATAGAGCAGTGTATAATGCTCGGGTAAAATAACATTTTTCTAAGACTTAGATTTGATACTTCCATCACTTTACTATAAGCAAGTTCAATGAAGACGTCTGTCTTATTTGTCAGGTCAACATTAGAGAAATGAAGTGATTTATTTCCATGGTTGTACATCGAATACTCTTGGCTGAAGCTTCAATCTTGTTTTGAATGCTTTTCCATTGAAAAGGATACCTCTCTTTCAGCTCCCCCATTTCTGAGAAGTATAAAATCTTATAATTTATTATTACCAAAGGGGAAAGGTAGGAAAAGGGATAAATTAACAGTTTGGGATTAACACATACACACTGACATGTATAAAATAGATCATCAACAAGGAACTACTGTATAGCACAGGGAACTACATTGAATATTTTGCAATTACCTATAAGGGGAAATAATCTGAAAAAGAATCGATATTTTTTATTGACATCATCTATCAATGACAGATAAAATGTAACCTAAGCAAGGCCGATTGTGAGCGCTTCTGAACCTGAAGTTTTCAATCATCTGAAGTTTGGGCTCTGCCTATTTCCCAAGGCCCTTAATGGACATACGTGTAGCCGTAGCTTAAAAATTCCCCAGTTTGGGGTTCGGGGAGGCACTGATTTGGAAAAATCCCTGGTGTTCTCCTTCCATGCACAGGACCCTTCCTACAGCTAAAACATGCCTGTCACACCTAGAGGATGGTACACCGTTTGATCGGAAAGAGTTTGGAAAAGGCACCTCATCTCCTCATCGCCTGGTGCTCGGGTTCACCCCTCCAGCATCTTTCCTAACAATCTCCTCACTTGGGGATATCAGCACCGTCAACATCCTGTTACACACAGTTTGGAATTAGTCCAGAGGATGAAGCGGAAGGATGAGAAAAATTTAGAGACAAGTCTTAGGTGTTCGGACAGGCACATGCCACTCTAATTTCCAATCTGGAAGACAAATTCATCAAAGGCTAGAATTGCCCACGGAAAGAGAATAGGGCTAGAGGAAATCCCGCTGTTTTGTGTCCAGTTTCCAAAAACACAAGTTGAAAAATGGAACTCAGGGGCACTAAAATTCATGAAACTGCAGAGTTGAAAATATCTATTGTCGAAAAATGTCTTGAGGTAAGTCACAGAAAAGGACTTGTAAGCAAGGGGGAGTGGCAGGAAACAGATTTGAAGAGGTAGAAAGGACTCCCCATTAAAGCACAAGAAAAGGGGCTGAACATCGCCAATGATGCACTTGGCCCAAAAGGTCGTATGCATTTTTTTCTGAATATATTCAAGTAAAGGCCATACACACTTTTTATCCAACCAAACAGGTGGGCACTGGAAATCAATACTACAAAATGTATCACTTCACATCAGTCAGAAGGGCCATCCACATAAAGTGTAAACACCAGAAATGCAGGACAGGGTGAGGAGAAAAGGGAGCCCTGTGAGGCTGATAGTGGAAATGTAATTTGCCAACGGCCACTCTGGAGAAGTGTATTGGGTTTGCTAAAACATCTGAAAACTGAGCTACAGAGCATAGGGCACTTGCACTCATGGGCGTATACCTTGGGAAAAACAAAAAATGACAGAAAACAGGCACCCCAACGTTTACCACATCTCTGTTAAAAAGGGCCTCCACTTGGATATAAAATAATGTCCCTGGAAGGATAAAATGGATAAAAGAGATGGGGTACTTATGTAGAGTGGAATATTACTCATCCAGAAATCAATGAAATAAGGCCAGTTGGAACAACTCTGGAGGAGTTACATACGATCATTCTAAGTGACACATGTCAGAAAGAAAAAGACACATATCATAAGATGTCACTTAAAGGTGGAATCAAAAATGGCTACACATGAAATAAACTACAAAACAGAAACATAGTCAAATATGTAGAAAAGAGACATAAGGCTGCTAAATGGGAAAGGTGGGGAATGGTGAGGTATTATCCAGGAGGTTGAAATTAGCAAAGATACCATTCCAAGTACCAAATTGAATAACTGGCAAGGCCTACACGGTACCTTAAAGAACTGCACTCAGTCCACTCAAGTCACTGGAAAATAATACATATGACTCGTAAGAATCTGAGAAAGAATTTATTGTTGTCTCACAGTACATGAATCAAGTGGATGTACAGCAGCAAAAAACAGAGCTTTGAAAATCAGCTGTAACCAATATAAAAATAAATTTAAATATATTTATAAAAACAGTGAGACAGACAAAAATTCTTACAACTTTTGTTGAAGGGCTACGATGTAACATGGATTGAACACATGTAGAACCACAGCAGGATGATATATAAGGCTGAAAGCCATGCACGCTAAGAGATGTTAGAGAGGCTGGGTGAGGAAATGCAGACCTTTTAAAGTAATACTGCCTGATACCCATTCCATGGGTCCCAAATCTGCAGTTTCAAGGGAATCTTCTGACAGCAAAAACATGCCTGGGAAACCGAGAGGAATGTACACCGTGTGCTCAGGAGAGGTGTCTAAAATGCACCTCATTTTTGATCTCCTGGTGCTGGGGTTCGCCATTCCAGCCACATTACTAACAATCTCCCGACTTGGAGAATCAGCACCTTTAACCTCCTGTTTCACACAGTTTGCAATTTGTGCAGAGGATAAATGGGAAGAGGAGGAACCAGTGAGAGATTAGCTGTAGGAGTTTTGACAGGCACATGTCACTCTAATTTCCCATTAGGAAGAAGAATTAACCAAAGGCTCAGCCTGCCTCCCCAGAACCAGAATAGGGCTGGAAGCAATCCAATGGTTTGGGGGTCAGCTCACAAAAATAGCGAGTTGCAAAATGGAGCTCAGGAGCAGACAATTCAAAGACCTGCAAAGATATAAATGATAACCAACGTCCAAAAATATATTCAGGTAAGGCAACGAAGAGGTTCTGAATGAGAGGCAGAATTGCAGGAAACATTTTTCAAAAGGTAGATTGTACTCACATTTAAAGCATATGAAAAGCAGCAGAATTTCTAAAATGATGCAGTTGGGCAAAAGGGTGTATGCGTTTTTTTCGTGAATATGTTCAGGAAAAAAACACATACAGAGTTTTTGGCCAACCAAGCAAGAGGGAAATGCAAATCCGCACAATAAAGAAGTCTCAATTTCCACTGCTCAGAAAGTCCATCCAAAAAATGTGTACAAATCAAAAATTCAGGAGAGGCCATGGAAAACAGGGAGACTAGTCACGCTGATGGGTGGGGTATAAATATCCAAGAGCTACTCTGAAGAAGTGTATGTTGTTTCCTAAGACATCTAAAATACAAAGCCCCCGAGCAAAGGGGACTTCAACTCATGGACATATAACTTGGGAAGACTAAATATCAACAAGACACAGGCACCCCAAAGTTTAGGGCTGCTCTGCATACAAGAACCTCAACTTCGGTACACCTAAAGTATCCCAGGAAAAAGAGAAATGCATAAAGAACTTGTGGTAATTTTGTACAATGGAATATCACTCAGACGTGAAATCAATGTCATAAGGCCAGTAGCAGCATAATGAGAGGATTTAGGTATGATGATTCTAAGGGAAATTAGTCACACAGAAAATGAATCTTATCATAAGATATCACTTACAGAGGGAATGTCAACATCACAACACATGAAGTGAATTAGGAAAGAGAGCAGCGTCTCACATTTAGAAAACACTCTTATGCCTCCTTAAGGGGAAAGGAGAGGTGGGGTGATGCATAAAACCAGAGTTTGATATTAGCACAGGTACAATTCCATAAACCAAATACAGAATAGACAAGACCTACACCTTCCTCAGTGAACGGGACTCAAAACCCCTATTCCCCACAGAGGAATATATCTGATTAGTAAGAGTCTTAAAACCTATGTACTGATATGCCTCTGTTAGGGAATCAAGTGTGTCTAGACCGGCATAAACACATCAGTGAAAATCAGCTCAACCCCATTATAAAAATGAATTTCAAAAACAAAACAAAAAACGGCGAAATTCTTACACAATTCCTTCAGGGGTTCTGATGAAACCTAGAATGACCCTATCTGCAAAGACAGCTGGATGAGACATAAGGCTGGACATTTGGGACTGAGAGGACTGGTGAGATTGGGAGAGAAAATGCAGACCCTTTAAAGTAGTAATGCATGCCACCATTCCATGGGTCCCAAATTTCCAGGTAGAAGGGAATATCACTACAGTTATAACATGTATGGGAAACCTAGAGAATGGACACCCTGTGATGGCGAAAGGTTTCTGAAAGTCTCCTACTTTTTCCTCTCCTTGTGCTACAGTTTGGCATTCCAACAACTTTACTATCAATCTCCCAACTTAGGAGAGTCATCCCCTATAACCTCCTGGTTCGCACAGTTTGCTAATTGTGCAGAGGATGAAAGGGAAGAGGGAGAACCAATCAGAGAGTAGATGTAGGCCTTTGGACGGACACATGTCACTCTAAATTCCCGTCAGGAAGAAGAATTAACCAAAGCCTCAGCCACCCACAGGGAACCAGTATAGCCACCCCTGGAACCAGTATAGGTCCTGAAGCAAAATTGTGGATTTGCGGTCAGCTCCCAATAATGGGATTTGAAAATTGGAGCTCAGGGGCAAAGCAAATCAAAAACCTGCAGAGTTATAAAGGACTACTCTCTTCCAAAAATCTGTTGAGGGAAGGCAACAAAGCGGACTTGAAAATGAGGCATAATTGCACAAAACATATTTCAAATGGTAAATTGGAATCGCCTTTAAAGCACAGGACAGGCATCACAACTTCGAGAATGATGCACTTGGCCAAAACAAGCGTATGACTTTTCTCCTGAATATATTCAAGATAAAAGGCATAGGCCCTTTTTGGCCAATCAAGCAAGCGTGCAATGCAAATCCACACTACAAAGAGTTTTCACTTCCCACCGGTCCAAAAGGACATCCGAAAATCTGTAAAAACCAGAAAGGCAAGATAGAGGTGACAAGGGCATAAAGCAATATGATCCCAAGGGTCATGGAGGATTGTGATGACAAGTGTATGGAGCATTGTGATGACAAGATTATGTATCATTTTGCTTTCAAAGGCATTGTGATGACAAGGTTCATGGAGCACTGTGATGACAAGTGTCATGGAGAATTGTGATTACAGGGTTCATGGAGCATTGGGATGACAAGGGCATGGAGCATTTTGATGACAAGATTCCCGGATCATTGTGTTGTCAGGGTTCATGGAGCGTTGTGATGACAGTGGTCATGGCGTATTGTGATGACAGAGGTCATGGAGCATTGTGATGAGAACGTAATGGAGCATTGGGCTGAAAATGTTCATGGAGTATTGTGATGACAGCGGTCAAGGAGCATTGTGATGACGAGGTACTGGAGCATTGTGATGAGAAGACCATGGAGCCATGTGATGACAAGTCTCATGGAGCATTCTGATGAAAAGGGTCATGGAGCATTGTGATTACAGGGGTTTTGGAGCATTGTGATGACAAGGGCATGGAACATTGGGATGAGAATGTCATAGAGCGTTCTGATGACATGCATCATGGAGCTTTGTGCTGACAAAGGCTTGGAGCAATGTGATGACAAGGGTCACCGAGCATTGTGATGAAAATTTCATGGAGCATTTTGGTGACAAAGGTCACAGAGCCTTGTGATGATGAGGGCATGGACCATTGTGATGACAAAGGTCATGAAGCATTGTGATGACTGGAGTCACGGAGCATTGTGATGACAGGGGTCATAGAGCTTTGTGATGAAAAGGCAATGAGCATTGTGATGACAGGGGCATGGAGCATTGGCCTGACATGTTTCATGGATTATTGTGATGACAGTGGGCATGGTGCAATGTGATGACAAAGGCATGGAGCATTGTGATGAGAAGGTCATGGAGTATTTTGAAGACAGGTCTCAGGGAGCATTGTGATGACATATGTCATGGTCCATTGCGATGACAATGGAATGGAATATTGTGATGCCAAGTGTCATGGAGGATTGTGATGACAAATGTAATGGAGCATTTTGATGACAAGGGCTTGGAGCATTGTGATGACAATGGACATGGAGCATTGTGATGACAAGGGCATGGAGCATTGTGATGACAAGGGCCATTGAGAATTTTGATGACAAGTTCATGAAGCATTGTGATGAGAAGCACATGGAGCTTCCTATGACAGGGGTCATGGAGCATTGCGATGACAAGTGCATAGAGAATTGTGATGACAAATCATGTAACACAGTGATGAGAAGTGTCATGGAGCACAGTGATGCCAAGAACGAGGAGAAATGTGATGACAGGGGACATGGAGCATTGTGATGACCAGGGCATGGTGCATTGTGATGGCAACACCGTGGAGCTTTTTGATGAGAAGACCATGGATAATTGTGATGACGAGCGTCATGGAGCACTCTAATTACAAGGGGAATGGAATATTGTGATGAGAATGGCCATGGATCATTGTGATGACAAGGGTCATGGAGCATTTTGATGACAAGGGCGTGGAGCATTGTGATGAGAAGACCATGGATAATTGTGATGACGAGCGTCATGGAGCACAGTAATGACAAGGGGTATGGAGCATTGTGATGACAGTGGCCATGGAGCATTGTGATGACAAGTGTCATGGAGCATTCTGATTACAAGCTTGTGGAGTACTGTGACGACAATGGCATGGAACATTGTGATGAAAAGGGCAATGAGCATTGTGATAAAAAAGGCATGTAGCCATTTCATGAAAGGTTTCAAGGAGCATTCTGACGACAAGTGTCAGGGAACATTGTGATGACAAGTGTATTGAGAATGTTGATGAAAAAGGTCATGGAGCATTTTAACGAAAAGGACATGGAGTATTGTGATGACAGGCATCATGGAGCATTGTGATGACAAGTGTTATGGAACATTGTGATCACAAGGGTGTGGAGCATTGTGATGGTAGAAGTCATGGATCATTTTTTTTAAGGTGCATGGAGCATTGTGATGACAAGGGCATGAAGCAATGTGATCCCAAGTTTCATGGAGGATTGTGATGACAATGTTAAGGGAGTATTGTGATGACAAGCAAATGGAGCATTGTGATGACAAGGTCATGTAGCATTTTGCTGACACAGGCATGGAGCATTGTGATGATAAGGGTCATGGAGCACTGTGATGAGAAGCATCACGGATCATTGTGATTACAGGGGTCATGGAGCATAGGGATGGCAAGGGCATGGATAATTGTGATGACAAGTGTCATGGAGCATTGGGCTGAAAATGTTCATGGAGCACTGTGATGACTAGGGAATGGAGCATTGTGATGACAAGTGTCCCGGATCACTGTGTTGTCAGGGGTCATGGAGCATTGTGATGATAGGGATCATGAAGCATTGTGATGAGAAGTTCCTGGAGAATTGGACTGAAAATGTTCAGGAAGTATTGTGAGGACAGGGGTCATGGAGCATTGTGATGACAAGGGAATGGAGCACTGTGATGAAAACTTCCTGGAGCATTGTGATGAGAAGACCATGGAGCCTTGTAATAACAAGTCTCATGGAACATTCTGATGAAAGGGGGCATGGAGTATTGTGATTACAGGGGTCTTGGACCATTGTGATGACAAGGGCATGGAGCATTGTGAATACATGTGTCTTGGAGCATTGTGATGAAAATGGCATGGATCATTGTGATGAAAATGCCATGGAGCCTTTTCATGACAGGGTTCAAGGAGCATATTGACGACAAGTGTCATGGAGCACTGTGATGACAAGTGTATTTGAGAATTTTTATGACAAAAATCATGGAGCATTGTGATGAGAAGACCATGTGTAATTGTGATGACGAGCGTCATGGGGCATTGTGATGACAAGTGTTTTGGAATATTGTGATCACAAGGGTTTGGAGCATTGTTAAGACACAGGTCATGGAGCATTTTGATTTCATTCTGATGACAATAGCATGAAGCATTATGATGATGGGCATGGTGCATTGTGATGACAGGGTTCATGGTTCTTTGAGATGAAAAGGGGCATAGAGCATTGTGATTACAGGGTTCTTGGAGCATTGTGATGAGATGGGTCATGGAGCTTTGTGATGAAAAGGCCATGGAACATAGTGATGGCAGGGGTCATGGAGCATTGTTATGACAGGTGTAATGGAGCATTGTGATGGCAAGGGCATGGAGCATTGTGATGAGAAGGCCATGGAGCATTCTGATGACATGTGTCATGGAGCTTTGTGAAGACAAGGGCATGGAGCAAAGGGATGAGAGCGTTCATGGAGCACTGTGATGACAATCACATGGAGCACTGTGATGCCAAGGGTCATGGATCTTTGTGATGACAAAAGTCATGGAAAATTTTGATGGCAAGGGTGTTGTCCATTGTGATGAGAAGGGCAGGGAACATTCTGATGACAGGGTCATGGAGCAATTTGATGACAAGTGTCATGGAACATTTTGATGACAGGTGTTCTGGAACATTGTGATGTCAGGGGTCATCGAACATTGTGATGATAAGAGCATGTAGCATTGTGATGACAGCAGTCATGGAACATTGTGATGACAGGGGTGAGGGAGTATTGTGACAAATAGTGATGTAGCATTGTGATATCAGTGGTGAGAGAGCATTTTGATGAGAAGTACATGGAGCAATGTGATGACAAATTTTATGGAGCATTGTGATAACAAGTTTGTGGAGCACTGTGATGACAAGCGCATGGTGCATTGTGATGACAAGCGCATGGAGCATTGTGATGACAAGGGTCAAAGAGCATTTTGATGAAATGTTCATGGAGCATTGTGGTTAAAAAGGTCACAGAGACTGTTGATGACGAGGGCATTGACCAATGTGATGACAAATTCATGAAACATTGTGATGACTGGAGTAACGGAGCACTGTGATGACAGGAGCCATAGAGCATTGTGATAACAACGGCATGGAGCATTGTGATGACAAGGGCATGGAACATTGGTCTAATAAGTTTCATGGATTATTGCGATGACAGTTGGAATGGCACAATGTGATGACAAGGGCATGGAGAATTGTGATGACAAGGTCATGCAGTATTGTGAAGACAGGTGTCAGGGAGGATTGTGATGACATATGTAATGGCCCATTGTGATGACAATGGCATGGAGCATTGTGTTGCCAAGTGTCATGGAGGATTGTGATGACAATGGAAATGGAGTATTGTGATTACAAGCACACAGAACATTGTAATGACAAGGTCATGTAGCATTTTGCTGACAAAGGCATGGAGCATTGTGATGACATGTGTAATGGAGCATTGTGATGACAACGGAGTGGAGCATGGTGATGAAAATGTCCTGGAGCACTGTGATGAGAAAACCATGGAGACTTGTGATGACAAGTCTCATGGAGCATTGAGATGAAAAGGGGCATGGAGCACTGTGATTACATTGGTCTTGGAGCATTGTGATGACTAGTGCATGGAGCATTGTGATGAGAAGGCCATGGAGCATTCTGATCACATGCGTCATGGAGTTTTGTGATGACAAGGGCATGGAGCATTTGTGATTACAGGGATCTTGGAACATTGTGATGAAAAGTGCATGGATCATTGTTATGAAAAAGGCATGTAGCCTTGTCATGACAGGGTTCATGGAGCATACTGACGACAAGTTTCAGGGAGCATTGTGATGACAAGTGTATTGAGCATTGTGATGACAAGATCATGGAGCTTTGTGATGAGAAGACCATGGATAATTGTGATGATGAGCGTCATGGGGTGTTGTGATGATAAGTGTTATGGATCATTGTGATCACAAGGGTTTGGAGCATTATGATGACAGAGGTCATGGAGAATATTGATTTCATTGTGATGACAATAGCCTGAAGCATTATGATCATGGGCATGGTGCATTGTGATGACAGGGTTCATGGATCATTGAGATGAAAAGGGGCATAGAGCATTGTGATTAGAGGGTTCTTGGAGCATTGTGATGAGAAGGGTCATGGAGCTTTGTGATGACAAGGCCATGCAACATCGTGGTAGCAGGGGTCATGGAGCATTGTTATGACTGGCGTAATGGAGCATTGTGATGGCAAGGGCATGGAGCATTGTGATGCCAAGTCATGGAGCATTTTGATGACAAGGGTGTGGTGAATTTTGATGAGAAGGGCAGGGAGCATTTTGATGACAGTGTCATGGAACTATTTGATGATAGGTGTTATGGAACACTGTGATGTCAGCGGTCATGGAGCATTTTGATGAAAAGGATCATAGAGCAGTTTGATGACAGGTGTTATGGAACATTTTGATGTCAGGGGTCATCGAACATTGTGATGATAAGTGCATGTAGCATTGTGATTACAGATGCTATGAAACATTGTGATGACAGTGGTGAGGGAGTATTGTGACAAATAGTGATGTAGCATTGTGATATCAGTGGTGAGAGAGCATTTTGATGAGAAGTGCATGGAGCGTTGTGGTGACAAGTTTTATGGAGCATTGTAATGACAAATTTGTGGAGCATTGTGATGACAAGTGCATGGTGCATTGTGATGACATGTGTCATGGAGCATTGTGCTGAGAAAGGCATAGAGCATTTTGATGACAAGGGTCCAAGAGCATTGTGATGAAAATTTCATGGAGCATTGTGATTAAAAAGGTCACAGAGACTGTTGATGACGAGGACATGGACAATTCTGATGACAAAGTTCATGAAGCATTGTGATGACTGGAGTCACGGAGCATTGTGATGAATGGGGTCATGGAGAATTGTGATAACAAGGGCATGGAGCATTGTGAGGACAAGGGGATGGAACAGTGGTCTATTTAGTTTCATGGATTATTGTGATGACATTTGGAATGGGGCATTGTGATGACAAGGGCACGGAGAATTGTGATGCCAATTGTCATGTAGGATTCTGCTGTCAAAGATAATGGAGCATTGTGATGACAATGGCTTGGAGTATTGTGATGACAAGGATCAGGGAGCATTGTGCTGACAAGTGCATGGAGATTTGTGATGACAAGGGTCATGGAACATTCTGATGACAAGCTTGTGGAGTATTTTGATGACAATGGCATGGAGCATTGTGATGAAAACGGCATGGGGCACTGTGATGAAAAAGGCATGGAGCCTTTTCGTGACAGGGTTCAAGGAGCATTCTGACGACAAGTGTCAGAGAGCATTGTGATGACAAGTGAATTGAGAATTGTGATGACAAAGGTCATGTAGCATTGTGATGAAAAGGGCATGGATTTTTGTGATGACAGGCATCATGGAGCGTTGTGATGACAAGTGTTATGGAACACTGTGATCACAAGGGATTTGAGCATTTTGATGACAGAGGTCATGGATCATTTTGATTTCAAGGAACATGGAGCATTGTGATGACAAGGGCATGAAGCAATGTGATCCCAAGTTTCATGGAGGATTGTGATGACAATGGTAATGGAGTATTGTGATGACAAATGCATAGAGCATTGTAATGACAAGGCCATGTAGCATTTTGCTGACAAAGGCATGGAGCATTGTGATGACAGGTGTCATGGAGCACTGTTATGACAAGCGTCACGGAGCATTGTGAATACAGGGGTCATGGAGCATTGGGATGACAAGGGCATGCATCACTTTGTTGGCAAGGTTCATGGAGCATTGGGCTGAATATGTTCATGGAGTATTGTGATGACAGGGGTCATGGAGCATTGTGATGACAAGGGAATGGAGCATGGTGATGACAAGTTCCTGGAGCATTCTTATGAGAAGACCATGGAGACTTGTGATGACAATTCTCATGGAGCATTCTGATGAAAAGGGTCATGTAGCATTTTGATAACAGGGGTCTTGCAGCTTTGTGATGACAAGGGGATGGATTATTTTGATGACAAAGGCATGGAGCCTTTTCATGAGAGGGTACAAGGAGCAAACTGATGACAAGTGTCAGGGAGCATTGTGATGACATGTGTATTGAGCATTGTGATGACAAAGATCATGGAGCATTGTGATGAGAAGACCATGGAAAATTGTGATGATGAGCGTCATGGGGTGTTGTGGTGATAAGTGTAATGGAACATAGTGATCACAAGGGTTTGGAGCATTATGATGACAGAGATCATTCAGAATATTGATTTCATTGTGATGACAATAGCCTGAAGCATTATGATGATGGGCATGTTGCATTGTGATGACAGGTTTCATGGAGCATTGAGATGAAAAGGGGCATGGAGCATTGTGTTTACAGGGGTCTTCGAGCATTGTGATGACAACGGCATGGAGCATTGTGATGTGAAGGCCATGGAACATTCTGATGACATGTGTCATGGAGCTTTGTGATGACAAGGGCATGGAGCATTGTGATTTAATGGGCCTTCAGCATTGTGATGACACGTGTCATGGAACCTTGTGATGACTAGGCCGTGGAAAATTGTGATGGCATGGGTCATGGTGCATTGTTATGACAGAGGTAATGGAGCATTGTGATGAGAAGGGTATGGAATATTGGTCTGAAATGTTTCAGGGATTATTGTGATGAGAGTGGGCATGGAGCATTGTGATGACAAGGGTACGGAACACTATGATACATGGGTCATGCAGGATTGTAATGACAAGGACATGGAGCATTGTGATGAGAAGGGCATCGAGCATTGTGATGACAAGTGTCATGGAGCTTTGTGATGACAAGGGCATTGAGCAATATGATAGGAGGGTTCATGGAGCATTGTGATGACAATGACATGGAGCATTGTGATTCCAAGGGTCATGGAGCTTTGTGATGACAAGTCATGGAGCATTTTGATGACAAGGGCATGGTGCATTGTGATGAGAAGGGCAGGGAGCATTTTGATGACAGGGTCATGCAGCAATTTGATGAAAAGTGTAATGGAATATTTGGATGGCAGGGGTTATAGAACATTGTGATGTCAGGGGTCTTGGAGCTTTGGGATGAAAAGGATCATGGAGCATTTTGATGACAGGGGTTATGGAACATTGTGATGTCAGGAGTCATGGAACATTGTGAAGATAAGGGGATGTAGCAGTGTGATGACAGGTTCATGGAACATTGTGATTACAGGGGTGAGGGAGTATTGTGATGACTAGTGATGGAACACTGTGATTTCTATGGTGAGAGAACATTTTGATGAGAAGTGCATGGAGCATTGTGATTACAAGTTTTATGGAGCATGGCAATGACAAATGTGTGGACCGTTGTGATGAAATTCGTGTGGCACATTTTGAAGACAATGGTCATGGAGCATTGTTCTCACAAAGAAATGGAGCATTGTGATTACAAGGGTCACAGAGAATTGTGATGAAATGTTCATGGAGCATTGTGGTTACAAAGGTCACAGAGCCTTGTGATGACACGGGCATGGGCCATTGTGATGACAAACGTTATGAAGCATTGTGATGACTCGAGTCACGGAGCATTTTGATGTCAGGGGTCATGGAGCATTGTGCTGACAAGTGCATGGAGCATTGTGCTGACAAGGGTCATGGAGCATTGTGCTGAGAAAGGCATAGAGCATTGTGATGACAAGTTTCAAAGAGCATTGTGATGAAAAGTTCATGGAGCATTGTGGTTAAAAAGTTCACAGAGACTGTTGATGACGAGGGCATGGAACATTGTGGTGACAAAGGTCATGAAGCATTTTGATGACTGGAGTCACGGAGCATTGTGATGGCAGGGGTCATGGAGTATTGTGATAACAAGGGCATGGAGCATTGTGATGACAAGGGCATGGATCATTGGTCTAATAAGTTTCATGGATTATTGCGAAGACAGTTGGAATGGTGCACTGTGATGACAAGGGAATGGAGCATTGTGATGACCAAGTCATGCAGTATTGTGAAGACAGGTGTCAGGGAGCATTGTGATGACATATGTAATGGCCCATTGTGATGACAATGGTATGGAGCATTGGGATGCCACGTGTCATGGAGGATTCTGATGACAAAGGTAATGGAGCATTGTGATGACAATGGCGTGGAGCATTGTGATGACAGGTGCATGGAGCATTGGTCTGAGAAGATTCACAGATTATTGTGATGACAGTGGACATGGTGCATTGTGATGACAAGGGCATGGATCATTGTGAAGAGAAGTTCATGGATTATTGTGAAGACAGCTGTCAGGGAGCATTGTGATGACATATGTCATGGTCCATTGCGATGACAATAGCTGGGAGTATTGTGATGCCAAATGTAATGGAGGATTGTGATGACAAATATAATGGAGCATTGTGATGACTAGGGCTTGCAGCATTATGATGACAATGGTCATTGAGAATTTTCATGACAAGGTCGTGAAGCATTTTGATGACAAGGTCCTGGAGCATTGTGATGAGAAAACCATGGAGCCTTGTGATGACAAGTCTCCTGGAGCATACTGATGAAAATGGGCATGGAGCATTGTGATAAGAGGGGTTTTGGCACATTGTGATGACAAGGGCATGGAGCATTGTGAGGAGAAGGCCAAGGAGCATTTTGATGACATGGGTCATTGAGCTTTGTGATGACAAGGGCATTGAGCACTGTGATTACAGGGGTCTTGGAGCACTGTGATGAAAATGTCATGGATCATTGTGATGAAAAATGCATGGAGCCTTGTCATGACAGGATTCAAGGAGCATACAGACAACAAGTGTCAGGGAATATTTTGAAGACATGTGTACTGAACATTGTGATGACAAAGGTCATGGAGCATTTTGATGAGAAGACCATGGATAACTGTGATGACGAGCGTCATGGGGCATTGTGATGACAAGTGATATGGAATATTGTGATCACAAGGGTTTGGAGCACTGTTATGACAGAGGTCATGGAGCATTTTGATTTCATTGTGATGACAATAGCATGAAGCATTATGATGATGGGCATGGTGCATTGTGATGAGAGGGTTCGTGGATCATTGAGATGAAAAGGGGCATAGAGCATTGTGATTAGAGGGTTCTTGGAGCATTGTGATGAGAAGGGTCAAGGAGCTTTGTGATGACAAGGCCATGGAACATCGTGATAGCAGGGGTCATGGAGCATTGTTATGACTGGGATAATGGAGCATTGTGATGGCAAGGGCATGGAGCATTGTGATGACAAGTCATGGAGCATTTTGATGACAAGGGTGAGGTGCATTTTGATGAGAAGTGAAGGGAGCATTTTGATGACAGGGTCATGGAACAATTTGATGAAAAGTGTCATGGAACATTTTGATGACAGGTGTTATGAAACATTGTGATGTCAGGGGTCATGGAGCATTTTGATGAAAAGGATCATGGAGCAGTTGGATGACAGGTGTTATGGAACATTTTGATGTCAGGGGTCATCGAACATTGTGAGGATAAGTGCATGTAGCATTGTGATGACAGGTGCCATGAAACATTGTGATGACAGAGGTGAGTGAGTATTGTGACAAATAGTGATGTAGCATTGTGATATCAGTGGTGAGAGAGCATTTTTATGAGAAATGCATGGAGCATTGTGATGACAAGTTTTATGGAGCATTGTGAAGACAATTTGGTGGAGCATTGTGATGACAAGCGCATGGTGCATTGTGATGACATGTGTCATGGAGCATTGTGCTGAGAAAGGCATAAAGCATTTTGATGACAAGGGTCAAAGAGCATTGTGATGAAAATTTCATGGAGCATTGTGGTTAAAAAGGTCACAGAGACTGTTGATGACGAGGACATTGACAACTGTGATGACAAAGTTCATGAAGCATTTTGATGACTGGAGTCACGGAGCTTTGTGATGACAGGGGTCATGGAGCATTGTGATAACAAGGGCATGGAGCATTGTGATGACAAGGGGATGGAACAGTAGTCTATTTAGTTTCATGGATTATTGTGATGACAGTTGGAATGGGGCATTGTGATGATAATGGCATGGAGCAGTGTGATGCCAAGTGTCATGTAGGATTCTGATGACAAAGGTAATGGAGCATTGTGATGACAATGGCTTGGAGCATTGTGATGACAAGGGTCTGGGAGCATTGTGCTGACAAGTGCATGGAAAATTGTGATGACAAGGGTCACGGAACATTCTGATGAGAAGCTTATGGAGTATTTTGATGACAATGGCATGGGGCATTGTGATGAAAACGGCATGGGTCATTGTGATGAAAAATGCATGGAGCCTTTTCGTGATAGGGTTCAAGGAGCATACTGACGACATGTGTCAGGGAGCATTGTGATGACAAGTGTATTGAGAATTGTGATGACAAAGGTCATGGAGCATTGTGATGAAAAGGGCATGGGGTATTGTGATGACAAGTGTTATGGAACACTGTGATCACAAGGGTTTGGAGCATTGTGATGAGAGAAGTCATGGATCATTTTGATTTCAAGGAGCATGGAGCATTGTGATGACAAGGGCATGAAACAATATGATCCCAAGGTTCATGGAGGATTGTGATGACAATGGAATTGGAGTATTGTGATGACAAGCGCATAGAGCATTGTAATGACAAGGTCATGTAGCATTTTGCTGACAAAGGCATGGAGCATTGTGATGACATTTGTCATGGAGCACTGTGATTTCAAGCGTCACGGAGCATTGTGAATACAGGGGTCATGGAGCATTGGGATGACAAGGGCATGGATAATTGTGATGACAAGTGTAATGGAGCACTTGGGTGAAAATTTTCATGGAGTGTTGTGATGACAGGGGTCATGGAGCATTGTGATGACTAGGGAATGGAGCATTGTGATGACAAGAGTCCTGGATCATTGTCTTGTCAGGTGTCATGGAGTGTTGTGATGACAGTGGTCATGGAGCTTTGAGATGATATTGGCCATGGAGCATTGTGATGAATAGTTCGTGGAGCATTGGGCTGAAAATATTCATGGATTATTGTGATGACAGAGGTCATGGAGCATTGTGATGACTAGGGAATGGAGCATGGTGATGACAAGGTCCTGGAGCATTGTGATGAGAAGACCATGGCTACTTATGATGACAATTCGCATGGAGGATTCTGAGGAATAGGGACATGGAGCATTGTGACTACAGGGGTCTTGGAGCATTGTGATGACTAGGGCATGGAACACTGTGATACATTGGTCTTGGGTCATGGAGCTTTGTGATGACAAGTCATGGAGCATTGTGATGACAAGGGCATGGAGCATTGTGATGACAGGGGCATGGAGCACTGGTCTGACAAGATTCACAGATTATTGTGATGACAGTGGACATGGTGCATTGTGACGACAAGGGCATGGATCATTGTGAAGAGAAGGTCATGGAGTATTGTGAAGACAGGTGTCAGGGAGCATTGTGATGACATATGTCATGGTCCATTGCGATGACAATGGCTGGGAGTATTGTGATGCCAAATGTAATGGAGGATTGTGATGACAAATATAATGGAGCATTGTGATGACTAGGGCTTGGAGCATTGTGATGAGAAAACCATGGAGCCTTGTGATGACAAGTCTCCTGGAGCATACTGATGAAAATGGGCATGGAGCATTGTGGTTAGAGGCGTCTTGGCACATTGTGATGACAAGGGCATGGAACATTGTGAGGAGAAGGCCAAGGAGCATTCGGATGACATGGGTCATTGAGCTTTGTGATGACAAGGGCATGGAGCACTGTGATTACAGGGGTCTTGGAGCATTGTGATGAAAATGGCATGGATCATTGTGATGAAAAATGCATGGAGCCTTGTCATGACAGGATTCAAGGAGCATACAGACAACAAGTGTCAAGGAATATGTTGATGACAAGTGTACTGAGCATTGTGATGACAAAGGTCATGGAGCATTTTGATGAGAAGACCATGGATAACTGTGATGACGAGCGTCATGGGGCATTGTGATGACAAGTGATATGGAAAATTGTGATCACAAGGGTTTGGAGCATTGTTATGACAGAGGTCATCGAGCATTTTGATTTCATTGTGATGACAATAGCATGAAGCATTATTATGATGGGCATGGTGCATTGTGATGAGAGGGTTCGTGGATCATTGAGATGAAAAGGGGCATAGAGCATTGTGATTAGAGGGTTCTTGGAGCACTGTGATGAGAAGGGTCAAGGAGCTTTGTGATGACAAGGCCATGGAACATCGTGATAGCAGGGGTCATGGAGCATTGTTATGACTGGGATAATGGAGCATTGTGATGGCAAGGGCATGGAGCATTGTGATGACAAGTCATGGAGCATTTTGATGACAAGGGTGAGGTGCATTTTGATGAGAAGTGAAGGGAGCATTTTGATGACAGGGTCATGGAACAATTTGATGAAAAGTGTCATGGAACATTTTGATGACAGGTGTTATGAAACATTGTGATGTCAGGGGTCATGGAGCATTTTGATCAAAAGGATCATGGAGCAGTTGGATGACAGGTGTTATGGAACAATTTGATGTCAGGGGTCATTGAACATTGTGATGATAATTGCATGTAGCATTGTGATGACTGGTGCCATGAAACATTGTGATGAAAGAGGTAAGGGAGTATTGTGACAAATAGTGATGTAGCATTGTGATATCAGTGGTGAGAGAGCATTTTGATCAGAAGTGCATGGAGCATTGTGATGACAAGTTTTATGGAGCATTGTGAAGACAATTTGGTGGAGCATTGTGATGACAAGCGCATGGTGCATTTTGATGACATGTGTCATGGAGCATTGTGCTGAGAAAGGCATAGAGAATTTTGATGACAAGGGTCAAAGAGCATTGTGATGAAAATTTCATGGAGCATTGTGGTTAAAAAGGTCACAGAGACTGTTGATGACGAGGACATGGACAATTGTGATGACAAAGTTCATGAAGCATTTTGATGACTGGAGTCACGGAGCATTGTGATGACAGGGGTCATGGAGCATTGTGATAACAAGGGCATGGAGCATTGTGATGACAAGGGGATGGAACAGTAGTCTATTTAGTTTCATGGATTATTGTGATGACAGTTGGAATGGGGCATTGTGATGACAAGGGTACAGAACACTACGATATATGGGACATGCAGGATTTTAATGACAAGGGCATGGAGCATTGTGATGAGAAGGGCATCGAGCATTGTGATGACAAGTGTCATGGAGCTTTGTGATGACAAAGGCATTGAGCAATATTATGAGCGGGTTCATGGAGCATTGTGATGACAATGACATGGAGCATTGTGATTCCAAGGGTCATGGAGCTTTGTGATGACAAGTCATTGAGCATTTTGATGACAAGGGCATGATGCATTGTGATGAGAAGGGCAGGGGGCATTTTGTTGACCCGGTCATGCAGTAATTTGATGAAAATTGTAACGGAACATTTTGATGGCAGGTGTTATAGAACATTTTGATGTCAGGGGGCTTGGATCTTCAGGATGAAAAAGGTCATGGAGCATTTTGATGACAGGGGTCATGGAACATTGTGAAGATAAGGGGATGTAGCAGTGTGATGACAGGGTCATGGAACATTGTGATTACAAGGGTGAGGGAGTATTGTGATGACTAGTGATGGAACACTGTGATATCTCTGGTGAGAGAGCATTTTGAGGAGAAGTGCATGGAGCATTGTGATTACAAGGCTTATGGAGCATTGCAATGACAATATTGTGGACCGTTGTGATGAAATGCGCGTGGCACATTGTGAAGACAATGGTCATGGAGCATTGTTCTGACAACGACAAGGAGCATTGTGATGACAAGGGTCACAGAGAATTGTGATGAAATGTTCATTGAGCGTTTTGGTTACAAAGGTCACAGAGCCTTGGGATGACTCGGGCATGGACTATTATGATGACAAACGTTATAAATCATTGAGACGACTTGAGTCACGGAGCATTGTGATGACAGGGTTCATGGAGCATTGTGATGACAAGGGCATGAAACATTGTGATGAATGGGCATGGAGCATTGGTCTGACAAGTCTCATAGATTATTGTGAGGACAGTGGGCATGGTGAATTGTGATGAAAAGGGCATGGAGTATTGTGATGAGGAGGTCAGGGAGTATTGTGAAGACAGGTGTCAGGGAGCATTGTGATGACATATGTCATGGTCCATTGCGATGACAATGGCATGGAGCACTGTGATGCCAAATGTAATGGAGAATTGTGATGACAAATATAAAAGAGCATTGTGATGATTAGGGATTGGAGCATTATGATGACAAGGGCCATTGAAAATTTTCATGACAATGTCGAGAAGCATTGTTATGACAAGATCCTGGAGCATTGTGATAACAAAACCATGGAGCCTTGTGATGACAATTCTCATGGAGCATACTGATGAAAATGGGCATGGAGCATTGTGATTACAGGGGTCTTGGAACATTGTGATGACAAGGGCATGGAGCATTGTGTGGAGAAGACCAAGGAGCATTCTGATGGCATGCGTCATTGAGCTTTGTGATGACAAGGGCATGGAGCATTGTGATTACAAGGGTCTTGGATCACTGTGATAAAAAGGGCATGGATCATTGTGATGAAAAATGCATGGAGCCTTGTCATGACAGGATTCAAGGAGCATACAGACAACAAGTGTAAGGGAGCATTTTGATGACAAGTGTATTGAGCATTGTGATGACAAAGGTCATGGAGCATTGTGATGAGAAGACCATGGATAATTGTGATGACGAGCGTCACGGGGCATTGTGATGACAAGTGTTATGGAATATTGTGATCACAAGGGTTTGGAGCATTGTTATGATGGAGGTCATGGAGCATATTGATTTCATTGTGATGACAATAGCATGAAGCATTATAATGATGGGCATGGTGCATTTCGATGACAGGGTTCATGGATCATTGAGATGAAAAGGGGCATAGAGCATTGTGATTACAGGGTTCTTGGAGTATTGTGATGAGAAGGGTCATGGAGTTTTGTGATGACAAGGCCATGGAACATTGTTATGGCAGTGGTCATGGAGCATTCTTCTCACAGGGGAAATGGAGCATTGTGATGGCAACGGCATGGAGCATTGTGATGAGAAGGCCATGGAGCATTCTGAAGACATGTGTCATGGAGCTTTGTGAAGACAAGGGCATGGAGCAATGTGATGAGAGTGTTCATGGAGCATTGTGATGACAATGACATGGAGCATTGTGATGCCAAATGTCATGGATCTTTGTGATGACAAAGGTCATGGAGCATTGTGAAGGCAAGGGCGTTGTGCATTGTGATGAGAAGGGCAGGGAGCATTCTGATGACAGGGTCATGGAGCAATATGATGAAAAGTGTCATGGAACATTTTGAAGACAGGTGTTATGGAATATTGTGATGTCAGGGGTCATCGAACATTGTGATGATAAGTGCATGTAGAATTGTGATGACAGGAGTCATGGAACATTGTGATGACAGGGGTGAGGGAGTATTCTGACAAATAGTGATGTAGCATTGTGATATCAGTGGTGAGAGAGCATTTTGATGAGAACTGCATGGAGCATTGTGATGACAAATTTTAAGGAGCATTGTGATGACAAGATTGTGGAGCACTGTGATGACAAGCGCATGGTGCATTGTGATGACATGAGTCATGGAGCATTGTGCTGACAAGCGCAAGGAGCATTGTGATGACAAGGGTCAAAGAGCATTGTGATGAAAAGTTCATGGAGCATTGTGGTTAAAAAGGTCACAGAGACTGTTGATGACGAGGGCATGGACCACTGTGATGCAAAGGTCATGAAGCATTGTGATGACTGGAATCACGGAGCATTTTGATGACAGGGGTCATGGAGCATTGTGATAACAAGGGCATGGAGCATTGTGATGACAAGGGCATGCAACATTGGTCTAATAAGTTTCATGGATTATTGCAATGACAGTTGGAATGGCGCATTGTGATGACAAGGGCATGGAGCATTGAGATGACCAGGTCATGCAGTATTGTGAAGACAGGTGTCAGGGAGCATTGTGATGACATATGTAATGGCCCATTGTGATGACAATGGCATGGAGCATTGTGATGCCAAGTGTCATGAAGGATTCTGATGACAAAGTTTATGGAGCATTGTGATGACAATGGCTTGGAGCATTGTGATGACAAGGGTCAAGGAGCATTGTGCTGACAAGTGCATGGAGCATTGTGATGACAAGGGTCATGGAGCATTCTGAGGACAAGCTTGTGGAGTATTTTGATGACAATGGCATGGAGCATTGTGATGAAAACGGCATGGGGCATTGTGATGAAAAAGGCTTGGAGCCTTTTCGTGACAGGTTTCAAGGAGCATTCTGATGACAAGTGTCAGGGAGCATTGTGATGACAAGTGTATTGAGAATTGTGATGAGAAAGGTCATGGAGCATTGTGATGAAAAGGAAATGGAGTATTGTGATGACAGGCATCATGGAGCGCTGTGATGACAAGTGTTTTGGAACACTGTGATCACAAGTGTTTGGAGCATTGTGATGAGAGAGGTCATGGATCATTTTGATTTCTAGGAGCATGGAGCATTGTGATGACAAGGGCATGAAGCAATGTGATCCCAAGGTTCATGGAGGATTGTGTTGACAATTGAAATGGAGTATTGTGATGACAAGCGCATAGAGCATTGTAATGATTAGGTCATGTAGCATTTTTCTGACAAAGGCATGGAGCATTTTGATGACAGGTGTCATGGAGCACTGTGATGCCAAGCGTCACGGAGCATTGTGAATACAGGGGTCATGGAGCATTGGGATGACAAGTGTCATGGAGCACTGCGCTGACAATGTTCATGGAGTGTTGTGATGACATGGGTCATGGAGCACTGTGATGACTAGGGAATGGAGCAATGTGATGACAAGAGTCCCGTATCATTGTGCTGTCAGTTGCCATGGAGTGTTGTGATGACAGTGGTCAAGGAGAATTGTGATGATATTGGCCATGGAGCATTTTGATGAGTAGGTCGTGGAGCACTGGGCTGAAAATGTTCATGGATTACTGTGATGACTGTGGTCATGGAACATTTTGATGACAAGGGAATGGAGCATGGTGATGACAAGTTCCTGGAGCATTGTGATGAGAACAGCATGGAGACTTGTGATGACAAGTGTTATGGAGCATTCTGATGAAAAGGGGCATGGAGCATTGTGATTACAGGGGTCTTGGAGCATTTTGATGACTAGGGCATGGAGCATTGTGATGAGAAGGCCATGGAGCATTCTGATGACATGCATCATGGAGTTTTGTGATGACAAGGGCATGAAGCATTGTTATTACAGGGATCCTGGAGCATTGTGATGAAAAGGGCATGGATCATTGGGATGAAAAAAGCATGGAGCCTTGTCATGACAGGGTTCAAGGAGCATACTGACGACAAGTGTCAGTGAGCATTGTGATGACAAGTGTTTTGAGCATTGTGATGACAAAGATCATGGAGTATTGTGATGAGGAGACCATGGATAATTGTTATGATGAGCGTCATGGGGTGTTGTGATGCTAAGTGTTATGGAACATTGTGATCACAAGGGTTTGGAGCATTTTGATGACAGAGGTCATGGAGAATATTGATTTCATTGTGATGACAATAGCCTGAAGCATTATGATGATGGGCATGGTGCACTGTGATGACAGGGTTCATGGAGCATTGAGATGAAAAGGGGCATGGAACATTATGATTACAAGGGTCTTGGAGCATTGTGATGACAAGGGCATGGAACATGGTGATGAGAAGGCGATGGAACATTCTGATGACATGCGTCATGGAGCATTGTGATGACAAGGGCATGGAGCATTGTGATTTCAGTGGTATTGAGCATTGTGATGACAAGTGTCATGGAAACTTGTGATGACTAGGCCGTGGAACATTGTGATGGCAGGGGTCATGGTGCATTGTTATGACAGGTGTAATGGAGCATTTTGATGAGAAGGGCATGGAACTTTGGTCTGAAATGTTTCATGGATTATTGTGATGAGAGTGGGCATGAAGCATTGTGAGGATAAGGGCACAGAACCCTATGATACATGGGTCATGCAGGATTGTAATGACAAGTGCATGGAGCATTGTGATGAGAAGGGCATCGAGCATTATGATGACAAGTGTCATGGAGCCTTCTGATGACAAGGGCATTGAGTAATGTGATGAGAGGTTTCATGGAGCATTGTGATGACAATGACATGGAGCATTGTGATGCCATTGGACATGGAGCTTAGTGATGACAAGTCATGGAGCATTTTGATGACAAGGGCATGATGCATTGTGATGAGAAGGGCAGGGAGCATTTTGATGACCGGGTCATGCAGCAATTTGATGAAAAGTGTAATGGAATATTTTGATGGCAGGGGTTATAGAACATTGTGATGTCAGGGGTCTTGGAGCTTTGGGACGAAAAGGGTCATGCAGAATTTTGATGACAGGGGTTATGGAACATTGTGATGTCAGGAGTCATGGAGCTTTTTGATGACAAGTGTTATGGAACATTGTGATCACAAGGGATTGGAGCATTGTGATGACAGAGTTCATGGATCATTTTGCTTTGAAGGAGCATGGAGCATTTTGATGACAAGGGCATGAAGCAATGTGATCCCAATGTTCATGGAGGATTGTGATGACAATGGTAATGGAGTATTTTGATGACAAGCGCATAGAGCATTGTAATGACAAGGCCATGTAGCATTTTGCTGACAAAGGCATGGAGCTTTTTGATGACAGGGTCTTGGAGCACTGTGATGACAAGCGTCACGGAGCATTGTGAAAACAGTGGTCATGGAGCATAGGGCTGACAAGGACATGGATCATTGTGATCACAAGGGTCATGGAACATTGGGCTGAAAATGTTCATGGAGTATTGTGATGACAGGTGTCATGGAGCATTGTGATGACTAGGGAATGGAACATTGTGATGACAAGAGTCCCGAATCATTGTGTTGTCAGGTGTCATGGACTGTTGTGATGACAGTGGTCATGGATCATTGTGATGATATTGGCCAATGAGCATAGTGATGAGAAGACCTTGGGTAATTGTGATGTCGAGCATCATGGAGCACTGAAATGACAAGGGGCATGAAGCATTGTGATGACAGGTGTCACGGAGTATTGTGATGACAGGGGTCATGGAGCATTGTGATGACAAGTGCATGGAGCTTTGTGATGACATGTGCATGGAGCATTGTGATGACAAGTGCATGGAGCATTGCAATGTCAAATGGATGGAGAAATGTGATGACAAGAGCATGTAACATTTTGATGAGAAGTGTCATGTAGCCTTGTGATTACAAGGACGTGGAGAATTGTGATGACAAGGGACATGGAGCATTGTGATAACCAGGGCATGGTGCATTGTGATGACAGGGGTCATGGAGCATTATTATGAGAACGGTCATGGTGCATTCTGACATAAGATATCACTTATGAAGGGAATGTAAACATGGCTACATATGAACTGATTTAGGGAAGAGAACAGAGTCTCAGATTTAGAAAAAATCTAACGCTTGCTTAAGGGGAAATAGAGGTGGGGAGATGCACAAAACATAACATTGATATTAGCACAGGTACCGTTCCATAATCCAAAAACAGAAGAAACAAGCCCTACTCCTTCCTCAGTGAACGGAACTCAACATCCCTATTCCCCGCAGAGAAATATATCTGACTAGTAAGAATTTTAAAACCTATGTATTGATATGTCTCTGTAAGGGAACCAAGTGTGTCTAGAACGACATAAACATGGAAGTGAGAATCAGCTCAAACCCACTATAAAAATGAATTTCAAAACATAACATAAAAACAGTAAAATTCTTACACAACACCTTCAGGGGTTCTGATGAAACCTGGAATGACCCTACCTACAATGACAGCTGGATGTGGCATAAGGCTGGTCCCTTGGGACTGAGAGGATTGGTGAGATTGGGTGAAAAAATGCAGACCCTTTAAAGCAATAATGCCTGCCACCCATTCCATGGTTCCCATCTCTCCAGGTAGAAGGGAATATCACTACAGTTATAACGTGTATGGGAACCTAGAGAATGGAAACCAGCTGATGGTGAAAGGTTTCTAAAACTCTACTACTTTTTTCTCTCCTTGTGCTCCAGTTTGACATTCCAACTGCTTTACTATCTATCACCAAACTTGGATAGTCAGCACCTATAAACTCCTGGTTCGCACAGTTGGCAAATTGTGCAGAGGATATATGGGAAGACAGAGAACTAATGAGAGAGTAGCTGTAGGCATTTGGACGGCCACATGTCTCTCTAAATTCCCGTCACAAAGAGGAATTAACCAAAGTCTCAGCATGCCCCCCAGAACCAGTATAAATCCAGAAGCAAAACGGTTGATTTGCAGTCATCTCACAAAAACGCGAGTGGAAAAATGGAGCTCAGGGCCACAGCAATTCACTAACCTGCAGAGTTATAAAGGACTACTCTCTTCGAAAAATCTGTTGAGGGAAAGCCACGAGATGGAAGGGAAAATGAGGAAGAATGGCATGAAACAGATTTCAAGAGGTACATTGGAATCGCCTTAAACACAGGAAAAGCATTACAACCTTGAAAATTATGGAAATGGCCATAAAGGGCATATGGGTTTTCACGTGAATATATTCAGGAGAAAACGCATATGCCCTTTTTGGACAAGCAAGCAAACGGGCAATGCAAATCGGCACAACAAAGAAGTATCACTTCCCACCGGTCAAAAGGGACATCCAAAAAATGGGTAAAAACCAGACAGGCAAGACAGGCCCTGGAGAACAGGGAGCCTTGTTATGCTGATGGGCGGGATGTAAATTGCCAACTGCCTCTCTGGAGGAGTGCATCGTGTTCCCTAAAACAAGTAAACAACAGAGATACAGAGCCAAGGGCACTTCCAGTCTAGGGAATATACCTTGGGAAAACTGAAAATCAATAAGACAGAGCCACCCCCAAATTTAGGGCTGCACTGCTTACAAGAACCTCAACTGTGGTACACCTTAAATACCCCAGGAAAGACAAAAATGGTTCAAGAAATTGTGGTACTTACGTAAGATGGAATGTCCCTCAGCCATGAAATCAATGTCATAAGACAAGTAGCAGCAAAATGAGTGGATTCAGGTATGATGATTCTAAGTGAAATAAGTCACACAGAAAAAGAAAATTATCATAAGATATCACTTATGAAGATCCTGTAAACATGGCTACACATGAACTCAGTTAGGAAAGAGAACAGAGTCTCACATTTAGAAAACACTCTTATGCCTGCTTAAGGGGGAAGGAGAGGTGGGGTGATGCATAAAACCAGAGTTTGATATTAGTACAAGTACCGTTCCAAAAATCAAATATGGAATAGACAAGACCTACAACTTCCTCAGTGAAAGGGACTCAGAAGCCCATATTCCCCGCAGAGGAATATATCTTACTAGTAAGAATTTTAAAACCTATGTATTGATATGTCTCCGTAAGGGAATTAAGTGTGTCTAGACTGGCATAAACATGGCAGTGAGAATCAGCTGAAACCAACTATAAAAAGGACTTTAAAAAAAAAAAAACAGGGAAATTCTTTACAATTCCTTCAGGGTCTATTATGAAACCTGGAATGACCCTATCTACAGCAACAGCTGGAAGTGGCATAAGGCTGGACACCTGGGACTGAGACGATTGGTGAGATTGGGTGAGCAAATGCACACCCTTTAATGCAATAATACGTGGCACCCATTCCATGGGTCCCAACTCTCCAGGTTGAAGGGAATATTGCAACAGCTATAACATGTACCGGAAACCAAGAGAATGTACATTTCCAAAAACCTAATACGGAATAGACAAGACCTACACCTTCCTCAGGGAAAGGGACTCAACAACCCATGTTCCCCGCAGAGGATTTTATCATACTATTAAGAATCTTAAATCCTATGTATTGATATATCTCCATAAGGGAATCACGTATATCTAAACTGGCATAAACATGGCAGTGAGAGTCAGCTCAAACCCAATATAAAAAGGAATTTCAAAATCAAACCAAAAACACCGGGAAATTCTTTACAAGTCCTTCAGGGTCTCTGATGAAACCTGGTATGACTCTACCTACAATGACAGCAGGATGTGACATAATGCTGTACACTTGGGATTGAGAGGATTGGTGAGATTGTGTGAGCTACTGCAGACCCTTTAAAGCAATAATGCATGGCACCCATTCCATGTGTCCCAAGTCTGCAGGTTGAAGGGAATATTACTACAGCTCTAACATGTACGGGAAACCTAGAGAATGGACACACTGTGAATAGGAATGGTCTCTAAAACTCAATGAATAATCCCTCTCCTGGTGCTCCAGTTTGACGTCCAACTGCTTTACTATCAATCGCCCAACTTGCAGAGACAGCCTCTTTAACCTCCTGGTTCGCACAGGTTGCCAATTTGGCAGAGCATGAAAGGGAAGAGGGTGAACCAATGAGAGACTAGCTGTTAGGCATTTGGACGGGCACATGTCACTCTTATTTCCTGGGAGGAAAAAGAATTAACCAACGTCTCAGCCACCCGCCGGGAACCAGTATAGTTCCTGAACCAAAATTTTGGACTTGCATTCAGCACACAAAAAACGAGTTGAAAAATGGAGCTCAGGGGCAGACTAATTCACAAACTGGCAGAGGAGTAATGGACCGCTATCGTGAAAAAATCTGTTGAGGTAAGGCAACGAGGCGGACTTGAAAGCGAGGCAGAATAGGTGGAAACAGATTTCAAGAGGTACGTTGGAAGTGCCGTTAAAGCTCAGGAAGAGGGGCAAAACTTCGACAATGATGCACTTGGCCAAAAAGAGCATATGAGTTTTCTCCTGAATATATTCAGGAGAAAACACATAGAACCTTTTTGGCCAGGCAAGCAAACGGGCAATGCGAATCTACACTACAAAGAAGTATCACTTCCCACCGGCCAAAAGGGACATCCGCAAAATGTGTAAAAACCAGAAACGCAAGACAGGCCCTGGAAAACAGGGAGCCTTGTTATGATGATGGTGGGGACGTAAGTTGCCAACTACCTCTCTGGAGGAGTGCATTGTGTTCCCTAAAAAAATAAACAACAGAGCTACAGAGCCAAGGGCACTTCCAGGCTAAGGAATGTACCTTGGGAAAATTGAAAATCAATAAGCCAGAGACACCCCAAAATTTAGGTTTGCACTGCTTAAAAGATCCTCAACTTGGGACCACCTTAAATATCCCAGGAAATACAAAAAGGGTTTAAGAAATTGTGGAACTTACGTACGATGGAATATCCCTCAGCCAAGAAATCACTGTCTTAAGGCCAGTAGCAGCCAAATGAGTGGATTCAGGTACGATGATTCTAAGTGAAATAAGTCACACAGAAAAAGAAACTTATCATAAGATATCACTTATGAAGATCCTTAAACATGGCTACACATGAACTGAATTAGGAAAGAGAACAGAGTCTCACATTTAGAAAACACTCTTATGCCTGATTAAGTGGGAAGGAGAGGTGGGGTGACGCATAAAACCAGAGTTTGATATAAGCACAGGTACCGTTCCAAAAACCAGCGATGGAATGGACAAGGCCTACACCTTCCTGAGTGAAAGGGACCCAAAACCCCATATTTCCCGCAGAGGAATATATCTGACTAGTAAGAATATTAAAATCTATGTATTGATATGTCCCCATAAGGGAATCAAGTGTGTTTAGACTGGTATAAACATAGCAGTGAGAATCAGCTCAAACCCACTATAAAATGGAATTTCAAAAACAGAACAAAAACACAGGGAAATTCTTTACAATTCCTTCAGGTTCTATGATGAAACCTGGAATGACCCTATCTACAACGACAGCTGGATGTGGCATAAGGCTGGACAGTTGGGACTGAGAGGATTGATGAGACTGTATGAGCAAATGCAGACCCTTTAAAGCAATAATTTGTAGCACCCATTCCATGGGTCCACCTCTCCATGTTGAAGGGAGTATTACTACAGCTATAACATGTACGGGAAACTTAGTGAATTGACACACTGTGAATACGAAAGGTTTCTATAAGTCACTAATTGTCCCTCTCCTGGTGCTCTGTTTTGATTTTCCAACTGCTTTACTATCAATCTCCCAACTTGGACAGACAGCCCCTTTATCCTCCTGGTTCACACAGGTTGCCAATTTGGCAGAGTATGAAAGGGAAGAGGAAGAACCAATGAGAGAGTAGCTGTTAGGCATTTGGACAGGTACATGTCACTCTAATTTCCCGAGAGGAAGAAGAATTAACCAAAGTCTCAGCCACCCGCTTGGAACAAGTATAGGTCTTGAACCAAAATTTTGGACTTGCTGTCAGCTCCCAAATGACGAGTTGAAAAATGGAGCTCAGGGACAAAGCAATTCTCAAATTGGCAAAGGAGTAAAAGACCACTATCATGCAAAAATCTGTTGAGGAAAGGCACTGAGGCGGACTTCAAAGCGAGGCAGAATAGCCGGAAACATATTTCAAGAGGTACGTATGAAGTGCCTTTAAAGCACAGGAAGAGGGGCACAACTTCGACAATGATGAACTTGGCCAAAAAGGGCGTATAAATTTTCTCCTGAATATATTCAGGCGAAAACACATACGCCCTTTTTGGCCATGCAAGCAAGCGGGCAATGCAAATCTGCACTACAAAGAAGTATCACTTCACACCAGTCAAAAGGGGCATCCGCAAAATATGTAAAAACCAGAAAGGCAAGACAGGCCCTGGAGTACAGTGTGCCTTGTTATGCTGATTGGTGGGAATAAGTTGCCAACTGCCTCTCTGGAGGGGTGCATTGTGTTCCATAAAACAAATAAACAACAGAGCTACAGAGCCAAGGGCACTTCCAGTCTAGTGAATACACCTTTAGAAAACTGGAAATCAGTAAGACAGAGTCACCCCTAAATTTAGGGTTGCACTTCTTTCAAGAACATCAACTTGGGTACACCTTAAATATCCCAGGAAAGACAAAAATGGTTCAAGAAATTGGGGTACTTATGTACAAGGAATATCCCTCCGCCATGTAATCAATGTCATAAGGCCATTAGCAGCAAAATGAGTGGATTCAGGTACGATGATTCTAAGTGAAATAAGTCACACAGAAAAAAGAAAATAATCATAAGATATCACTTATGAAGATCCTGTAAACATGGCTACACATGAACTGTGTTAGGAAAGAGAAGAGAGACTCACATTTAGAAAACATTCCTATGCCTAATTAATGGGGACTGAGAGGTGGGGTGATGCATAAAACCAGAGTTTGAATTAGTACAGGTACCTTTCCAAAAACCTAATATGGAATAGACAAGACCTACATCTTCCTCAGGGAAAGGGACTCAACAACCCATATTCCCCTCAGAGGAATATATCTAACTAATAAGAATCTTAAAACCTATGTATTGATATATCCCCGTAAGGGCATCATGTATGTCTAGACTGGAATAAACATGGCAGTGAGAATCAGCTCAAACCCACTATAAAAAGGAATTTCAAAATCAAACCAAAAAAACAGGGAAATTCTTTACAATTCCTTCAGGGTGTCTGATGAAACCTGGTATGACTCTATCTACAATGACAGCAGGATGTGGCATATGGCTGGACACTTGGGAATCATAGGATTGGTGAGATTGGGTGGGCAAATGCAGAACCTTTAAAGCAATAATGTGTGGCACCCATTCCATGGGTCCCAACTCTCCAGGTTGAAGGAAATATTACTACAGCTATAACATGTACGGGAAACCAAGAGAATGGACCCACTGTGAACACGAAATGTTTCTAAAACTCAACTAATAGTCCCTCTCCTGGTGCTCTGGTTTGACTTTCCAATGGCTTTACTATCAATCTCCCAATTGGGAGAGACAGCCCCTTTAACCTCCTGGTTTGCACAGGTTGCCAATTTGGCAGAGGATGAAAGGGAAGAGGAAGAACCAATGGGAGAGTAGCTGTTAGGCATTTGGAGGGGCACATATCACACTAATTTCCCGGCAGGAAGAAGAATTAACCGAAGTCTCAGCCACCCGCCAAGAACCAGTAGAGGTCCTGAACCAAAATTTTGGACTTGAATTCAGCTTACAAAAAACGAGTTGAAAAATGGAGCTCAGGGGCGCAGCAATTCACAAATTGGCAGAGTAGTAAAGGACGACTATCGTGCAAAAATCTGTTGAGGGAAGGCAACGAGGCAGACTTGAAAGCAAGGCAGAATAGCCAGAAAGAGATTTCAAGAGGTACGTTGGAAGTGCCTTTAAAGGACAGGAAGAGGGGCACAACTTCGACAATGATGCACTTGGCCAAATAGGGCGTATGAGTTTTCCCCTGAATATATTCAGGAGAAAACACATACACCCATTTTGGCCAAGCAACAAGCGGGCAATGCAAATCTGCTCTACAAAGAAGTATCACGTCTCACGGGTCAAAAGGGGCATCCGCAAAATCTCTATAAACCAGAAAGGCAAGACAGGCACTGGAGCACAGGGAGCCTTTTTATGATGATTGGCGGGATTAAGTTGCCAACTGCCTCTCTGGAGGAGTGCATTGTGTTCCGTAAAACAAATAAACAACAGAGCTACAGAGCCAAGGGCACTTCCAGTCTAGGGAATAAACCATCGGAAAACTGGAAATCAATAAGACAGAGCCAGCCCCAAATTTAGGGCTGCACTTCTTTCAAGAACCTCAACTTGGTTACACCTTAAATTTCCCAGGAAAGACAAAAATGGTTCACGAAATTGTGCTACATATGTACAAGAAATATCCCTCAGCCATGTAATCAATGTCATAAGGCCAGTAGCAGCAAAATGAGTGGATTCAGGTACGATGATTCTAAGTGAAATAAGTCACACAGACAAAGAAGCTTATCATAAGATATTACTTATGAAAATCCTGTAAACATGGCTACACATGAACTGAGTTAGGAAAGAGAAGAGAGTCTCACATTTAGAAAAAACTCTTATGCCTGCTTAAGGGGGAAGGAGAGGTGGGGTGATGCATAAAACCAGAGTTTGATATAAGCACATGTACCGTTCCAAAAACCTACTATGGAACACACAATACCTATACCTTCCTCAGTGAAAGGGACTCAAAACACCATATTCCCCACAGAGGAATATATCTGACTAGTAAGAATCTTAAAACCTATGTATTGATATGTCTCCGTAAGGGAATCAAGTGTGCCTAGACTGGCATAAACATGGTAGTGAGAATCAGCTCAAACACACTAAAAAAAGGAATTTCAAAAACAAATGAAAAAAACTGGGAAATTCTTTACAATTCCTTCAAAGTCTTTGATGAAACCTGGAATGACCCTATCTACAACGACAGATGGATGTGGCATAAGGCTGAGACACTTGGGACTGAGAGGATGAGTTAAATTGGGTGAGCAAATGCAGACCATTTAAAGCAATAATGCGTGGCACACATTCCAAGGGTCCCAACTCTCCAGGTTGAAGGGAATATTACTACAGCTGTAACACGTAAGGGAAACATAGAGAATGGACACACTGTGAATAGGAAAGGTCTCTAAAACTCAACGAATACTCCCTCTCCTGGTGCTCAGGTTTGACTTTCCAGCTGCTTTACTATCAATCTCCCAACTTGGAGAGACAGCCGCTTTAAGCTCCTGGTGTGCAAAGTTTGCCAATTTGGCAAAGGATGAAAGGGAAGACGGAGAACCAATGAGAGAGTAGCTGTTAGGCATTTGGAGGGGCACATGTCACTCTAATTGCCCGGCAGGAAGAAGAATTAACCAAAGTCTCAGCCACCCGCCGGAAACCAGTATGGGTCCTGAACCAAAATTTTCGACTTGCGGTCAGCTCACAAAAAACGAGTTGAAAAATGGAGCTAGGGGCACAGCAATTCACAAACTGGCAGAGTAATAAATGACAACTATCGTCCAAAAATGTGTTGAGGGAAGGCAACGAGGCAGACTTGAAAGTGAGGCAGAATAACAGGAAAGAGATTTCAAGATGTACATTGGAATCACCTTTAAACACAGGAAGAGGGGCACAACTTCGAAAATGTTGCACTTGGCCAAAAAGGGTGTATGCGTTTTCTCCTGAATATATTCAATTCAAAACGCATATGCCCTTTTTGGCCAAGCAAGCAAGCAGGCAATGCAAATCTGCACTACAAAGAAGCATCACTTCCCACCAGTCAAAAGGGACATCTTCAAAATGTGAAAAAACCAGAAAGCCAAGACAGCCCCTGGAGAACAGGGAGCCTTGTTATGCTGATGGGCGGGATGTAAATTGCCAACTGCCTATGTGGACGAGTGCACTGTGTTCCCTAAAACAAGTAAACAACAGAGTTACAGAGCCAAGGGCACTCCCAGTCTTGGGAATATTCCTTGGGAAAAATGAAAATCAATAAGACACAGCCACCCCATATTTTAGGGCTGCACTGCTTACAAGAACCTCAAGTTGGGTACACTTTAATATCCCAGGAAAGACAAAAATGGTTCAAGAAATTGTGGTACTTACGTATGATGGAATATCCCTCAGTCATGAAATCAATGTCATAAGGCCAGTAGCAACAAAATGAGTGGATACAGGTACGATGATTCTAAGAGAAATAAGTAACCCATAAAAAGAAAATTATCATAAGATATCAAGTATGAAGGTCCTATAAACATGGCTACACATGAACTGAGTTAGGAAAGAGAACAGAGACTCACATTTAGAAAACTCTCTGTTGCCAGCTTAAGAGGGAAGGTGAGGTGGGGTGATGCATAAAACCAGAGTTTGATATTCGTACAGGTAACGTTCCAAAAATCAAATATGGAATAGACAAGACCTACAACTTCCTCAGTGAAAGGGACTCATCAAACCGTATTCCCCGCAGACGAGTATATCTGACTAGTAAGAATCTTAAAACGTATGTATTGATATGTCTCCGTAAGGGAATCAAGTCTGTCTAGACTGGCATAAACATGGCAGTGATAATCACCTCAAACACACTATAAAAATGAATTCCCCAAAAAACCAAAACAGGGAAATTCTTTACAATACCTTCAGGGTCTCTGATGAAACCTGGAATGACCCTATCTACAATGACAGCTGGATGTGGAATAAGGCTGGACACATGGGACTGAGAGGATTGGTGAGATTGGGTGAGCAAATGCAGACCCTTTAAAGCAATAATGCATGGCACCCATTCCATGGGTCCCATGTCTCTAGGTTGAAGGGAATATTACTACAGCTATAACATGTATGGGAAACCTAGAGAATGGACACACTGTGAATATCAAAGGTCTCTAAAACTCAACGAATAGTCCCTCTCCTGGTGCTGCGGTTTGACTTTCCAACTGCTTTACTATCAATCTCACAGCTAGGAGAGAAAGCACCTTTAAACTCCTGGTTCGCACACGTTGCCAATTTGGCAGTGGATGAAAGGGAATAGGGAGAACCAATGAGAGAGTAGCTGTTAGGGCATATGTCACTCTTATTTCCCGGGAGGAAGAAGAACAAAACAAAGTCTCAGCCACCCACAGGGAACCAGTATAGTTCCTAAACCAAAATATTGGACTTGCCTTCAGCTCACAAAAATGAGTTAAATAATGGAGCTCAGGGGCACAGCAATTCACAAACAGGCAGAGTAATAAAGGACAACTATCGTCCAACAATCTGTTGAGGGAAAGCAACGAGGCGGACTTGAAAGCGAGGCAGAATAGCAGGAAACAGATTTCAAGGGGTACGTTGGAAATGCCTTTAAAGCACATGAAGAGGGGCACAACTTTGACAATGATACACTTGGCTAAAAAGGGCATATGCGTTTTCTCCTGAATATATTCAGGAGAAAACGCATACGATCTTTTTGGCCAAGCAAGCAAGTGGGCAATGCAAATCTGCACTACAAAAAAGTATCACTTCCCAACGGTCAAAAGGGACATCCAGAAAATGGGTAAAATTCAGAAAGGCAAGACAGGCCCTGGAGAACAAGGATCCTTGTTATGCAGAAGGGCGGGATGTAAATTGCCAACTGCCTCACTGGAGGAGTTCATTGTGTTCCCAAAACAAGTAAACAACAGAGCTACAGAGCCAAGGGCACTTCCAGTCTAGGGAATATACCATGGGAAAACTGAAAATCAATAAGACAGAGCCACCCCAAAATTTAGGGCTGCACTGCTAACAAGAACCTCAACTTGGGTACACCTTAAATATCCCAGGAAAGATAAAAATGGTTCAAAAAATTGTGGTACTTACGTATGCTGGAATATCCCTCAGCCATGAAATCAATATCATATGACCAGTAGCAGCAAAATGAGTGGATTCAGGTACGATGATTCTAAGTGAAATACGTCACACAGGAAAAGAAACTTATCATAAGATATCACTTATGAAGAACCTGTAAACATGGCTACACATGAACTGAGTTAGGAAAGAGAAGAGAGTCTCACATTTAGAAAACACTCTTATGCCTGTGTAAGGGGGAAGGAGAGGTGGGGTGATGCATAAAACCAGAGTTTGATATAAGCACATGTACCGTTCCAAAAACCAACTATGGAATAGACACGACCTAGACCTTCTTCAGATGAAAGGGACACAAAACCACATATTTACCGCCGAGGAATATATCTGACTAGTAAGAATCTTAAAACCTATGTACTGATATGTCTCCATAAGGGAATCAAGTGTGTCTAGACTGGCATAAACATGGCAGTGAGAATCAGCTCAAACCCACTATAAAAGAAATTTGAAAAACTAAAAAAGGGAAATTCTTTACAATTCCTTCAGTGTCTCTGATGAAACCAGGAATGACCCTATCTACAATGACAGCTGGATGTGGTATAAGGCTGGACACATGGGACTGAGAGGACTGTTGAGATTGGGTGAGCAAATGCAGACCCTTTAAAGCAATAATGCATGGCACCCATTCCATGGGGCCAATGTCTCCAGGTTGAAGGGAATATTACTACAGCTATAACATGTACGGGAATCCTAGAGAATGGACACACTGTGAATACGAAAGGTCTCTAAAACTCAACGAATACTCCCCCTCCTGGTGCCCCGGTTTGAATTTCCAACTGCTTTACTATCAATCTCCCAACTTGGAGAGACAGCCCCTTTAACCTCCTGGTTTGCACAGGTTGCCAAAATGGCAGAGGATGAAAGGGAAGAGGGAGAACCAATGAGAGAGTAGCTTTTAGGCATTTGGACAGGCACATGTCACTCTTATTCCCCGGGTGGAAGAAGAATTAACCAATGTCTCAGACAACCACCGGGAACCAGTATAGGTACTGAACCAAAATTTTGGACATGCGTTCAGCTCACAAAAAACGAGTTAAAAATGGAGCTCAGGATCACAGCAATTCAAAAACAGGCAGAGTAATAAAGGACAACTATCGTCCAACAATCTGTTGAGGGAAGGCAACGAGGCGGACTTGAATGCGAGGCAGAATAGAAGCAATCAGATTTCAAGAGGTACATTGGAATCGCCTTTAAATCACAGGAAGAGGGGCACAACTTCGACAATGATGCACTTGGCCAAAAAGGGCGTATGCGTTTTGTCCTGAATATATTCAGGAGAAAACACATACGCCCTGTTTGCCAAGCAAGCAAGCGGGCAATGCAAATCTGCACTGCAAAGAAGTATCATTTCCCACCAGTCAAAAGGGATATCCACAAAATGGGTAAAATTCAGAAACGCAAGACAGGCCCTGGAGAACAGGGAGCCTTGTTATGCTGATGGGCGGGATGTAAACTGCCAACTGCCTCTCTGGAGGAGTGCATTGAGTTCCCGAAAACAAGTAAACAGCAGAGCTACAGAGCCAAGGGCACTTCCAGTCAAGGGAATATACCTTGGGAAAACTGAAAATCAATAAGACAGAGCCACCCCTAAATTTAGGGATGCACTGCTTACAAGAACCTCAACTTGGGTACACCTTAAGTATCCCAGGAAATATAAAAATGGTTCAAAAAGTTTTTGTACTTACGTACGCTGGAATATCCCTCAGCCATGAAATAAATATCATAAGACCAGTAGCAGCAAAATGAGTGGATTCAGGAACAATGATTCTAAGTGAAATAAGTCACACAGAAAAATAATCTTATCATAAGATATCACTTATGAAGGTCTTGTAAACACGGCTACACATGAAATGAGTTAAGAAAGAGAAGAGAGTTTGACCTTTAGAAAACATTCTTATGCCTGCTTAAGGGGGAAGGAGAGGTGGGGTGATGCATAAAACCAGAGTTTGATATAAGCACAGGTACCTTTCCAAAAACCAACTATGGAATAGACAAGACCTACACATTCCTCAGTGAAAGGGACTCAATACACCATACTTCCTGCAAAGGAATATATCTGACTGGTAAGAATCTTAAAACCTATGTATTCATATGTCTCCCTAAGGAAATCAAGTGTGTCTAGACTGGCATAAACATGACAACTAGAATCAGCTCCAACCCACTATAAAAAGGAATTTGAAAATAAAAGGAAATTCTTTACAATTCCTTCAGGATATCTGATGAAACCTGGAATGACCCTATCTACAATGACAGCTGGATGTGGCATAAGGCTGGACACATGGGACTGAGAGGATTGGTGAGATTGGGTGAGCTAATGCAGACCCTTTAAAGCAATAATGCATGGCACCCATTCCATGGGTCTCATGTCTCCAGGTTGAAGGGAATATTACTACAGCTATAACATGTACGGGAAACCTAGAAAATGGACACACTGTGAATACGAAAGGTCTCTAAAACTCAATGAATAGTCCCTCTCCTGGTGCTCCGGTTTGACTTTGCAACAGCTTTACTATCAATCTCCCTACTTGGAGAGACAGCCCTTTTAACCTCGTGGTTCGCACAGGTTGCCAATTTGGCAGAGGATGAAAGGGAAGAGGGAGAACCAATGAGAGAGTAGCTGTAAGGCATTTGGACGGGCACATGTCACTCTTATTTCCTAGGAGGAAGAAGAGTTAAGCAAAGTCTCAGCCACCCACCTGGAACCAGTATAGGTCCTGAACCAAAATATTAGACTTGCGTTCAGCTCACAAAAAACGAGTTAAAAATGGAGCTCAGGATCAGAGCAATTCACAAAGTGGCAGAGTAATAAAGGAAAACTATCGTCCAAAAATCTGTTGAGGGAAGGCAACGAGGCGGACTTGAAAGCGAGGCAGAATTGCAGGAAACAGATTTCAAGAGGTACATTGGAATCGCCTTTAAAGCATAGGAAGAGGGGCAAAACTTCGACAATGATGCACTTGGCCAAAAAGGGCGTATGCGTTTTCTCCTGAATATATTCAGGAGAAAACGCATACGCCCTTTTTGGCCAAGCAAGCAAGCGGGCAATGCAAATCTGCCCTACAAAGAAGTATCACTTCCCACCAGTCAAAAGGGACATCCACAAAATGGGTAAAATTCAGAAAGGCAAGAAAGGCCCTGGAGAACAGGGAGCCTTGTTATGCTGATGGGTGGGATGTAAATTGCCAACTGCCTCTCTGGAGGAGTGCATTGTGTTCCCTGATACAAGTAATCAACAGTGCTACAGAGCCAAGGGCACTTCCAGTCTAGGGAATATACCTTGGGAAAACTGAAAATCAATAAGACAGAGCCACCCCAAAATTTAGGGCTGCACTGCTTACAAGAACCTCAACTTGGGTACACCTTAAGTATCCCAGGAAATATAAAAATGGTTCAAAATATTTTGTTACTTATGTACGCTGGAATATCCCTCAGACATGAAATCAATATCATAACACCAGTAGCAGCAAAATGAGTGGATTCAGGTACGATGATTATAAGTGAAATAAGTCACACAGAAAAAGAAACTTATCATAAGATATCACTTATGAAGATCCTGTAAACATGGCTACACATGAACTGAGTTAGGAAAGAGAACAGAGTCTCACATTTAGAAAACACTCTTATGCCTGCTTAAAGGGGAAGGAGAGGTGGGGTGATGCATAAAACCAGAGTTTGATAAAAGCACAGGTACCGTTAAAAAACCAACTATGGAATATACACGACCTACACCTTCCTCAGTGAAAGGGACTCAAAACCACATATTTCCCGCAGAGGAATATATCTGACTAGTAAGAATCTTAAAAACTATGTATTGATATGTCTCCATAAGGGAATCAAGTGTTTCTAGACTGGCATAAACATGGCAGCGACAATCAGCTCAAACCCAGTATAAAAAGGAATTTAAAAAACAAAAAAAAGGGAAATTCTTTACAATTCCTTCAGGGTCTCTGATGAAACCTGGAATGACCCTATCTACAATGACAGCTGGATGTGGAATAAGGCTGGACACATGGGACTGAGAGGATTGGTGAGATTGTGTGAGCAAATGAAGACCCTATAAAGCAATAATGCATGGCACACATTCCATGTGTCCCAACTCTCCAGGTTGAAGGGAATATTACTACAGCTATAATATGTACTGGAAACCTAGAAAATGGACACACTGTGAATATCAAAGGTCTCTAAAACTCAGTGAATAGTCCCTCTCCTGGTGCTCCAGTTTGACTTTCCAACTGCTTTACTATCAATCTGCCAACTTGGAGAGACAGCCCCTTTAACCTCCTGGATCGCACAGGTTGCCAATTTGGCAGTGGATGAAAGGGAAGAGGGAGAACCAATGAAAGAGTAGCTCTTAGGCATTTGACGGGCACATGTCACTCTTATTTCGTGGGAGGAAGAAGAATTAACTGAAGTCTCAGCCACCCACCTGGAACCAGTATAGTTCCTGAACCAAAATATTGGACATGCGTTCAGCTCACAAAAAACGAGTTAAATAATGGAGCTCAGGGGCACAGCAATTCACAAACAGGCAGAGTAATAAAGGACTACTATCGTCCAAAAATCTGTTGAGGGAAGGCAACGAGGCAGACTTGAAAGCGAGGCAGAATAGCAGGAAACAGATATCAAGAGGTACGTTGGAATCGCCTTTAAAGCACAGGAAGAGGGCCACAACTTTGACAATGATGCACTTGGCCAAAAAGGGCGTATAAGTTTTCTCCTGAATATATTCAGGAGAAAACACATACGCCCTTTTTGGCCAAGCAAGCAAGTGGGCAATGCAAAGATGCACTATAAAAATGTATCACTTCCCACCAGTCAAAAGGGACAACCACAAAATGGGTAAAATTCAGGAAGGCAAGACTGGCCCTGGAGAACAGGGAGCCTTTTTATGCTGATGGGCGGGATGTAAATTGCCAACTGCCTCTCTGGAGGAGTGCATTGTGTTCCCAAAACAAGTAAACAACTGATATACAGAGCCAAGGGCACTTCCAGTCTAGGGAATATACCTTGGGAAAACTGGAAATCAATAAGGCACAGCCACCCCAAAATTTAGGCCTGCACTGCTTACAAGAACCTCAACTTGGGTACACCTTAAGTATCCCAGGAAAGATAAAAATGGAACAAAAAATTGTGGTACTTACGTACGATGGAATATCCCTCAGCCATGAAATCAATATCATAAGACCAGTAGCAGCAAAATGAATGGTTTCAGGTACGATGATTCTTAGTGAAATATGTCACACAGAAAAAGAAATTATCATAAGATATCATGTATGAAGATACTGTAAATATGGCTACACATGAACTGAGTTAGGAAAGAGAACAGGGTGTCACATTTAGAAAACACTCTTATGCCTGCTTAAGGGGGAAGGAGAGGTGGGGTGATGCATAAAACCAGAGTTTGATATAAGCACAAGTACCGTTCCAAAAACCAAGTATGGTATAGACAAGACCTACACCTTCCTCAGTTAAAAGGACTCAAAACCCCATATTTCCCACAGAGGAATATATCTGACTAGTAAGAATCTTAAAACCTATGTACTGATATGTCTCCATAAGGGAATCAAGTGTGTCTAGACTGGCATAAACATGGCAGTGAGAATCAGCTCAAACCCACTATAAAAAGGTATTTGAAAAACAAAAAAACAGGGAAATTCTTTACAATTCCTTCAGGGTCTCTGATGAAACCTGGAATGACCTTATCTACAATGACAGCTGGATGTGGCATAAGTCTGGACACATGGGACTGAGAGGATTGGTGAGATTGGGTGAGCAAATGCTGACACTTTAAAGCAATAATGCATGGCACCCATTCCATGTATCCCATGTCTCCAGGTTGAAGGGAATATTACTACAGCTATAAAATGTACGGGAAACCTAGAGAATGGACACACTGTGAATACGAAAGGTCTCTAAAACTCAACGAATAGTCACTCTCCTGGTGCTCCGGTTTGACTTTCCAACTGCTTTACTATCAATCTCCCAGCTTGGAAAAACAGCCCGTTTAACCTCCTGTTTCGCACAGGTTTCCAATTTGGCAGTGGATTAAAGTGAAGAGGGAGAACCAATGAAAGAGTAGCTGTTAGGCATTTGGACGGGCACATATCACTCTTATTTCCTGGGAGAAAGAAGTATTAACCAAAGTCTCAGCCACCCACCGGGAACAAGTGCAGTTCCTTAACCAAAATATTGGACTTGCGTTCAGCTCACAAAATCGAGTTAAATAATGGAGCTCAGGGGCACAGCAATTCACAAACAGGCAGAGTAATAATGGACAACTATCATCCAAAAATCTGTTGAGGTAAGGCAACGAGGCGGACTTGAAAGCGAGGCAGAATAGGAGGAAACAGATTTCAAGAGGTACATTGGAATTGCCTTTAAAGCACAGAAAGAGGGGCACAACTTCGACAATGATGCACTTTTACAAAAGGTGCGTAAACGTTGTCTCCTGAATATATTCAGCAGAAAACGCATATACCCTTTTTGGCCAAACAAGCAAGCGGATAATGCAAATCTGCACTACAAAGAAGTATCACTTCCCACCGGTCAAAAGGGACATCCACAAAATGGGTAAACACCAGAAAGGCAAGACAGGCCTTGGAGAACAGCGAGCCTTGTTATGCTGATGGGCGGGAGGTAAGTTGTCAACTGACTCTCTGGAGGAGTGCGTTGTGTTCCCTAAAACAAGTAAACAACAGAGCTACTGAGCCAAGAGCACTTCCATTCTAGGGAATATACCTTGGGAAAACTGAATATCAATATGACAGAGCCAGCCCAAAATTTAGGTCTGCACTGATTACAAGAACCTAAACTTGTCTACACCTTAAATATCCCTGGAAATATAAAAATGGTTCAAAACAATGTGGTACTTACGTACGATGGAATATCCCTCAGCCATGAAATCAATGTCATAAGACCAGTAGCAGCAAAATGAGTGGATTCAGGTACGATGATTCTAAGTGAAATAAGTCACACAGAAAAAGAAACTTATCATGAGATATCTCTTATGAAGGTCCTGTAAACATGGCTACACATGAACTCAGTTAGGAAAGAGAACAGAGTCTCATATTTAGAAAATACTCTCATGCCTCCTTAAGGGGGAAGGAGAGGTGGGGTGATGAATAAAACCAGAGTTTGATATAAGCACAGGTACCGTTCCCAAAACCATCTATGGAATAGACAAAACCTACCTATACCTTCCTCAGTGAAAGGGACTCAAATCCCCATATTTCCCGCAGAGGAAAATATCTGACTAGTAAGAATCTTAAAACCTATGTATTGATATATCTCTGTAAGGGAATCAAGTGTGTCTAGACTGGCATAAACATGGCAGCGAGAATCAGCTCAAACCCACTATAAAATGGAATTTCAAAAACAAAACAAATAAACAGGGAAATTATTTTCAATTCCTTCAGGGTCTCTGATGAAACCTGGAATGACCCTATCTACAATGAAAGCTGGATGTGGCATAAGGCTGGACACATGGGACTGAGAGGATTGGTGAGATTGGGTGAGCAAATGCAGACCCTATAAAGCAATAATGCATGGCAACCATTCCATGGGTCCCTACTCTCCATGTTGAAGAGTATATTACTACAGCTATATAATGTACGGGAAACCTAGAGACTGGACACACTGTGAATACGAAAGGTCTCTAAAACTCAACGAATAATCCCTCTCCTGGTGCTCAGGTTTGACTTTCCAACTGCTTTACTATCAATCTCCCAGCTTGGAGAGACTGCACATTTAACCTCCTGTTTTGCACAGGTTGCCAATTTGGCAGAGGATGAAAGGGAAGAGGGAGAACCAATGAGAGAGTAGCTGTTAGGCATTTGGACGGGCACATGTCACTCTTATTTCCCGGGAGGAAGAAGAATTACCCAAAGTCTAAGCCACCCACCGCGAACCAGTATAGGTCGTGTACCAAAATATTGGACTTGCGTTCAGCTCACAATAAACGAGTTAAATTATGGAGCTCAGTGGCACAGCAATTAACAAACTGCTAGAGTAATAAAGGACAACTATCGTACAAAAATCTGTTGAGGGAAGGCAACGAGGCGGAATTGAAAGTGAGGCAGAATAGAAGGAAACAGATTTCAACAGATACGTTGGAATCGCTTTTAAAGCACAGGAAGAGGGTCACAACTTCGATAATGATGCACTTGGCCAAAAAGGGCGTATGTGTTTTCTCCTGAGTATATTCAGGAGAACACGCATACGCCCTTTTTGGCCAAGCAAGCAAGTGGGCAATGCAAATCTGCACTACAAAGAAGTATCACTTCCCAGCGGTCAAAAGGGATATCCACAAAATGGGTAAAAAACATAAAGGCAAGACAGGGCCTGGAGAACAGGGAGCCTTGTTATGCTGATGGGCGGGATGTAAATTGCCAACTGCCTCTCTGGAGGAGTGCATTTTGTTCCCTAAAACAAGTAAACAACAGAGCTACAGAGACAAGGGCACTTCCAGTCTAGGGTATATACCTTGGGAAAACTGAAAATCAGTAAGACAGAGCCACCCCAAAATTTAGGGCTGCACTGCTTACAAGAACCTCAACTAGGCTACACCTTAAATATCCCAGGAAAGACAAAAATTTTTCAAGAGATTGTGGTAATTACATACGATGGAATATTTCTCTGCCATGAAATCAATGTCATCAGGCCAGTAGCAGCAAATTTAGTGGATTCAGTTACGAGGATTCTAAGTGAAATTAGTCACAGAGTAAAATAAACTTATCATAAGATATCACTTATGAAGGTCATGTAAACATGGCTACACATGAATTGAGTTAGTAAAGAGAAGAGAGTCTCACATTTAGAAATCACTCTTACACCTGCTTAAGGGGTAAGGAGAGGTGGGGTGTTGCATAAAACCAGAGTTTGATATTAGTAAAGGCTCCATTCCAGAAACCAAATACAGAATAGAAAAGATCTACACCTTCCTCACTGAAAAGGAATCAACACCCCATACTTCCCTCAGAGGAATATATCTGACTAGTAAGAATCTTCAAACCTATATATTGATATGTCTCCGTAAGGGATCAAGTGTGTCTAGACTGGCATAAAAATGCAGTGGGAATCAGCTCAAACTCACTATAAAATGGAATTTCAATAACAAAACAACAAAACAGGGAAATTCTTTACAATTCCTTCAGGGTCTCTAATGAAACCTGAAATGAACCTATCTACAACTACAGCTTGATTTGGCATAATGCTGGACATTTGGGACTGAGAGGATTGGTGAGACTGGGTGAGCAAACACAGACCGTTTAAAGCAATAATGCATGGCCTCCATTACATGGTTCCAAACTCTCCAGGTGGAAGGGAATATTACTACAGTTATAACATGTACGGGAAACCTAGAGAATGGACACACTGTGTATACGAAAGGTTTCTAAAACTCAACTAATTGTCCCTCTCCTGGTGCTCCAGTTTGACTTTCCAACTGCTTTACTATCAATCTCTCAACTTGGAGAGACAGCCCCTTTAACCTCCTGGATAACACAGGTTGCCAATTTGGCAGAGAATGAAAGGGAACAGGGAGAACCAATGAGAGAGTAGCTGTTAGGCATTTGGACAGGCATATGTCACTCTAATTGCCCGGCAGGAAGAATAATTAACCAAGGACTCATCCCCCTGCCGGGAACCAGTATAGGTCCTGAACCGAAATTTTGTACTTGCAGTCAGCTCACAAAAAACGATTTGATAAATGGAGCTCAGGGGCACAGCAATTCACAAACTGGCAGAGTAATAAAGGAAAACTATCGTCCAAAAATATTTTGAAGGAAGGCAACGAGGCGGACTTGAAACCGAGGCAGAATTGCAGGAAACAGATTTCAAGAGGTACGTTGGAATCACCTGTAAAGCACAGGAAGAGGGGCAGAATTTCGACAATGAGGCACTTGGCCAAAAATGGTTTATTCGTTTTCTCCTGAATATATTCTGGAGAAAACGCATACACAGTTTTTGGCCAAGCAAGCAGGCGGGCAATGCAAATCTGCACTACAAAGAAGTATCCCTTCCCCTCGGTCAAAAGGGACATCGGCAAAATGTGTAAAAACCAGAAAGGCAAGAGAGGGCCTGCAGAACAGGGAGCCTTGTTATACTGATGGGCGGGATGTAAGTTGGCAACTGCCTCTCTGGAAGAGTGCACTGTGTTCCCTAAAACAAGTAAACAACAGAGCTACATAGCGAAGGGCACTTCCAGTCTAGGGAATATACCTTGGGAAAACTGAAAATCAATAAGACAGAGCCACCCCAAAATTTAGGGATGCACTGCTTACAAGAACCTCAACTTGGGTACACTTTAAATATCCCAGGAAAGTTAAAAATTGTTCATAAAATTGTGGTATTTACATACGATGAAATATCCCTCAGCCATGAAATCAATGTCATAAGACCAGTAGCAGCAAAATGAGTGGATTCAGGTATGATGATTCTAAGTGAAATAAGTCACACAGAAAAAGAATCTTATCATGTGATATCACTTAAGAAGATCCTGTAAACATGGCTACACATGAAGTGAGTGAGGAAAGAGAACAGTGTCTCACATTTAGAAAACTCTCTTATGCCTGCTTAAGGGGGAAGGAGAGGTGGGGTGATGCATAAAACCAGAGTTTGATATAAGCACAGGTACCGTTCCAAAAACATACTATGGAATAGACAAGACCTACAAATTCCTTGGGGAAAGGGACTCAAAAACGTATATTTTCTGCAGAGGAATATATCTGAGTAGTAAGAATCTTAAAACCTATGTATTGATATGTCTCCGTCAGGGAATCAAGTGTGTCTAGACTGGCATAAACAGGGCAGTGAGAATCAGCTCAAACCCACTATAAATGGAATTTCAATAACAAAACAACAAAACAGGGAAATTCGTTACAATTCCTTCAGGGTCTCTGATGAAAGATGGAATGAACATATCTACAACTACAGCTTGATGTGGCATAAGGCTGGACACTTGGGACTAAGAGGATTGGTGAGACTGGGTGAGCAAACACAGACCGTTTAAAGAAATAATGCATGGCCTCCATTCCATGGTTCCAAACTCTCCAGGTTGAAGGGAATATTACTACAGCTATAACATGTACGGGAAACCTAGAGAATGGACACACTGTGTATACGAAAGTTTTCTAAAACTCAACTAGTTCTCCTTCTCCTGGTGCTCCAGTTTGACTTTCCAACTGCTTTCCTATCAATCTCCCAACTTGGAGAGACAGCCCCTTTAATCTCCTGGATAACACAGCTTGCCAATTTGGCAGAGGATGAAAGGGAACAGGGAGAACCAATGAGAGAATAGCTGTTAGGCATTTGGACGGGCACATGTCACTCTAATTGCCTGGCAGAAAGAATAATTAACCAAAGACTCATCCCGCTGCTGGGAACCAGGATAGTTCTTGAACCGAAATTTTGGACTTGCGGTCAGCTCACAAAAAACGATTTGATAAATGGAGCTCAGGGGCACAGCAATTCACAAACTGGCAGTGTAATAAAGGACAACTATCGTCCAAAAATCTTTTGAAGGAAGACAACGAGGCGGACTTGAAAGCGAGGCAGAATAGCAGGAAAAAGATTTCAGTGGGTACTTTGGAATCACCTGTAAAGCACAGGAAGAGGGGCACAACTACGACAATGATGCACTTGGCCAAAAATAGTGTATGTGTTTTCTCCTGAATATATTCAGGAGAAAACACATACGCCCTTTTTGGCCAAGCCAGCAAGCAGGCAATGCAAATCTGCAGTACAAAGAAGTATCACTTCCCACCAGTCAATAGGGACATCCACAAAATGTGTAAAACCCAGAAAGGCAAGAGAGGACCTGAAGAACAGGGAGCCTTGTTATGCTAATGGGTGGAATGTAAGTTGCCAACTGCCTCTCTGGAGGAGTGCATTGTGTTCCCAAAAACAAGTAAACAACAGAGCTACAGAGCCAAGGGCACTTCCAGTTGAGGGAATATACCTCGGGAAAACTGAAAATCAATAAGACAGAGCCACTCCTAAATTTAGGGATGCACTGTTTACAAGAACCTGAACTTGGGTACACCTTAAGTATCCCAGGAAAGATAAAAATTGTTCAAAAAATTGTGGTATATACGTATGATTGAATATCCCTCAGCTATGAAATCAATGTCATAAGACAAGTAGCAGCAAAATGAGTGGATTCAGGTACGATGATTCTAAGTGAAATAAGTCACACAGAAAAAGAAACTTATCATAAGATATCACTTATGAAGGTCCTGTAAACATGGCTACACATGAACTGAGTTAGGAAAGAGAAGAGAGTTTGACCTTTGAAAACATTCTTATGTCTGCTTAAGGGGGAAGGAGAGGTGGGGTGATGCATTAAACCAGATTTTGATATTAGTTCTGGTACCGTTCCACAAACCATATACGGAATAGACAAGAAATACACCTTCTTCAGTGAAAAGGACTCAACTACCCATATTCCATGCAGAGGGATATATCTTAATAGTAAGAATCTTAAAACGTATGTATTGATATGTCCACATAATGGAATAAAGTGTGTCTAGACTGGCATAAACATGGCAGTGAGAATCAGCTCAAACCCAGTATAAAATGGAATTTCAAAAACAAAACAAAAAAAAAACAGGGAAATTCTTTTCAATTCCTTCAGGGTCTCTGATGAAACCTGGAATGACCCTATCTACAACGACAGCTGGATGTGGCATGAGGCTGGACACATGGGACTGAGAGGTTTGGTGAGATTGGGTGAGCAAATGCAGACCCTTTAAAGCAATAATGCATGGCACCCATTCGCTGGGTCCCAACTCTCCAGGTTGAAGGGAATATTACTACACCTATAACATATACGGTATACCTAGAGAATGGACACACTGTGAATACGAAAGTTCTCTAAAACTCAACGAATACTCCCTCTCCTGGTGCTCCAGTTTGACTTTCCAACTGCTTTACTATCAATCTCCCTACCTAGAGAGACAGCAACTTTAACCTACTGTTTCGCACAGGTTTCCAATTTGGCAGAGGATGAATGGGAAGAGGGAAAACCAATGAGAGAGTAGCTGTTAGGCATTTGGACGGGCATATGTCACACTTATTTCCCGGGAGGAAGAAGAATTAACCAAAGTCTCAGCCACACACCAAAAACCAGTATAGGTCCTGAACCAAAATATTGGACTTGTGTTCAGCTCACAAAAAAACGAGTTAAATAATGTAGCTCAGGGGCACAGCAATTCACAAAATGGCAGAGTAATAAAGGGCAACTATCGTCCAACAATCTGTTGAGGGGAGGCAACAAGGCGGACTTGAAAGCGAGGCAGAATAGCAGGAAACAGATTTCAAGAGGTTCATTGGAATCACCTTTAAAGCACAGGAAGAGGGGCACAACATTGACAATGATGCACTTGGCCAAAATGGGCGTATGCGTTTTCTCCTGAATATATTCAGGAGAAAACGCATACACCCTCTTTGGCCAAGCAAACAAGCGGGTAATGCAAATCTGCACTACAAAGAAGTATCACTTCCCACAAGTCAAAAGGGACATAGGAAATATGTGTAAAAACCAGAAAGGCAAGACAGGCCCTGGAGAACAGGGAGCCTTGTTATGCTGATGGGTGGGATGTAAATTGCCAACTGGCTCTCTGGAGGAGTGCACTGTGTTCCCTAAAACAAGTAAACAACAGAGCTACAGAACCAAGGGCACTTCCAGTCTAGGGAATATACCTAGGGAAAACTGAAAATCAATAAGACAGAGCCACCCCAAAATTTAGGGCTGCACTTCTTACAAGAACCTGAACTTGGGTACACTTTAAATATCCCAGGAAATATAAAAATGGTTCAAAAAATAGTGGTACATACGTATGATGGAATATCCCTCAGCCATGAAATCAATGTCATAAGACCAGTAGCAGCAAAATGTGTGGATTCAGGTACGATGATTCTAAGTGAAATAAGTCACACAGAAAAAGAAACTTATCATAAGATATCACTTATGAAGATCCTGTAATCATGGCTACACATGAAATGAGTTAGGAAAGAGAACAGAGTCTCACATTTACAAAACACTCTTATACCTGCTTAAGGGGGAAGGAGAGGTGGGGTGATGCATAAAACCAGAGTTTGATATAAGCACAGGTACCGTTCCAAAAACCAACTATGGAATACACAATACCTACACCTTCCTCAGTGAAAGGGATTCAAAATCCCATATTTCCCGCAGAGGAATATATCTGACTAGTAAGATTCTTAAAACCTATGTATTGATATGTCTCCGTAAGGGAATCAAGTGTGTCTAGACTGGCATAAACATGGCAGCGAGAATCGGCTCAAACCCACTATATAATGAATTTCAAAAACAAAAAAAAAGGGAAATTCTTTACAATTCCTTCAGGGTTTCTGATGAAACCTGGAATGACCCTATCTACAATGACAGCAGGATGTGGCATAAGGCTGGACACATGGGACTGAGGATTGTTGAGATTGGGTGAGCAAGTGCAGACCGTTTAATGCAATAATGCATGGCACCCATTCCATGGGTCCCAACTCTCCAGGTGGAAGGGAATATTACTACAGCTATAACATGTACGGGAAACCTAGAGAATGGACACACTGTGAATACGAAAGGTTTCTAAAACTCAACGAATAGTCCCTCTCCTGGTGCTCCAGTTTGACTTTCCAACTGCTTTACTATCAATCTCCCAACTTGGAGAGACAGCACCTTTAATCTCCTTGTTCTCACAGGTTGCCAATTTGGCAGATGATGAAAGGGAAGAGGGAGAACCAATGAGGGAGTAGCTGTTAGCCATTTGGACGGGCATATGTCACTCTAATTTCCCGGCAGGAAAAATAATTAACCAAAGTTGCAGCCACCCACCGGGAACCAATATAGGTCCAGAACCAAAATTTTGGACATGCGTTCATCTCACTAAAAACGAGTTGAAAAATGGAGCTCAGGGGGAGAGCAATTCACAAACTGGCACAGTAATAAAGTCCAACTATCCTCCAGAAATCTGTTGAGGGAAGGCAACGAAGCAGACTTCAATGTCAGGCCGAATAGCAGGAAACAGATTTCAAGAGGTACGTTGGAATCGTCTGTAAAGCACAGGGAGAGGGGCACAACTTCGAAAATGATGCACTTGGCCAAAAAGGGCATATGCATTTTCTCCTGAATTTATGCAGGTGAAAACGCATACGCCCTTTTTGGCCAAGCAAGCAAGTGGGCAATGCAAATCTGCACTACAAAGAAGTATCACTTCCGACCAGTCAAAAGGGACATCCACAAAATATGTAAAAAACAGAAAGGCAAGACAGGCATTGGAGAACAGCGAGCCTTGTTATGCTGATGGGCGGGATGTAAATTGTCAACTGCCTCTCTGGAGGAGTGCATTGTGTTCCCTAAAACAAGTAAACAACAGAGCTACAGAGCCAAGAGAAGTTCCAGTCTAAGGAATATACCCTGGGCAAACTGAAAATCAACAAGACAGAGCCAGCCCAAAATTTAGGGCTGCACTGCTTACAAGAACTTCAACTTGTCTACACCTTAAATATCCCTGGAACCATAAAAATGGTTCAAAAAATTGTGGTACTTACGTACGATGGAATATCCCTCAGCCATGAAATCCATGTCATAAGACCAGTAGCAGCAAAATGAGTGGATTCAGGTACGATGATTCTAAGTGAAATAAGTCACACAGAAAAAGAAACTTATCATAAGATATCACTTATGAAGGTCCTGTAAACATGGCTACACATGAACTGAGTTAGGAAAGAGAAGAGAGTTTGACCTTTAGAAAACATTCTTATGCCTGCTTAAGGGGGAAGGAGAGGTGGGGTGATGCATTAAACCAGATTTTGATATTAGTTCTGGTACCGTTCCACAAACCATATACGGAATAGACAAGAAATACACCTTCTTCAGTGAAAAGGACTCAACTACCCATATTCCATGCAGAGGGATATATCTTAATAGTAAGAATCTTAAAACGTATGTATTGATATGTCCACATAATGGAATAAAGTGTGTCTAGACTGGCATAAACATGGCAGTGAGAATCAGCTCAAACCCAGTATAAAATGGAATTTCAAAAACAAAACAAAAAAAACAGGGAAATTCTTTTCAATTCCTTCAGGGTCTCTGATGAAACCTGGAATGACCCTATCTACAACGACAGCTGGATGTGGCATGAGGCTGGACACATGGGACTGAGAGGTTTGGTGAGATTGGGTGAGCAAATGCAGACCCTTTAAAGCAATAATGCATGGCACCCATTCGCTGGGTCCCAACTCTCCAGGTTGAAGGGAATATTACTACAGCTATAACATATACGGTATACCTAGAGAATGGACACACTGTGAATACGAAAGTTCTCTAAAACTCAACGAATAGTCCCTCTCCTGGTGCTCCAGTTTGACTTTCCAACTGCTTTACTATCAATCTCCCTACCTAGAGAGACAGCACCTTTAACCTACTGTTTCGCACAGGTTTCCAATTTGGCAGAGGATGAATGGGAAGAGGGAAAACCAATGAGAGAGTAGCTGATAGGCATTTGGACGGGCATATGTCACACTTATTTCCCGGGAGGAAAAAGAATTAACCAAATTCTCAGCCACACACCGAAAACCAGTATAGGTCCTGAACCAAAATATTGGACTTGCGTTCAGCTCACAAAAAAACGAGTTAAATAATGTAGCTCAGGGGCACAGCAATTCACAAAATGGCAGAGTAATAAAGGGCAACTATCGTCCAACAATCTGTTGAGGGGAGGCAACGAGGCGGACTTGAAAGCGAGGCAGAATAGCAGGAAACAGATTTCAAGAGGTTCATTGGAATCACCTTTAAAGCACAGGAAGAGGGGCACAACATTGACAATGATGCACTTGGCCAAAATGGGCGTATGCGTTTTCTCCTGAATATATTCAGGAGAAAACGCATACGCCCTCTTTGGCCAAGCAAACAAGCGGGCAATGCAAATCTTCACTACAAAGAAGTATCACTTCTCACAAGTCAAAAGGGACATAGGAAATATGTGTAAAAACCAGAAAGGCAAGACAGGCCCTGGAGAACAGGGAGCCTTGTTATGCTGATGGGCGGGATGTAAATTGCCAACTGGCTCTCTGGAGGAGTGCATTGTGTTCCCTAAAACAAGTAAACAACAGAGCTACAGAGCCAAGGGCACTTCCAGTCTAGGGTATATACCTTGGGAAAACTGAAAATCAATAAGACAGAGCCACCCCCAAATTTAGGGCTGCACTGCTTACAAGAACCTCAACTTGGGTACACCATAAATATCCCAGGAAATATAAAAATGGTTCAAAAAATAGTGGTACATACGTATGATGGAATATCCCTCAGCCATGAAATCAATGTCATAAGACCAGTAGCAGCAAAATATGTGGATTCAGGTACGATGATTCTAAGTGAAATAAGTCACACAGAAAAAGAAACTTATCATAAGATATCACTTATGAAGATCCTGTAATCATGGCTACACATGAAATGAGTTAGGAAAGAGAACAGAGTTTCACATTTACAAAACACTCTTATACGTGCTTAAGGGGGAAGGAGAGGTGGGGTGATGCATAAAACCAGAGTTTGATATAAGCACAGGTACCGTTCCAAAAACCAACTATGGAATACACAATACCTACACCTTCCTCAGTGAAAGGGATTCAAAATCCCATATTTCCCGCAGAGGAATATATCTGACTAGTAAGATTCTTAAAACCTATGTATTTATATGTCTCCGTAAGGGAATCAAGTGTGTCTAGACTGGCATAAACATGGCAGCGAGAATCGGCTCAAACCCACTATATAATGAATTTCAAAAACAAAAAAAGGGCCTCCCTGGTGGCGCAGTGGTTGAGAGTCCGCCTGCCGATGCAGGGGATACGGGTTCGTGCCCCGGTCTGGGAGGATCCCATATGCCGCGGAGCGGCTGGGCCCGTGAGCAATGGCCGCTGGGCCTGCGCATCCGGAGACTGTGCTCCGCAACGGGAGAGGCCACAACAGTGAAAGGCCCGCATACCGCAAAAAAAAAAAAAATAAAAAAAAATAAAAGGAAATTCTTTACAATTCTTTCAGGGTTTCTGATGAAACCTGGAATGACCCTATCTACAATGACAGCAGGATGTGGCATAAGGCTGGACACATGTGACTGAGAGGATTGTTGAGATTGGGTGAGCAAGTGCAGACCGTTTAATGCAAAAATGCATGGCAACCATTCCATGGGTCCTATGTCTCCAGGTTGAAGGGAATATTACGACAGCTATAACATGTACGGGAAACCTTGAGAATGGACACACTGTGAATACGAAAGGTCTCTAAAACTCAACGAATAGTCCCTCTCCTGGTGCTCGGGTTTGAATTTCCAACAGCTTTACTATCAATCTCCCAAATTGGAGAGACAGCACCTTTAACCTCCTGGTTCGCACAGGTTCCCATTTTGACAGAGGAGGAAAGGGAAGAAGGAGAACCAATGAGAGAGTAGCTGTTACGCATTTGGACGGTCATATGTCAGTCTTATATCCCGGGAGGAAGAAGAATTAACCAAAGTCTCAGCCACCCTCTGGGAAACAGTTTAGGTCCTGAATCAAAATTTTGGACTTGCGATCAGCTCACAAAAAACAAGTTAAAAAATGGAGCTCAGGGGCACAGCAATTCACAAACTGGCAGAGAAATTAAGGGAAACTATCATCCAAAAATCTGTTGAGGGAAGGCAACAAGGCGGACTTGATAGGGAGGCAGAATAGCAGGAAACACATTTCAAGAGGTACGTTGGAATCACCTTTAAAGCACAGGAAGAGGGGCACAACTTCGACAATGATGCACTTGGCCAAAAAGGGCGTATGCGTTTTCTCCTGAATATATTCAGGAGAAAACGCATACGCCCTTTTTGGCCAAGCAACCAAGGGGACAATGCAAATCTGCACTACAAAGAAGTATCACTTCCCACAAGTCAAAAGGGACATAGGAAATATGTGTAAAAACCAGAAAGGCAAGACAGGCCCTGGAGAACAGGGAGCCTTGTTATGCTGATAGGCGGGATGTAAATTGCCAACTGCCTCTCTGGAGGAGTGCATTGTGTTCCCTAAAACAAGTAAACAACAGAGCTACAGAGCCAAGGGCACTTCCAGTCTAGGGAATATACCTTGGGAAAACTGAAAATCAATAAGACAGGGCCACCCCCAAATTTAGGGCTGCACTGCTTACAAGAACCTCAACTTGGGTACACCATAAATATCCCAGGAAATATAAAAATGGTTCAAAAAATAGTGGTACTTACGTACGATGGAATATCCCTCAGCCATGAAATCAATGTCATAAGACCAGTAGCAGCAAAAGGAGTGGATTCAGGTACGATGATTCTAAGTGAAATAAGTCACACAGAAATAGAAACTTATCATAAGATATCACTTATGAAGATCCTGTAAACATGGCTACACATTAACTGAGTTAGGAAAGAGATCAGAGTGTCACATTTAGAAAACACTCTTATGCCAGCTTAAGAGAAGGAGAGGTGGGGGTATTCATAAAACCGGAGTTTGATATAAGCACAGGTAGCGTTCCAAAAACCCACTATGGAATAGACAAGACCTACACCTTCCTCAGTGAAAGGGACTCAAAACCCCATATTTCCCGCAGAGGAATATATCTGACTAGTAAGATTCTTAAAACCTATGTATTGATATGTCTCTGTAAGGGAATCAAGTGTGTCTAGACTGGCATAAACATGGCAGTGAGAATCAGCTCAAACCCAGTATAAAGAGGAATTTCTAAAACAAAACAAAAAAACAGGGAAATTCTTTATAATTCCTTCAGGTTCTCTGATGAAACCTGGAATGACCCGATCTACAATGACAGCTGTGTGTGGCATAAGGCTGGACACATGGGACTGAGAGTATTGGTGAGATTGGGTGAGCAGATGCAGACCCTTTAAAGAAATAATGCATGGCACCCATTCCATGGGTCCCAACTCTCCAGGTTGAAGGGAATATTACTATAGCTATAACATGTATGAGAAACCTAGAGAATGGACACACTGTAAATACGAAAGGTTTCTAAAACTCAACGAATATTCCCTTTCCTTCTGCGCCAGTTTGTCTTTCCAACTGCTTTACTATCAATCTCCCAACTTGGAAAGACAGCACCTTTAACCTCCTGGATCTCCCAGGTTGCCAATTTGGCAAAGGATGAAAGGGAAGAGGGAGAACCAATGAGAGAGTAGCTGTTAAGCATATGGACGGGCACATGTCACTCTTATTTCCCGGGAGGAAGAAGAATTAACCAAAGTCTCAGCGACCCACCAAAAACCTCTATAGGTCCAGAACCAAAATATAGGTCTTGCGTTCAGCTCACAAAAAACGAGTTAAAAAATGGAGCTCAGGGGCACAGCAATTCACAAACTGGCAGAGTAATAAAGGGCAACTATCGTCCAATAATCTGTTGAGGGAAGGCAACTAGGCGGACTTGAAAGCGAGGCAGAATAGCAGGAAACGGATTTCAAGAGGTACTTTGGAATCACCTTTAAAGCACACGAAGAGGGACAAACTTCGACTATGATGCACTTAGCCAAAAAGGGCTTATGTGTTTTCTCCTGAATATACTCAGGATAAAACGCATACGCCCTTTTTGGCCAAGCAAGCAAGCGGGCAATGCAAACCTGCAGTACAAAGAAGTATCACTTCCCACCAGTCCTAAGGGACATCCACATAAAGGGTAAAAACAAGAAATTCAAGACAGGCCCTGGAGAACAGGGAGCCTTGTTATGCTGATGGGCGGGCTGTAAATTGCCAACTGCCTCTCTGGAGGAGTGCATTGTGTGCCCTAAAACACGTAAAAAACAGAGCTACAGAGCCAAGGACACTTCCAGTCTAGGGAATATACCTTGGGAAAACTGAAAATCAATAAGACAGAGCCACCCCAAAATTTAGTGCTGCACTGCTTACAAGAACCTCAATTTGTGTACAACTTAAATATCCCAGGAAATATAAAAATGGTTCAAAAAATTGTGGTACTTACGTACGATGGAATATCCCTCAGCCATGAAATCAATGTCATACGACCAGTAGCAGCAAAATGAGTGGATTCAGGTATGATGATTCTAAGTGAAATAAGTCACACAGAAAAAGAAACATATCATAAGATATCACTTATGAACATCCTGTAAACATGGCTACACATGAACAGAGTTAGGAAAGAGAACAGAGTCTCACATTTAGAAAACACTCTTATGCCTGCTTAAGGAGGAAGGAGAGGTGGGGTGATGCATAAAACCAGAGTTTGATATACGCACAGGTACCGTTCCATAAACCAACTATGGAATAGACAAGACCTACACCTTCCTCAGTGAAAGTGACTCAAAACCCCATATTTCGCGCAGAGGAATATATCTGACTAGTAAGAACCTTAAAATCTATGTATTGATATGACTTCTTAAGGGAATCAAGTGTTTCTAGATTGGCATAAACATGGCAGAGAGAATCAGCTCAAACCCACTATAAAAAGGAATTTCAAAAACAAAACAAAAAAACAGGGAAATTCTTTACAATTCCTTCAGGGTCTCTGATGAAACCTGGAACGACCCTATCTACAACGACAGCTGGATGTGGCATAAGGCTGGACACATGGGACTGAAAGGATTGGCGAGATTGGGTGAGCAAATGCAGACCCTTTAAAGCAATAATGCATGGCACCCATTCCATGGGTACCAACTCTCCAGGTTGAAGGGAATATTACTATAGCTATAACATGTATGGGAAACCTAGAGAATGGACACACTGTGAATACGAAAGGTTTCTAAAAGTCAACAAATAGTCCCTCTTCGTGTGCTCCAGCTTGACTTTCCAACTGCTTTACTATCAATCTCCCAACTTGGAGAGACAGCACCTTTAACCTCCTGGTTCTCCCAGGTTGCCAATTTGGCAAAGGATGAAAGGGAAGAGGGAGAACCAATGAGACAGTAGCTGTTAGGCATTTGGACGGGCACATGTCACTCTTATTTCCCGGGAGGAAGAAGAATTGACCAAAGCCTCAGCCACCCACCGAAAACCAGTATAGGTTCCGAACCAAAATACTGGACTTGCGTTCAGCTCACAAAAACGAGTTAAAAAATGGAGCTCAGGGGCACAGCAATTCACAACCTGGCAGAATAATAAAGGGCAACTATCGTCCAAAAATCTGTTGAGGGAAGGCAACGAGGCGGACTTGAAAGCGAGGCAGAATAGCCGGAAACAGATTTCATGAGGTACGTTGGAATAACATGTAAAGAACAGGAAGAGGGGCACAATTTCGACAATGATGCACTTGGCCAAAAAGGGCGTATGCATTTTCTCTTGAATATATACAGGAGAAATCGCATACACCCTTTTTTGCCAAGCAAGCAAGCGGGAAATGCAAATCTGCACTACAAAGAAGTATGACTTCCCACGGGTCAAAAGGGACATCCACAAAATGGGTAAAAACCAGAAAGGCAAGACAGGCCCTGAAGAACAGGGAGCCTTGTTATGCTGATGGGCGGGATGTAAATTACCAACTGCCTCTCTGGAGGAGTGCATTGTGTTCCCTAAAACAAGTAAACAACAGAGCTACAGAGCCAAGGGCACTTCCAGTCTAGGGAATATACCTTGGGAAAACTGAAAATCAATAAGACAGAGCCACCCCTAAATTTAGGGCTGCACTGCTTACAAGAACCTCAACTTGGGTACACCATAAATATCCCAGGAAATATAAAAATGGTTCAAAAAATAGTGGTACTTACGTACGATGGAATATCCCTCAGCCATGAAATCAATGTCATAAGACCAGTAGCAGCAAAAGGAGTGGATTCAGGTACGATGATTCTAAGTGAAATAAGTCACACAGAAATAGAAACTTATCATAAGATATCACTTATGAAGATCCTGTAAACATGGCTACACATTAACTGAGTTAGGAAAGAGATCAGAGTCTCACATTTAGAAAACACTCTTATGCCAGCTTAAGAGAAGGAGAGGTGGGGGTATTCATAAAACCGGAGTTTGATATAAGCACAGGTAGCGTTCCAAAAACCCACTATGGAATAGACAAGACCTACACCTTCCTCAGTGAAAGGGACTCAAAACCCCATATTTCCCGCAGAGGAATATATCTGACTAGTAAGATTCTTAAAACCTATGTATTGATATGTCTCTGTAAGGGAATCAAGTGTGTCTAGACTGGCATAAACATGGCAGTGAGAATCAGCTCAAACCCAGTATAAAGAGGAATTTCTAAAACAAAACAAAAAAACAGGGAAATTCTTTATAATTCCTTCAGGTTCTCTGATGAAACCTGGAATGACCCGATCTACAATGACAGCTGTGTGTGGCATAAGGCTGGACACATGGGACTGAGAGTATTGGTGAGATTGGGTGAGCAGATGCAGACCCTTTAAAGAAATAATGCATGGCACCCATTCCATGGGTCCCAACTCTCCAGGTTGAAGGGAATATTACTATAGCTATAACATGTATGAGAAACCTAGAGAATGGACACACTGTAAATACGAAAGGTTTCTAAAACTCAACGAATATTCCCTTTCCTTCTGCGCCAGTTTGTCTTTCCAACTGCTTTACTATCAATCTCCCAACTTGGAAAGACAGCACCTTTAACCTCCTGGATCTCCCAGGTTGCCAATTTGGCAAAGGATGAAAGGGAAGAGGGAGAACCAATGAGAGAGTAGCTGTTAAGCATATGGACGGGCACATGTCACTCTTATTTCCCGGGAGGAAGAAGAATTAACCAAAGTCTCAGCGACCCACCAAAAACCTCTATAGGTCCAGAACCAAAATATAGGTCTTGCGTTCAGCTCACAAAAAATGAGTTAAAAAATGGAGCTCAGGGGCACAGCAATTCACAAACTGGCAGAGTAATAAAGGGCAACTATCGTCCAATAATCTGTTGAGGGAAGGCAACTAGGCGGACTTGAAAGCGAGGCAGAATAGCAGGAAACGGATTTCAAGAGGTACTTTGGAATCACCTTTAAAGCACACGAAGAGGGACAAACTTCGACTATGATGCGCTTGGCCAAAAAGGGCTTATGTGTTTTCTCCTGAATATACTCAGGATAAAACGCATACGCCCTTTTTGGCCTAGCAAGCAAGCGGGCAATGCAAACCTGCAGTACAAAGAAGTATCACTTCCCACCAGTCCTAAGGGACATCCACATAAAGGGTAAAAACAAGAAATTCAAGACAGGCCCTGGAGAACAGGGAGCCTTGTTATGCTGATGGGCGGGCTGTAAATTGCCAACTGCCTCTCTGGAGGAGTGCATTGTGTGCCCTAAAACACGTAAAAAACAGAGCTACAGAGCCAAGGACACTTCCAGTCTAGGGAATATACCTTGGGAAAACTGAAAATCAATAAGACAGAGCCACCCCAAAATTTAGTGCTGCACTGCTTACAAGAACCTCAATTTGTGTACAACTTAAATATCCCAGGAAATATAAAAATGGTTCAAAAAATTGTGGTACTTACGTACGATGGAATATCCCTCAGCCATGAAATCAATGTCATACGACCAGTAGCAGCAAAATGAGTGGATTCAGGTATGATGATTCTAAGTGAAATAAGTCACACAGAAAAAGAAACATATCATAAGATATCACTTATGAACATCCTGTAAACATGGCTACACATGAACAGAGTTAGGAAAGAGAACAGAGTCTCACATTTAGAAAACACTCTTATGCCTGCTTAAGGAGGAAGGAGAGGTGGGGTGATGCATAAAACCAGAGTTTGATATACGCACAGGTACCGTTCCATAAACCAACTATGGAATAGACAAGACCTACACCTTCCTCAGTGAAAGTGACTCAAAACCCCATATTTCGCGCAGAGGAATATATCTGACTAGTAAGAACCTTAAAGTCTATGTATTGATATGACTTCTTAAGGGAATCAAGTGTTTCTAGATTGGCATAAACATGGCAGAGAGAATCAGCTCAAACCCACTATAAAAAGGAATTTCAAAAACAAAACAAAAAAACAGGGAAATTCTTTACAATTCCTTCAGGGTCTCTGATGAAACCTGGAACGACCCTATCTACAATGACAGCTGGATGTGGCATAAGGCTGGACACATGGGACTGAAAGGATTGGCGAGATTGGGTGAGCAAATGCAGACCCTTTAAAGCAATAATGCATGGCACCCATTCCATGGGTACCAACTCTCCAGGTTGAAGGGAATATTACTATAGCTATAACATGTATGGGAAACCTAGAGAATGGACACACTGTGAATACGAAAGGTTTCTAAAAGTCAACAAATAGTCCCTCTTCGTGTGCTCCAGCTTGACTTTCCAACTGCTTTACTATCAATCTCCCAACTTGGAGAGACAGCACCTTTAACCTCCTGGTTCTCCCAGGTTGCCAATTTGGCAAAGGATGAAAGGGAAGAGGGAGAACCAATGAGACAGTAGCTGTTAGGCATTTGGACGGGCACATGTCACTCTTATTTCCCGGGAGGAAGAAGAATTGACCAAAGCCTCAGCCACCCACCGAAAACCAGTATAGGTTCCGAACCAAAATACTGGACTTGCGTTCAGCTCACAAAAACGAGTTAAAAAATGGAGCTCAGGGGCACAGCAATTCACAACCTGGCAGAATAATAAAGGGCAACTATCGTCCAAAAATCTGTTGAGGGAAGGCAACGAGGCGGACTTGAAAGCGAGGCAGAATAGCCGGAAACAGATTTCATGAGGTACGTTGGAATAACATGTAAAGAACAGGAAGAGGGGCACAATTTCGACAATGATGCACTTGGCCAAAAAGGGCGTATGCATTTTCTCTTGAATATATACAGGAGAAATCGCATACACCCTTTTTTGCCAAGCAAGCAAGCGGGAAATGCAAATCTGCACTACAAAGAAGTATGACTTCCCACGGGTCAAAAGGGACATCCACAAAATGGGTAAAAACCAGAAAGGCAAGACAGGCCCTGAAGAACAGGGAGCCTTGTTATGCTGATGGGCGGGATGTAAATTACCAACTGCCTCTCTGGAGGAGTGCATTGTGTTCCCTAAAACAAGTAAACAACAGAGCTACAGAGCCAAGGGCACTTCCAGTCTAGGGAATATACCTTGGGAAAACTGAAAATCAATAAGACAGAGCCACCCCTAAATTTAGGGCTGCACTGCTTACAAGAACCTCAACTTGGGTACACCATAAATATCCCAGGAAATATAAAAATGGTTCAAAAAATAGTGGTACTTACGTACGATGGAATATCCCTCAGCCATGAAATCAATGTCATAAGACCAGTAGCAGCAAAAGGAGTGGATTCAGGTACGATGATTCTAAGTGAAATAAGTCACTCAGAAATAGAAACTTATCATAAGATATCACTTATGAAGATCCTGTAAACATGGCTACACATTAACTGAGTTAGGAAAGAGATCAGAGTCTCACATTTAGAAAACACTCTTATGCCAGCTTAAGAGAAGGAGAGGTGGGGGTATTCATAAAACCGGAGTTTGATATAAGCACAGGTAGCGTTCCAAAAACCCACTATGGAATAGACAAGACCTACACCTTCCTCAGTGAAAGGGACTCAAAACCCCATATTTCCCGCAGAGGAATATATCTGACTAGTAAGATTCTTAAAACCTATGTATTGATATGTCTCTGTAAGGGAATCAAGTGTGTCTAGACTGGCATAAACATGGCAGTGAGAATCAGCTCAAACCCAGTATAAAGAGGAATTTCTAAAACAAAACAAAAAAACAGGGAAATTCTTTATAATTCCTTCAGGTTCTCTGATGAAACCTGGAATGACCCGATCTACAATGACAGCTGTGTGTGGCATAAGGCTGGACACATGGGACTGAGAGTATTGGTGAGATTGGGTGAGCAGATGCAGACCCTTTAAAGAAATAATGCATGGCACCCATTCCATGGGTCCCAACTCTCCAGGTTGAAGGGAATATTACTATAGCTATAACATGTATGAGAAACCTAGAGAATGGACACACTGTAAATACGAAAGGTTTCTAAAACTCAACGAATATTCCCTTTCCTTCTGCGCCAGTTTGTCTTTCCAACTGCTTTACTATCAATCTCCCAACTTGGAAAGACAGCACCTTTAACCTCCTGGATCTCCCAGGTTGCCAATTTGGCAAAGGATGAAAGGGAAGAGGGAGAACCAATGAGAGAGTAGCTGTTAAGCATATGGACGGGCACATGTCACTCTTATTTCCCGGGAGGAAGAAGAATTAACCAAAGTCTCAGCGACCCACCAAAAACCTCTATAGGTCCAGAACCAAAATATAGGTCTTGCGTTCAGCTCACAAAAAACGAGTTAAAAAATGGAGCTCAGGGGCACAGCAATTCACAAACTGGCAGAGTAATAAAGGGCAACTATCGTCCAATAATCTGTTGAGGGAAGGCAACTAGGCGGACTTGAAAGCCAGGCAGAATAGCAGGAAACGGATTTCAAGAGGTACTTTGGAATCACCTTTAAAGCACACGAAGAGGGACAAACTTCGACTATGATGCGCTTGGCCAAAAAGGGCTTATGTGTTTTCTCCTGAATATACTCAGGATAAAACGCATACGCCCTTTTTGGCCTAGCAAGCAAGCGGGCAATGCAAACCTGCAGTACAAAGAAGTATCACTTCCCACCAGTCCTAAGGGACATCCACATAAAGGGTAAAAACAAGAAATTCAAGACAGGCCCTGGAGAACAGGGAGCCTTGTTATGCTGATGGGCGGGCTGTAAATTGCCAACTGCCTCTCTGGAGGAGTGCATTGTGTGCCCTAAAACACGTAAAAAACAGAGCTACAGAGCCAAGGACACTTCCAGTCTAGGGAATATACCTTGGGAAAACTGAAAATCAATAAGACAGAGCCACCCCAAAATTTAGTGCTGCACTGCTTACAAGAACCTCAATTTGTGTACAACTTAAATATCCCAGGAAATATAAAAATGGTTCAAAAAATTGTGGTACTTACGTACGATGGAATATCCCTCAGCCATGAAATCAATGTCATACGACCAGTAGCAGCAAAATGAGTGGATTCAGGTATGATGATTCTAAGTGAAATAAGTCACACAGAAAAAGAAACATATCATAAGATATCACTTATGAACATCCTGTAAACATGGCTACACATGAACAGAGTTAGGAAAGAGAACAGAGTCTCACATTTAGAAAACACTCTTATGCCTGCTTAAGGAGGAAGGAGAGGTGGGGTGATGCATAAAACCAGAGTTTGATATACGCACAGGTACCGTTCCATAAACCAACTATGGAATAGACAAGACCTACACCTTCCTCAGTGAAAGTGACTCAAAACCCCATATTTCGCGCAGAGGAATATATCTGACTAGTAAGAACCTTAAAGTCTATGTATTGATATGACTTCTTAAGGGAATCAAGTGTTTCTAGATTGGCATAAACATGGCAGAGAGAATCAGCTCAAACCCACTATAAAAAGGAATTTCAAAAACAAAACAAAAAAACAGGGAAATTCTTTACAATTCCTTCAGGGTCTCTGATGAAACCTGGAACGACCCTATCTACAACGACAGCTGGATGTGGCATAAGGCTGGACACATGGGACTGAAAGGATTGGCGAGATTGGGTGAGCAAATGCAGACCCTTTAAAGCAATAATGCATGGCACCCATTCCATGGGTACCAACTCTCCAGGTTGAAGGGAATATTACTATAGCTATAACATGTATGGGAAACCTAGAGAATGGACACACTGTGAATACGAAAGGTTTCTAAAAGTCAACAAATAGTCCCTCTTCGTGTGCTCCAGCTTGACTTTCCAACTGCTTTACTATCAATCTCCCAACTTGGAGAGACAGCACCTTTAACCTCCTGGTTCTCCCAGGTTGCCAATTTGGCAAAGGATGAAAGGGAAGAGGGAGAACCAATGAGACAGTAGCTGTTAGGCATTTGGACGGGCACATGTCACTCTTACTTCCCGGGAGGAAGAAGAATTGACCAAAGCCTCAGCCACCCACCGAAAACCAGTATAGGTTCCGAACCAAAATACTGGACTTGCGTTCAGCTCACAAAAACGAGTTAAAAAATGGAGCTCAGGGGCACAGCAATTCACAACCTGGCAGAATAATAAAGGGCAACTATCGTCCAAAAATCTGTTGAGGGAAGGCAACGAGGCGGACTTGAAAGCGAGGCAGAATAGCCGGAAACAGATTTCATGAGGTACGTTGGAATAACATGTAAAGAACAGGAAGAGGGGCACAATTTCGACAATGATGCACTTGGCCAAAAAGGGCGTATGCATTTTCTCTTGAATATATACAGGAGAAATCGCATACACCCTTTTTTGCCAAGCAAGCAAGCGGGAAATGCAAATCTGCACTACAAAGAAGTATGACTTCCCACGGGTCAAAAGGGACATCCACAAAATGGGTAAAAACCAGAAAGGCAAGACAGGCCCTGAAGAACAGGGAGCCTTGTTATGCTGATGGGCGGGATGTAAATTACCAACTGCCTCTCTGGAGGAGTGCATTGTGTTCCCTAAAACAAGTAAACAACAGAGCTACAGAGCCAAGGGCACTTCCAGTCTAGGGAATATACCTTGGGAAAACTGAAAATCAATAAGACAGAGCCACCCCTAAATTTAGGGCTGCACTGCTTACAAGAACCTCAACTTGGGTACACCATAAATATCCCAGGAAATATAAAAATGGTTCAAAAAATAGTGGTACTTACGTACGATGGAATATCCCTCAGCCATGAAATCAATGTCATAAGACCAGTAGCAGCAAAAGGAGTGGATTCAGGTACGATGATTCTAAGTGAAATAAGTCACACAGAAATAGAAACTTATCATAAGATATCACTTATGAAGATCCTGTAAACATGGCTACACATTAACTGAGTTAGGAAAGAGATCAGAGTCTCACATTTAGAAAACACTCTTATGCCAGCTTAAGAGAAGGAGAGATGGGGGTATTCATAAAACCGGAGTTTGATATAAGCACAGGTAGCGTTCCAAAAACCCACTATGGAATAGACAAGACCTACACCTTCCTCAGTGAAAGGGACTCAAAACCCCATATTTCCCGCAGAGGAATATATCTGACTAGTAAGATTCTTAAAACCTATGTATTGATATGTCTCTGTAAGGGAATCAAGTGTGTCTAGACTGGCATAAACATGGCAGTGAGAATCAGCTCAAACCCAGTATAAAGAGGAATTTCTAAAACAAAACAAAAAAACAGGGAAATTCTTTATAATTCCTTCAGGTTCTCTGATGAAACCTGGAATGACCCGATCTACAATGACAGCTGTGTGTGGCATAAGGCTGGACACATGGGACTGAGAGTATTGGTGAGATTGGGTGAGCAGATGCAGACCCTTTAAAGAAATAATGCATGGCACCCATTCCATGGGTCCCAACTCTCCAGGTTGAAGGGAATATTACTATAGCTATAACATGTATGAGAAACCTAGAGAATGGACACACTGTAAATACGAAAGGTTTCTAAAACTCAACGAATATTCCCTTTCCTTCTGCGCCAGTTTGTCTTTCCAACTGCTTTACTATCAATCTCCCAACTTGGAAAGACAGCACCTTTAACCTCCTGGATCTCCCAGGTTGCCAATTTGGCAAAGGATGAAAGGGAAGAGGGAGAACCAATGAGAGAGTAGCTGTTAAGCATATGGACGGGCACATGTCACTCTTATTTCCCGGGAGGAAGAAGAATTAACCAAAGTCTCAGCGACCCACCAAAAACCTCTATAGGTCCAGAACCAAAATATAGGTCTTGCGTTCAGCTCACAAAAAACGAGTTAAAAAATGGAGCTCAGGGGCACAGCAATTCACAAACTGGCAGAGTAATAAAGGGCAACTATCGTCCAATAATCTGTTGAGGGAAGGCAACTAGGCGGACTTGAAAGCGAGGCAGAATAGCAGGAAACGGATTTCAAGAGGTACTTTGGAATCACCTTTAAAGCACACGAAGAGGGACAAACTTCGACTATGATGCGCTTGGCCAAAAAGGGCTTATGTGTTTTCTCCTGAATATACTCAGGATAAAACGCATACGCCCTTTTTGGCCTAGCAAGCAAGCGGGCAATGCAAACCTGCAGTACAAAGAAGTATCACTTCCCACCAGTCCTAAGGGACATCCACATAAAGGGTAAAAACAAGAAATTCAAGACAGGCCCTGGAGAACAGGGAGCCTTGTTATGCTGATGGGCGGGCTGTAAATTGCCAACTGCCTCTCTGGAGGAGTGCATTGTGTGCCCTAAAACACGTAAAAAACAGAGCTACAGAGCCAAGGACACTTCCAGTCTAGGGAATATACCTTGGGAAAACTGAAAATCAATAAGACAGAGCCACCCCAAAATTTAGTGCTGCACTGCTTACAAGAACCTCAATTTGTGTACAACTTAAATATCCCAGGAAATATAAAAATGGTTCAAAAAATTGTGGTACTTACGTACGATGGAATATCCCTCAGCCATGAAATCAATGTCATACGACCAGTAGCAGCAAAATGAGTGGATTCAGGTATGATGATTCTAAGTGAAATAAGTCACACAGAAAAAGAAACATATCATAAGATATCACTTATGAACATCCTGTAAACATGGCTACACATGAACAGAGTTAGGAAAGAGAACAGAGTCTCACATTTAGAAAACACTCTTATGCCTGCTTAAGGAGGAAGGAGAGGTGGGGTGATGCATAAAACCAGAGTTTGATATACGCACAGGTACCGTTCCATAAACCAACTATGGAATAGACAAGACCTACACCTTCCTCAGTGAAAGTGACTCAAAACCCCATATTTCGCGCAGAGGAATATATCTGACTAGTAAGAACCTTAGAGTCTATGTATTGATATGACTTCTTAAGGGAATCAAGTGTTTCTAGATTGGCATAAACATGGCAGAGAGAATCAGCTCAAACCCACTATAAAAAGGAATTTCAAAAACAAAACAAAAAAACAGGGAAATTCTTTACAATTCCTTCAGGGTCTCTGATGAAACCTGGAACGACCCTATCTACAACGACAGCTGGATGTGGCATAAGGCTGGACACATGGGACTGAAAGGATTGGCGAGATTGGGTGAGCAAATGCAGACCCTTTAAAGCAATAATGCATGGCACCCATTCCATGGGTACCAACTCTCCAGGTTGAAGGGAATATTACTATAGCTATAACATGTATGGGAAACCTAGAGAATGGACACACTGTGAATACGAAAGGTTTCTAAAAGTCAACAAATAGTCCCTCTTCGTGTGCTCCAGCTTGACTTTCCAACTGCTTTACTATCAATCTCCCAACTTGGAGAGACAGCACCTTTAACCTCCTGGTTCTCCCAGGTTGCCAATTTGGCAAAGGATGAAAGGGAAGAGGGAGAACCAATGAGACAGTAGCTGTTAGGCATTTGGACGGGCACATGTCACTCTTATTTCCCGGGAGGAAGAAGAATTGACCAAAGCCTCAGCCACCCACCGAAAACCAGTATAGGTTCCGAACCAAAATACTGGACTTGCGTTCAGCTCACAAAAACGAGTTAAAAAATGGAGCTCAGGGGCACAGCAATTCACAACCTGGCAGAATAATAAAGGGCAACTATCGTCCAAAAATCTGTTGAGGGAAGGCAACGAGGCGGACTTGAAAGCGAGGCAGAATAGCCGGAAACAGATTTCATGAGGTACGTTGGAATAACATGTAAAGAACAGGAAGAGGGGCACAATTTCGACAATGATGCACTTGGCCAAAAAGGGCGTATGCATTTTCTCTTGAATATATACAGGAGAAATCGCATACACCCTTTTTTGCCAAGCAAGCAAGCGGGAAATGCAAATCTGCACTACAAAGAAGTATGACTTCCCACGGGTCAAAAGGGACATCCACAAAATGGGTAAAAACCAGAAAGGCAAGACAGGCCCTGAAGAACAGGGAGCCTTGTTATGCTGATGGGCGGGATGTAAATTACCAACTGCCTCTCTGGAGGAGTGCATTGTGTTCCCTAAAACAAGTAAACAACAGAGCTACAGAGCCAAGGGCACTTCCAGTCTAGGGAATATACCTTGGGAAAACTGAAAATCAATAAGACAGAGCCACCCCTAAATTTAGGGCTGCACTGCTTACAAGAACCTCAACTTGGGTACACCATAAATATCCCAGGAAATATAAAAATGGTTCAAAAAATAGTGGTATTTATGTACGATGGAATATCCCTCAGCCATGAAATCAATGTCATAAGACCAGTAGCAGCAAAAGGAGTGGATTCAGGTACGATGATTCTAAGTGAAATAAGTCACTCAGAAATAGAAACTTATCATAAGATATCACTTATGAAGATCCTGTAAACATGGCTACACATTAACTGAGTTAGGAAAGAGATCAGAGTCTCACATTTAGAAAACACTCTTATGCCAGCTTAAGAGAAGGAGAGATGGGGGTATTCATAAAACCGGAGTTTGATATAAGCACAGGTAGCGTTCCAAAAACCCACTATGGAATAGACAAGACCTACACCTTCCTCAGTGAAAGGGACTCAAAACCCCATATTTCCCGCAGAGGAATATATCTGACTAGTAAGATTCTTAAAACCTATGTATTGATATGTCTCTGTAAGGGAATCAAGTGTGTCTAGACTGGCATAAACATGGCAGTGAGAATCAGCTCAAACCCAGTATAAAGAGGAATTTCTAAAACAAAACAAAAAAACAGGGAAATTCTTTATAATTCCTTCAGGTTCTCTGATGAAACCTGGAATGACCCGATCTACAATGACAGCTGTGTGTGGCATAAGGCTGGACACATGGGACTGAGAGTATTGGTGAGATTGGGTGAGCAGATGCAGACCCTTTAAAGAAATAATGCATGGCACCCATTCCATGGGTCCCAACTCTCCAGGTTGAAGGGAATATTACTATAGCTATAACATGTATGAGAAACCTAGAGAATGGACACACTGTAAATACGAAAGGTTTCTAAAACTCAACGAATATTCCCTTTCCTTCTGCGCCAGTTTGTCTTTCCAACTGCTTTACTATCAATCTCCCAACTTGGAAAGACAGCACCTTTAACCTCCTGGATCTCCCAGGTTGCCAATTTGGCAAAGGATGAAAGGGAAGAGGGAGAACCAATGAGAGAGTAGCTGTTAAGCATATGGACGGGCACATGTCACTCTTATTTCCCGGGAGGAAGAAGAATTAACCAAAGTCTCAGCGACCCACCAAAAACCTCTATAGGTCCAGAACCAAAATATAGGTCTTGCGTTCAGCTCACAAAAAACGTGTTAAAAAATGGAGCTCAGGGGCACAGCAATTCACAAACTGGCAGAGTAATAAAGGGCAACTATCGTCCAATAATCTGTTGAGGGAAGGCAACTAGGCGGACTTGAAAGCGAGGCAGAATAGCAGGAAACGGATTTCAAGAGGTACTTTGGAATCACCTTTAAAGCACACGAAGAGGGACAAACTTCGACTATGATGCGCTTGGCCAAAAAGGGCTTATGTGTTTTCTCCTGAATATACTCAGGATAAAACGCATACGCCCTTTTTGGCCTAGCAAGCAAGCGGGCAATGCAAACCTGCAGTACAAAGAAGTATCACTTCCCACCAGTCCTAAGGGACATCCACATAAAGGGTAAAAACAAGAAATTCAAGACAGGCCCTGGAGAACAGGGAGCCTTGTTATGCTGATGGGCGGGCTGTAAATTGCCAACTGCCTCTCTGGAGGAGTGCATTGTGTGCCCTAAAACACGTAAAAAACAGAGCTACAGAGCCAAGGACACTTCCAGTCTAGGGAATATACCTTGGGAAAACTGAAAATCAATAAGACAGAGCCACCCCAAAATTTAGTGCTGCACTGCTTACAAGAACCTCAATTTGTGTACAACTTAAATATCCCAGGAAATATAAAAATGGTTCAAAAAATTGTGGTACTTACGTACGATGGAATATCCCTCAGCCATGAAATCAATGTCATACGACCAGTAGCAGCAAAATGAGTGGATTCAGGTATGATGATTCTAAGTGAAATAAGTCACACAGAAAAAGAAACATATCATAAGATATCACTTATGAACATCCTGTAAACATGGCTACACATGAACAGAGTTAGGAAAGAGAACAGAGTCTCACATTTAGAAAACACTCTTATGCCTGCTTAAGGAGGAAGGAGAGGTGGGGTGATGCATAAAACCAGAGTTTGATATACGCACAGGTACCGTTCCATAAACCAACTATGGAATAGACAAGACCTACACCTTCCTCAGTGAAAGTGACTCAAAACCCCATATTTCGCGCAGAGGAATATATCTGACTAGTAAGAACCTTAGAGTCTATGTATTGATATGACTTCTTAAGGGAATCAAGTGTTTCTAGATTGGCATAAACATGGCAGAGAGAATCAGCTCAAACCCACTATAAAAAGGAATTTCAAAAACAAAACAAAAAAACAGGGAAATTCTTTACAATTCCTTCAGGGTCTCTGATGAAACCTGGAACGACCCTATCTACAACGACAGCTGGATGTGGCATAAGGCTGGACACATGGGACTGAAAGGATTGGCGAGATTGGGTGAGCAAATGCAGACCCTTTAAAGCAATAATGCATGGCACCCATTCCATGGGTACCAACTCTCCAGGTTGAAGGGAATATTACTATAGCTATAACATGTATGGGAAACCTAGAGAATGGACACACTGTGAATACGAAAGGTTTCTAAAAGTCAACAAATAGTCCCTCTTCGTGTGCTCCAGCTTGACTTTCCAACTGCTTTACTATCAATCTCCCAACTTGGAGAGACAGCACCTTTAACCTCCTGGTTCTCCCAGGTTGCCAATTTGGCAAAGGATGAAAGGGAAGAGGGAGAACCAATGAGACAGTAGCTGTTAGGCATTTGGACGGGCACATGTCACTCTTATTTCCCGGGAGGAAGAAGAATTGACCAAAGCCTCAGCCACCCACCGAAAACCAGTATAGGTTCCGAACCAAAATACTGGACTTGCGTTCAGCTCACAAAAACGAGTTAAAAAATGGAGCTCAGGGGCACAGCAATTCACAACCTGGCAGAATAATAAAGGGCAACTATCGTCCAAAAATCTGTTGAGGGAAGGCAACGAGGCGGACTTGAAAGCGAGGCAGAATAGCCGGAAACAGATTTCATGAGGTACGTTGGAATAACATGTAAAGAACAGGAAGAGGGGCACAATTTCGACAATGATGCACTTGGCCAAAAAGGGCGTATGCATTTTCTCTTGAATATATACAGGAGAAATCGCATACACCCTTTTTTGCCAAGCAAGCAAGCGGGAAATGCAAATCTGCACTACAAAGAAGTATGACTTCCCACGGGTCAAAAGGGACATCCACAAAATGGGTAAAAACCAGAAAGGCAAGACAGGCCCTGAAGAACAGGGAGCCTTGTTATGCTGATGGGCGGGATGTAAATTACCAACTGCCTCTCTGGAGGAGTGCATTGTGTTCCCTAAAACAAGTAAACAACAGAGCTACAGAGCCAAGGGCACTTCCAGTCTAGGGAATATACCTTGGGAAAACTGAAAATCAATAAGACAGAGCCACCCCTAAATTTAGGGCTGCACTGCTTACAAGAACCTCAACTTGGGTACACCATAAATATCCCAGGAAATATAAAAATGGTTCAAAAAATAGTGGTATTTACGTACGATGGAATATCCCTCAGCCATGAAATCAATGTCATAAGACCAGTAGCAGCAAAAGGAGTGGATTCAGGTACGATGATTCTAAGTGAAATAAGTCACTCAGAAATAGAAACTTATCATAAGATATCACTTATGAAGATCCTGTAAACATGGCTACACATTAACTGAGTTAGGAAAGAGATCAGAGTCTCACATTTAGAAAACACTCTTATGCCAGCTTAAGAGAAGGAGAGATGGGGGTATTCATAAAACCGGAGTTTGATATAAGCACAGGTAGCGTTCCAAAAACCCACTATGGAATAGACAAGACCTACACCTTCCTCAGTGAAAGGGACTCAAAACCCCATATTTCCCGCAGAGGAATATATCTGACTAGTAAGATTCTTAAAACCTATGTATTGATATGTCTCTGTAAGGGAATCAAGTGTGTCTAGAGTGGCATAAACATGGCAGTGAGAATCAGCTCAAACCCAGTATAAAGAGGAATTTCTAAAACAAAACAAAAAAACAGGGAAATTCTTTATAATTCCTTCAGGTTCTCTGATGAAACCTGGAATGACCCGATCTACAATGACAGCTGTGTGTGGCATAAGGCTGGACACATGGGACTGAGAGTATTGGTGAGATTGGGTGAGCAGATGCAGACCCTTTAAAGAAATAATGCATGGCACCCATTCCATGGGTCCCAACTCTCCAGGTTGAAGGGAATATTACTATAGCTATAACATGTATGAGAAACCTAGAGAATGGACACACTGTAAATACGAAAGGTTTCTAAAACTCAACGAATATTCCCTTTCCTTCTGCGCCAGTTTGTCTTTCCAACTGCTTTACTATCAATCTCCCAACTTGGAAAGACAGCACCTTTAACCTCCTGGATCTCCCAGGTTGCCAATTTGGCAAAGGATGAAAGGGAAGAGGGAGAACCAATGAGAGAGTAGCTGTTAAGCATATGGACGGGCACATGTCACTCTTATTTCCCGGGAGGAAGAAGAATTAACCAAAGTCTCAGCGACCCACCAAAAACCTCTATAGGTCCAGAACCAAAATATAGGTCTTGCGTTCAGCTCACAAAAAACGTGTTAAAAAATGGAGCTCAGGGGCACAGCAATTCACAAACTGGCAGAGTAATAAAGGGCAACTATCGTCCAATAATCTGTTGAGGGAAGGCAACTAGGCGGACTTGAAAGCCAGGCAGAATAGCAGGAAACGGATTTCAAGAGGTACTTTGGAATCACCTTTAAAGCACACGAAGAGGGACAAACTTCGACTATGATGCGCTTGGCCAAAAAGGGCTTATGTGTTTTCTCCTGAATATACTCAGGATAAAACGCATACGCCCTTTTTGGCCTAGCAAGCAAGCGGGCAATGCAAACCTGCAGTACAAAGAAGTATCACTTCCCACCAGTCCTAAGGGACATCCACATAAAGGGTAAAAACAAGAAATTCAAGACAGGCCCTGGAGAACAGGGAGCCTTGTTATGCTGATGGGCGGGCTGTAAATTGCCAACTGCCTCTCTGGAGGAGTGCATTGTGTGCCCTAAAACACGTAAAAAACAGAGCTACAGAGCCAAGGACACTTCCAGTCTAGGGAATATACCTTGGGAAAACTGAAAATCAATAAGACAGAGCCACCCCAAAATTTAGTGCTGCACTGCTTACAAGAACCTCAATTTGTGTACAACTTAAATATCCCAGGAAATATAAAAATGGTTCAAAAAATTGTGGTACTTACGTACGATGGAATATCCCTCAGCCATGAAATCAATGTCATACGACCAGTAGCAGCAAAATGAGTGGATTCAGGTATGATGATTCTAAGTGAAATAAGTCACACAGAAAAAGAAACATATCATAAGATATCACTTATGAACATCCTGTAAACATGGCTACACATGAACAGAGTTAGGAAAGAGAACAGAGTCTCACATTTAGAAAACACTCTTATGCCTGCTTAAGGAGGAAGGAGAGGTGGGGTGATGCATAAAACCAGAGTTTGATATACGCACAGGTACCGTTCCATAAACCAACTATGGAATAGACAAGACCTACACCTTCCTCAGTGAAAGTGACTCAAAACCCCATATTTCGCGCAGAGGAATATATCTGACTAGTAAGAACCTTAGAGTCTATGTATTGATATGACTTCTTAAGGGAATCAAGTGTTTCTAGATTGGCATAAACATGGCAGAGAGAATCAGCTCAAACCCACTATAAAAAGGAATTTCAAAAACAAAACAAAAAAACAGGGAAATTCTTTACAATTCCTTCAGGGTCTCTGATGAAACCTGGAACGACCCTATCTACAACGACAGCTGGATGTGGCATAAGGCTGGACACATGGGACTGAAAGGATTGGCGAGATTGGGTGAGCAAATGCAGACCCTTTAAAGCAATAATGCATGGCACCCATTCCATGGGTACCAACTCTCCAGGTTGAAGGGAATATTACTATAGCTATAACATGTATGGGAAACCTAGAGAATGGACACACTGTGAATACGAAAGGTTTCTAAAAGTCAACAAATAGTCCCTCTTCGTGTGCTCCAGCTTGACTTTCCAACTGCTTTACTATCAATCTCCCAACTTGGAGAGACAGCACCTTTAACCTCCTGGTTCTCCCAGGTTGCCAATTTGGCAAAGGATGAAAGGGAAGAGGGAGAACCAATGAGACAGTAGCTGTTAGGCATTTGGACGGGCACATGTCACTCTTATTTCCCGGGAGGAAGAAGAATTGACCAAAGCCTCAGCCACCCACTGAAAACCAGTATAGGTTCCGAACCAAAATACTGGACTTGCGTTCAGCTCACAAAAACGAGTTAAAAAATGGAGCTCAGGGGCACAGCAATTCACAACCTGGCAGAATAATAAAGGGCAACTATCGTCCAAAAATCTGTTGAGGGAAGGCAACGAGGCGGACTTGAAAGCGAGGCAGAATAGCCGGAAACAGATTTCATGAGGTACGTTGGAATAACATGTAAAGAACAGGAAGAGGGGCACAATTTCGACAATGATGCACTTGGCCAAAAAGGGCGTATGCATTTTCTCTTGAATATATACAGGAGAAATCGCATACACCCTTTTTTGCCAAGCAAGCAAGCGGGAAATGCAAATCTGCACTACAAAGAAGTATGACTTCCCACGGGTCAAAAGGGACATCCACAAAATGGGTAAAAACCAGAAAGGCAAGACAGGCCCTGAAGAACAGGGAGCCTTGTTATGCTGATGGGCGGGATGTAAATTACCAACTGCCTCTCTGGAGGAGTGCATTGTGTTCCCTAAAACAAGTAAACAACAGAGCTACAGAGCCAAGGGCACTTCCAGTCTAGGGAATATACCTTGGGAAAACTGAAAATCAATAAGACAGAGCCACCCCTAAATTTAGGGCTGCACTGCTTACAAGAACCTCAACTTGGGTACACCATAAATATCCCAGGAAATATAAAAATGGTTCAAAAAATAGTGGTATTTACGTACGATGGAATATCCCTCAGCCATGAAATCAATGTCATAAGACCAGTAGCAGCAAAAGGAGTGGATTCAGGTACGATGATTCTAAGTGAAATAAGTCACTCAGAAATAGAAACTTATCATAAGATATCACTTATGAAGATCCTGTAAACATGGCTACACATTAACTGAGTTAGGAAAGAGATCAGAGTCTCACATTTAGAAAACACTCTTATGCCAGCTTAAGAGAAGGAGAGATGGGGGTATTCATAAAACCGGAGTTTGATATAAGCACAGGTAGCGTTCCAAAAACCCACTATGGAATAGACAAGACCTACACCTTCCTCAGTGAAAGGGACTCAAAACCCCATATTTCCCGCAGAGGAATATATCTGACTAGTAAGATTCTTAAAACCTATGTATTGATATGTCTCTGTAAGGGAATCAAGTGTGTCTAGAGTGGCATAAACATGGCAGTGAGAATCAGCTCAAACCCAGTATAAAGAGGAATTTCTAAAACAAAACAAAAAAACAGGGAAATTCTTTATAATTCCTTCAGGTTCTCTGATGAAACCTGGAATGACCCGATCTACAATGACAGCTGTGTGTGGCATAAGGCTGGACACATGGGACTGAGAGTATTGGTGAGATTGGGTGAGCAGATGCAGACCCTTTAAAGAAATAATGCATGGCACCCATTCCATGGGTCCCAACTCTCCAGGTTGAAGGGAATATTACTATAGCTATAACATGTATGAGAAACCTAGAGAATGGACACACTGTAAATACGAAAGGTTTCTAAAACTCAACGAATATTCCCTTTCCTTCTGCGCCAGTTTGTCTTTCCAACTGCTTTACTATCAATCTCCCAACTTGGAAAGACAGCACCTTTAACCTCCTGGATCTCCCAGGTTGCCAATTTGGCAAAGGATGAAAGGGAAGAGGGAGAACCAATGAGAGAGTAGCTGTTAAGCATATGGACGGGCACATGTCACTCTTATTTCCCGGGAGGAAGAAGAATTAACCAAAGTCTCAGCGACCCACCAAAAACCTCTATAGGTCCAGAACCAAAATATAGGTCTTGCGTTCAGCTCACAAAAAACGTGTTAAAAAATGGAGCTCAGGGGCACAGCAATTCACAAACTGGCAGAGTAATAAAGGGCAACTATCGTCCAATAATCTGTTGAGGGAAGGCAACTAGGCGGACTTGAAAGCCAGGCAGAATAGCAGGAAACGGATTTCAAGAGGTACTTTGGAATCACCTTTAAAGCACACGAAGAGGGACAAACTTCGACTATGATGCGCTTGGCCAAAAAGGGCTTATGTGTTTTCTCCTGAATATACTCAGGATAAAACGCATACGCCCTTTTTGGCCTAGCAAGCAAGCGGGCAATGCAAACCTGCAGTACAAAGAAGTATCACTTCCCACCAGTCCTAAGGGACATCCACATAAAGGGTAAAAACAAGAAATTCAAGACAGGCCCTGGAGAACAGGGAGCCTTGTTATGCTGATGGGCGGGCTGTAAATTGCCAACTGCCTCTCTGGAGGAGTGCATTGTGTGCCCTAAAACACGTAAAAAACAGAGCTACAGAGCCAAGGACACTTCCAGTCTAGGGAATATACCTTGGGAAAACTGAAAATCAATAAGACAGAGCCACCCCAAAATTTAGTGCTGCACTGCTTACAAGAACCTCAATTTGTGTACAACTTAAATATCCCAGGAAATATAAAAATGGTTCAAAAAATTGTGGTACTTACGTACGATGGAATATCCCTCAGCCATGAAATCAATGTCATACGACCAGTAGCAGCAAAATGAGTGGATTCAGGTATGATGATTCTAAGTGAAATAAGTCACACAGAAAAAGAAACATATCATAAGATATCACTTATGAACATCCTGTAAACATGGCTACACATGAACAGAGTTAGGAAAGAGAACAGAGTCTCACATTTAGAAAACACTCTTATGCCTGCTTAAGGAGGAAGGAGAGGTGGGGTGATGCATAAAACCAGAGTTTGATATACGCACAGGTACCGTTCCATAAACCAACTATGGAATAGACAAGACCTACACCTTCCTCAGTGAAAGTGACTCAAAACCCCATATTTCGCGCAGAGGAATATATCTGACTAGTAAGAACCTTAGAGTCTATGTATTGATATGACTTCTTAAGGGAATCAAGTGTTTCTAGATTGGCATAAACATGGCAGAGAGAATCAGCTCAAACCCACTATAAAAAGGAATTTCAAAAACAAAACAAAAAAACAGGGAAATTCTTTACAATTCCTTCAGGGTCTCTGATGAAACCTGGAACGACCCTATCTACAACGACAGCTGGATGTGGCATAAGGCTGGACACATGGGACTGAAAGGATTGGCGAGATTGGGTGAGCAAATGCAGACCCTTTAAAGCAATAATGCATGGCACCCATTCCATGGGTACCAACTCTCCAGGTTGAAGGGAATATTACTATAGCTATAACATGTATGGGAAACCTAGAGAATGGACACACTGTGAATACGAAAGGTTTCTAAAAGTCAACAAATAGTCCCTCTTCGTGTGCTCCAGCTTGACTTTCCAACTGCTTTACTATCAATCTCCCAACTTGGAGAGACAGCACCTTTAACCTCCTGGTTCTCCCAGGTTGCCAATTTGGCAAAGGATGAAAGGGAAGAGGGAGAACCAATGAGACAGTAGCTGTTAGGCATTTGGACGGGCACATGTCACTCTTATTTCCCGGGAGGAAGAAGAATTGACCAAAGCCTCAGCCACCCACCGAAAACCAGTATAGGTTCCGAACCAAAATACTGGACTTGCGTTCAGCTCACAAAAACGAGTTAAAAAATGGAGCTCAGGGGCACAGCAATTCACAACCTGGCAGAATAATAAAGGGCAACTATCGTCCAAAAATCTGTTGAGGGAAGGCAACGAGGCGGACTTGAAAGCGAGGCAGAATAGCCGGAAACAGATTTCATGAGGTACGTTGGAATAACATGTAAAGAACAGGAAGAGGGGCACAATTTCGACAATGATGCACTTGGCCAAAAAGGGCGTATGCATTTTCTCTTGAATATATACAGGAGAAATCGCATACACCCTTTTTTGCCAAGCAAGCAAGCGGGAAATGCAAATCTGCACTACAAAGAAGTATGACTTCCCACGGGTCAAAAGGGACATCCACAAAATGGGTAAAAACCAGAAAGGCAAGACAGGCCCTGAAGAACAGGGAGCCTTGTTATGCTGATGGGCGGGATGTAAATTACCAACTGCCTCTCTGGAGGAGTGCATTGTGTTCCCTAAAACAAGTAAACAACAGAGCTACAGAGCCAAGGGCACTTCCAGTCTAGGGAATATACCTTGGGAAAACTGAAAATCAATAAGACAGAGCCACCCCTAAATTTAGGGCTGCACTGCTTACAAGAACCTCAACTTGGGTACACCATAAATATCCCAGGAAATATAAAAATGGTTCAAAAAATAGTGGTACTTACGTACGATGGAATATCCATCAGCCATGAAATCAATGTCATAAGACCAGTAGCAGCAAAAGGAGTGGATTCAGGTACGATGATTCTAAGTGAAATAAGTCACACAGAAATAGAAACTTATCATAAGATATCACTTATGAAGATCCTGTAAACATGGCTACACATTAACTGAGTTAGGAAAGAGATCAGAGTCTCACATTTAGAAAACACTCTTATGCCAGCTTAAGAGAAGGAGAGGTGGGGGTATTCATAAAACCGGAGTTTGATATAAGCACAGGTAGCGTTCCAAAAACCCACTATGGAATAGACAAGACCTACACCTTCCTCAGTGAAAGGGACTCAAAACCCCATATTTCCCGCAGAGGAATATATCTGACTAGTAAGATTCTTAAAACCTATGTATTGATATGTCTCTGTAAGGGAATCAAGTGTGTCTAGACTGGCATAAACATGGCAGTGAGAATCAGCTCAAACCCAGTATAAAGAGGAATTTCTAAAACAAAACAAAAAAACAGGGAAATTCTTTATAATTCCTTCAGGTTCTCTGATGAAACCTGGAATGACCCGATCTACAATGACAGCTGTGTGTGGCATAAGGCTGGACACATGGGACTGAGAGTATTGGTGAGATTGGGTGAGCAGATGCAGACCCTTTAAAGAAATAATGCATGGCACCCATTCCATGGGTCCCAACTCTCCAGGTTGAAGGGAATATTACTATAGCTATAACATGTATGAGAAACCTAGAGAATGGACACACTGTAAATACGAAAGGTTTCTAAAACTCAACGAATATTCCCTTTCCTTCTGCGCCAGTTTGTCTTTCCAACTGCTTTACTATCAATCTCCCAACTTGGAAAGACAGCACCTTTAACCTCCTGGATCTCCCAGGTTGCCAATTTGGCAAAGGATGAAAGGGAAGAGGGAGAACCAATGAGAGAGTAGCTGTTAAGCATATGGACGGGCACATGTCACTCTTATTTCCCGGGAGGAAGAAGAATTAACCAAAGTCTCAGCGACCCACCAAAAACCTCTATAGGTCCAGAACCAAAATATAGGTCTTGCGTTCAGCTCACAAAAAACGTGTTAAAAAATGGAGCTCAGGGGCACAGCAATTCACAAACTGGCAGAGTAATAAAGGGCAACTATCGTCCAATAATCTGTTGAGGGAAGGCAACTAGGCGGACTTGAAAGCCAGGCAGAATAGCAGGAAACGGATTTCAAGAGGTACTTTGGAATCACCTTTAAAGCACACGAAGAGGGACAAACTTCGACTATGATGCACTTGGCCAAAAAGGGCTTATGTGTTTTCTCCTGAATATACTCAGGATAAAACGCATACGCCCTTTTTGGCCTAGCAAGCAAGCGGGCAATGCAAACCTGCAGTACAAAGAAGTATCACTTCCCACCAGTCCTAAGGGACATCCACATAAAGGGTAAAAACAAGAAATTCAAGACAGGCCCTGGAGAACAGGGAGCCTTGTTATGCTGATGGGCGGGCTGTAAATTGCCAACTGCCTCTCTGGAGGAGTGCATTGTGTGCCCTAAAACACGTAAAAAACAGAGCTACAGAGCCAAGGACACTTCCAGTCTAGGGAATATACCTTGGGAAAACTGAAAATCAATAAGACAGAGCCACCCCAAAATTTAGTGCTGCACTGCTTACAAGAACCTCAATTTGTGTACAACTTAAATATCCCAGGAAATATAAAAATGGTTCAAAAAATTGTGGTACTTACGTACGATGGAATATCCCTCAGCCATGAAATCAATGTCATACGACCAGTAGCAGCAAAATGAGTGGATTCAGGTATGATGATTCTAAGTGAAATAAGTCACACAGAAAAAGAAACATATCATAAGATATCACTTATGAACATCCTGTAAACATGGCTACACATGAACAGAGTTAGGAAAGAGAACAGAGTCTCACATTTAGAAAACACTCTTATGCCTGCTTAAGGAGGAAGGAGAGGTGGGGTGATGCATAAAACCAGAGTTTGATATACGCACAGGTACCGTTCCATAAACCAACTATGGAATAGACAAGACCTACACCTTCCTCAGTGAAAGTGACTCAAAACCCCATATTTCGCGCAGAGGAATATATCTGACTAGTAAGAACCTTAAAATCTATGTATTGATATGACTTCTTAAGGGAATCAAGTGTTTCTAGATTGGCATAAACATGGCAGAGAGAATCAGCTCAAACCCACTATAAAAAGGAATTTCAAAAACAAAACAAAAAAACAGGGAAATTCTTTACAATTCCTTCAGGGTCTCTGATGAAACCTGGAACGACCCTATCTACAACGACAGCTGGATGTGGCATAAGGCTGGACACATGGGACTGAAAGGATTGGCGAGATTGGGTGAGCAAATGCAGACCCTTTAAAGCAATAATGCATGGCACCCATTCCATGGGTACCAACTCTCCAGGTTGAAGGGAATATTACTATAGCTATAACATGTATGGGAAACCTAGAGAATGGACACACTGTGAATACGAAAGGTTTCTAAAAGTCAACAAATAGTCCCTCTTCGTGTGCTCCAGCTTGACTTTCCAACTGCTTTACTATCAATCTCCCAACTTGGAGAGACAGCACCTTTAACCTCCTGGTTCTCCCAGGTTGCCAATTTGGCAAAGGATGAAAGGGAAGAGGGAGAACCAATGAGACAGTAGCTGTTAGGCATTTGGACGGGCACATGTCACTCTTATTTCCCGGGAGGAAGAAGAATTGACCAAAGCCTCAGCCACCCACCGAAAACCAGTATAGGTTCCGAACCAAAATACTGGACTTGCGTTCAGCTCACAAAAACGAGTTAAAAAATGGAGCTCAGGGGCACAGCAATTCACAACCTGGCAGAATAATAAAGGGCAACTATCGTCCAAAAATCTGTTGAGGGAAGGCAACGAGGCGGACTTGAAAGCGAGGCAGAATAGCCGGAAACAGATTTCATGAGGTACGTTGGAATAACATGTAAAGAACAGGAAGAGGGGCACAATTTCGACAATGATGCACTTGGCCAAAAAGGGCGTATGCATTTTCTCTTGAATATATACAGGAGAAATCGCATACACCCTTTTTTGCCAAGCAAGCAAGCGGGAAATGCAAATCTGCACTACAAAGAAGTATGACTTCCCACGGGTCAAAAGGGACATCCACAAAATGGGTAAAAACCAGAAAGGCAAGACAGGCCCTGAAGAACAGGGAGCCTTGTTATGCTGATGGGCGGGATGTAAATTACCAACTGCCTCTCTGGAGGAGTGCATTGTGTTCCCTAAAACAAGTAAACAACAGAGCTACAGAGCCAAGGGCACTTCCAGTCTAGGGAATATACCTTGGGAAAACTGAAAATCAATAAGACAGAGCCACCCCTAAATTTAGGGCTGCACTGCTTACAAGAACCTCAACTTGGGTACACCATAAATATCCCAGGAAATATAAAAATGGTTCAAAAAATAGTGGTACTTACGTACGATGGAATATCCCTCAGCCATGAAATCAATGTCATAAGACCAGTAGCAGCAAAAGGAGTGGATTCAGGTACGATGATTCTAAGTGAAATAAGTCACACAGAAATAGAAACTTATCATAAGATATCACTTATGAAGATCCTGTAAACATGGCTACACATTAACTGAGTTAGGAAAGAGATCAGAGTCTCACATTTAGAAAACACTCTTATGCCAGCTTAAGAGAAGGAGAGGTGGGGGTATTCATAAAACCGGAGTTTGATATAAGCACAGGTAGCGTTCCAAAAACCCACTATGGAATAGACAAGACCTACACCTTCCTCAGTGAAAGGGACTCAAAACCCCATATTTCCCGCAGAGGAATATATCTGACTAGTAAGATTCTTAAAACCTATGTATTGATATGTCTCTGTAAGGGAATCAAGTGTGTCTAGACTGGCATAAACATGGCAGTGAGAATCAGCTCAAACCCAGTATAAAGAGGAATTTCTAAAACAAAACAAAAAAACAGGGAAATTCTTTATAATTCCTTCAGGTTCTCTGATGAAACCTGGAATGACCCGATCTACAATGACAGCTGTGTGTGGCATAAGGCTGGACACATGGGACTGAGAGTATTGGTGAGATTGGGTGAGCAGATGCAGACCCTTTAAAGAAATAATGCATGGCACCCATTCCATGGGTCCCAACTCTCCAGGTTGAAGGGAATATTACTATAGCTATAACATGTATGAGAAACCTAGAGAATGGACACACTGTAAATACGAAAGGTTTCTAAAACTCAACGAATATTCCCTTTCCTTCTGCGCCAGTTTGTCTTTCCAACTGCTTTACTATCAATCTCCCAACTTGGAAAGACAGCACCTTTAACCTCCTGGATCTCCCAGGTTGCCAATTTGGCAAAGGATGAAAGGGAAGAGGGAGAACCAATGAGAGAGTAGCTGTTAAGCATATGGACGGGCACATGTCACTCTTATTTCCCGGGAGGAAGAAGAATTAACCAAAGTCTCAGCGACCCACCAAAAACCTCTATAGGTCCAGAACCAAAATATAGGTCTTGCGTTCAGCTCACAAAAAACGAGTTAAAAAATGGAGCTCAGGGGCACAGCAATTCACAAACTGGCAGAGTAATAAAGGGCAACTATCGTCCAATAATCTGTTGAGGGAAGGCAACTAGGCGGACTTGAAAGCCAGGCAGAATAGCAGGAAACGGATTTCAAGAGGTACTTTGGAATCACCTTTAAAGCACACGAAGAGGGACAAACTTCGACTATGATGCGCTTGGCCAAAAAGGGCTTATGTGTTTTCTCCTGAATATACTCAGGATAAAACGCATACGCCCTTTTTGGCCTAGCAAGCAAGCGGGCAATGCAAACCTGCAGTACAAAGAAGTATCACTTCCCACCAGTCCTAAGGGACATCCACATAAAGGGTAAAAACAAGAAATTCAAGACAGGCCCTGGAGAACAGGGAGCCTTGTTATGCTGATGGGCGGGCTGTAAATTGCCAACTGCCTCTCTGGAGGAGTGCATTGTGTGCCCTAAAACACGTAAAAAACAGAGCTACAGAGCCAAGGACACTTCCAGTCTAGGGAATATACCTTGGGAAAACTGAAAATCAATAAGACAGAGCCACCCCAAAATTTAGTGCTGCACTGCTTACAAGAACCTCAATTTGTGTACAACTTAAATATCCCAGGAAATATAAAAATGGTTCAAAAAATTGTGGTACTTACGTACGATGGAATATCCCTCAGCCATGAAATCAATGTCATACGACCAGTAGCAGCAAAATGAGTGGATTCAGGTATGATGATTCTAAGTGAAATAAGTCACACAGAAAAAGAAACATATCATAAGATATCACTTATGAACATCCTGTAAACATGGCTACACATGAACAGAGTTAGGAAAGAGAACAGAGTCTCACATTTAGAAAACACTCTTATGCCTGCTTAAGGAGGAAGGAGAGGTGGGGTGATGCATAAAACCAGAGTTTGATATACGCACAGGTACCGTTCCATAAACCAACTATGGAATAGACAAGACCTACACCTTCCTCAGTGAAAGTGACTCAAAACCCCATATTTCGCGCAGAGGAATATATCTGACTAGTAAGAATCTTAAAATCTATGTATTGATATGACTTCTTAAGGGAATCAAGTGTTTCTAGATTGGCATAAACATGGCAGAGAGAATCAGCTCAAACCCACTATAAAAAGGAATTTCAAAAACAAAACAAAAAAACAGGGAAATTCTTTACAATTCCTTCAGGGTCTCTGATGAAACCTGGAACGACCCTATCTACAACGACAGCTGGATGTGGCATAAGGCTGGACACATGGAACTGAAAGGATTGGCGAGATTGGGTGAGCAAATGCAGACCCTTTAAAGCAATAATGCATGGCACCCATTCCATGGGTACCAACTCTCCAGGTTGAAGGGAATATTACTATAGCTATAACATGTATGGGAAACCTAGAGAATGGACACACTGTGAATACGAAAGGTTTCTAAAAGTCAACAAATAGTCCCTCTTCGTGTGCTCCAGCTTGACTTTCCAACTGCTTTACTATCAATCTCCCAACTTGGAGAGACAGCACCTTTAACCTCCTGGTTCTCCCAGGTTGCCAATTTGGCAAAGGATGAAAGGGAAGAGGGAGAACCAATGAGACAGTAGCTGTTAGGCATTTGGACGGGCACATGTCACTCTTATTTCCCGGGAGGAAGAAGAATTGACCAAAGCCTCAGCCACCCACCGAAAACCAGTATAGGTTCCGAACCAAAATACTGGACTTGCGTTCAGCTCACAAAAACGAGTTAAAAAATGGAGCTCAGGGGCACAGCAATTCACAACCTGGCAGAATAATAAAGGGCAACTATCGTCCAAAAATCTGTTGAGGGAAGGCAACGAGGCGGACTTGAAAGCGAGGCAGAATAGCCGGAAACAGATTTCATGAGGTACGTTGGAATAACATGTAAAGAACAGGAAGAGGGGCACAATTTCGACAATGATGCACTTGGCCAAAAAGGGCGTATGCATTTTCTCTTGAATATATACAGGAGAAATCGCATACACCCTTTTTTGCCAAGCAAGCAAGCGGGAAATGCAAATCTGCACTACAAAGAAGTATGACTTCCCACGGGTCAAAAGGGACATCCACAAAATGGGTAAAAACCAGAAAGGCAAGACAGGCCCTGAAGAACAGGGAGCCTTGTTATGCTGATGGGCGGGATGTAAATTACCAACTGCCTCTCTGGAGGAGTGCATTGTGTTCCCTAAAACAAGTAAACAACAGAGCTACAGAGCCAAGGGCACTTCCAGTCTAGGGAATATACCTTGGGAAAACTGAAAATCAATAAGACAGAGCCACCCCTAAATTTAGGGCTGCACTGCTTACAAGAACCTCAACTTGGGTACACCATAAATATCCCAGGAAATATAAAAATGGTTCAAAAAATAGTGGTACTTACGTACGATGGAATATCCATCAGCCATGAAATCATTGTCATAAGACCAGTAGCAGCAAAAGGAGTGGATTCAGGTACGATGATTCTAAGTGAAATAAGTCACACAGAAATAGAAACTTATCATAAGATATCACTTATGAAGATCCTGTAAACATGGCTACACATTAACTGAGTTAGGAAAGAGATCAGAGTCTCACATTTAGAAAACACTCTTATGCCAGCTTAAGAGAAGGAGAGGTGGGGGTATTCATAAAACCGGAGTTTGATATAAGCACAGGTAGCGTTCCAAAAACCCACTATGGAATAGACAAGACCTACACCTTCCTCAGTGAAAGGGACTCAAAACCCCATATTTCCCGCAGAGGAATATATCTGACTAGTAAGATTCTTAAAACCTATGTATTGATATGTCTCTGTAAGGGAATCAAGTGTGTCTAGACTGGCATAAACATGGCAGTGAGAATCAGCTCAAACCCAGTATAAAGAGGAATTTCTAAAACAAAACAAAAAAACAGGGAAATTCTTTATAATTCCTTCAGGTTCTCTGATGAAACCTGGAATGACCCGATCTACAATGACAGCTGTGTGTGGCATAAGGCTGGACACATGGGACTGAGAGTATTGGTGAGATTGGGTGAGCAGATGCAGACCCTTTAAAGAAATAATGCATGGCACCCATTCCATGGGTCCCAACTCTCCAGGTTGAAGGGAATATTACTATAGCTATAACATGTATGAGAAACCTAGAGAATGGACACACTGTAAATACGAAAGGTTTCTAAAACTCAACGAATATTCCCTTTCCTTCTGCGCCAGTTTGTCTTTCCAACTGCTTTACTATCAATCTCCCAACTTGGAAAGACAGCACCTTTAACCTCCTGGATCTCCCAGGTTGCCAATTTGGCAAAGGATGAAAGGGAAGAGGGAGAACCAATGAGAGAGTAGCTGTTAAGCATATGGACGGGCACATGTCACTCTTATTTCCCGGGAGGAAGAAGAATTAACCAAAGTCTCAGCGACCCACCAAAAACCTCTGTAGGTCCAGAACCAAAATATAGGTCTCGCGTTCAGCTCACAAAAAACGTGTTAAAAAATGGAGCTCAGGGGCACAGCAATTCACAAACTGGCAGAGTAATAAAGGGCAACTATCGTCCAATAATCTGTTGAGGGAAGGCAACTAGGCGGACTTGAAAGCCAGGCAGAATAGCAGGAAACGGATTTCAAGAGGTACTTTGGAATCACCTTTAAAGCACACGAAGAGGGACAAACTTCGACTATGATGCACTTGGCCAAAAAGGGCTTATGTGTTTTCTCCTGAATATACTCAGGATAAAACGCATACGCCCTTTTTGGCCTAGCAAGCAAGCGGGCAATGCAAACCTGCAGTACAAAGAAGTATCACTTCCCACCAGTCCTAAGGGACATCCACATAAAGGGTAAAAACAAGAAATTCAAGACAGGCCCTGGAGAACAGGGAGCCTTGTTATGCTGATGGGCGGGCTGTAAATTGCCAACTGCCTCTCTGGAGGAGTGCATTGTGTGCCCTAAAACACGTAAAAAACAGAGCTACAGAGCCAAGGACACTTCCAGTCTAGGGAATATACCTTGGGAAAACTGAAAATCAATAAGACAGAGCCACCCCAAAATTTAGTGCTGCACTGCTTACAAGAACCTCAATTTGTGTACAACTTAAATATCCCAGGAAATATAAAAATGGTTCAAAAAATTGTGGTACTTACGTACGATGGAATATCCCTCAGCCATGAAATCAATGTCATACGACCAGTAGCAGCAAAATGAGTGGATTCAGGTATGATGATTCTAAGTGAAATAAGTCACACAGAAAAAGAAACATATCATAAGATATCACTTATGAACATCCTGTAAACATGGCTACACATGAACAGAGTTAGGAAAGAGAACAGAGTCTCACATTTAGAAAACACTCTTATGCCTGCTTAAGGAGGAAGGAGAGGTGGGGTGATGCATAAAACCAGAGTTTGATATACGCACAGGTACCGTTCCATAAACCAACTATGGAATAGACAAGACCTACACCTTCCTCAGTGAAAGTGACTCAAAACCCCATATTTCACGCAGAGGAATATATCTGACTAGTAAGAATCTTAAAATCTATGTATTGATATGACTTCTTAAGGGAATCAAGTGTTTCTAGATTGGCATAAACATGGCAGAGAGAATCAGCTCAAACCCACTATAAAAAGGAATTTCAAAAACAAAACAAAAAAACAGGGAAATTCTTTACAATTCCTTCAGGGTCTCTGATGAAACCTGGAACGACCCTATCTACAACGACAGCTGGATGTGGCATAAGGCTGGACACATGGGACTGAAAGGATTGGCGAGATTGGGTGAGCAAATGCAGACCCTTTAAAGCAATAATGCATGGCACCCATTCCATGGGTACCAACTCTCCAGGTTGAAGGGAATATTACTATAGCTATAACATGTATGGGAAACCTAGAGAATGGACACACTGTGAATACGAAAGGTTTCTAAAAGTCAACAAATAGTCCCTCTTCGTGTGCTCCAGCTTGACTTTCCAACTGCTTTACTATCAATCTCCCAACTTGGAGAGACAGCACCTTTAACCTCCTGGTTCTCCCAGGTTGCCAATTTGGCAAAGGATGAAAGGGAAGAGGGAGAACCAATGAGACAGTAGCTGTTAGGCATTTGGACGGGCACATGTCACTCTTATTTCCCGGGAGGAAGAAGAATTGACCAAAGCCTCAGCCACCCACCGAAAACCAGTATAGGTTCCGAACCAAAATACTGGACTTGCGTTCAGCTCACAAAAACGAGTTAAAAAATGGAGCTCAGGGGCACAGCAATTCACAACCTGGCAGAATAATAAAGGGCAACTATCGTCCAAAAATCTGTTGAGGGAAGGCAACGAGGCGGACTTGAAAGCGAGGCAGAATAGCCGGAAACAGATTTCATGAGGTACGTTGGAATAACATGTAAAGAACAGGAAGAGGGGCACAATTTCGACAATGATGCACTTGGCCAAAAAGGGCGTATGCATTTTCTCTTGAATATATACAGGAGAAATCGCATACACCCTTTTTTGCCAAGCAAGCAAGCGGGAAATGCAAATCTGCACTACAAAGAAGTATGACTTCCCACGGGTCAAAAGGGACATCCACAAAATGGGTAAAAACCAGAAAGGCAAGACAGGCCCTGAAGAACAGGGAGCCTTGTTATGCTGATGGGCGGGATGTAAATTACCAACTGCCTCTCTGGAGGAGTGCATTGTGTTCCCTAAAACAAGTAAACAACAGAGCTACAGAGCCAAGGGCACTTCCAGTCTAGGGAATATACCTTGGGAAAACTGAAAATCAATAAGACAGAGCCACCCCTAAATTTAGGGCTGCACTGCTTACAAGAACCTCAACTTGGGTACACCATAAATATCCCAGGAAATATAAAAATGGTTCAAAAAATAGTGGTACTTACGTACGATGGAATATCCCTCAGCCATGAAATCAATGTCATAAGACCAGTAGCAGCAAAAGGAGTGGATTCAGGTACGATGATTCTAAGTGAAATAAGTCACACAGAAATAGAAACTTATCATAAGATATCACTTATGAAGATCCTGTAAACATGGCTACACATTAACTGAGTTAGGAAAGAGATCAGAGTCTCACATTTAGAAAACACTCTTATGCCAGCTTAAGAGAAGGAGAGGTGGGGGTATTCATAAAACCGGAGTTTGATATAAGCACAGGTAGCGTTCCAAAAACCCACTATGGAATAGACAAGACCTACACCTTCCTCAGTGAAAGGGACTCAAAACCCCATATTTCCCGCAGAGGAATATATCTGACTAGTAAGATTCTTAAAACCTATGTATTGATATGTCTCTGTAAGGGAATCAAGTGTGTCTAGACTGGCATAAACATGGCAGTGAGAATCAGCTCAAACCCAGTATAAAGAGGAATTTCTAAAACAAAACAAAAAAACAGGGAAATTCTTTATAATTCCTTCAGGTTCTCTGATGAAACCTGGAATGACCCGATCTACAATGACAGCTGTGTGTGGCATAAGGCTGGACACATGGGACTGAGAGTATTGGTGAGATTGGGTGAGCAGATGCAGACCCTTTAAAGAAATAATGCATGGCACCCATTCCATGGGTCCCAACTCTCCAGGTTGAAGGGAATATTACTATAGCTATAACATGTATGAGAAACCTAGAGAATGGACACACTGTAAATACGAAAGGTTTCTAAAACTCAACGAATATTCCCTTTCCTTCTGCGCCAGTTTGTCTTTCCAACTGCTTTACTATCAATCTCCCAACTTGGAAAGACAGCACCTTTAACCTCCTGGATCTCCCAGGTTGCCAATTTGGCAAAGGATGAAAGGGAAGAGGGAGAACCAATGAGAGAGTAGCTGTTAAGCATATGGACGGGCACATGTCACTCTTATTTCCCGGGAGGAAGAAGAATTAACCAAAGTCTCAGCGACCCACCAAAAACCTCTATAGGTCCAGAACCAAAATATAAGTCTTGCGTTCAGCTCACAAAAAACGAGTTAAAAAATGGAGCTCAGGGGCACAGCAATTCACAAACTGGCAGAGTAATAAAGGGCAACTATCGTCCAATAATCTGTTGAGGGAAGGCAACTAGGCGGACTTGAAAGCCAGGCAGAATAGCAGGAAACGGATTTCAAGAGGTACTTTGGAATCACCTTTAAAGCACACGAAGAGGGACAAACTTCGACTATGATGCGCTTGGCCAAAAAGGGCTTATGTGTTTTCTCCTGAATATACTCAGGATAAAACGCATACGCCCTTTTTGGCCTAGCAAGCAAGCGGGCAATGCAAACCTGCAGTACAAAGAAGTATCACTTCCCACCAGTCCTAAGGGACATCCACATAAAGGGTAAAAACAAGAAATTCAAGACAGGCCCTGGAGAACAGGGAGCCTTGTTATGCTGATGGGCGGGCTGTAAATTGCCAACTGCCTCTCTGGAGGAGTGCATTGTGTGCCCTAAAACACGTAAAAAACAGAGCTACAGAGCCAAGGACACTTCCAGTCTAGGGAATATACCTTGGGAAAACTGAAAATCAATAAGACAGAGCCACCCCAAAATTTAGTGCTGCACTGCTTACAAGAACCTCAATTTGTGTACAACTTAAATATCCCAGGAAATATAAAAATGGTTCAAAAAATTGTGGTACTTACGTACGATGGAATATCCCTCAGCCATGAAATCAATGTCATACGACCAGTAGCAGCAAAATGAGTGGATTCAGGTATGATGATTCTAAGTGAAATAAGTCACACAGAAAAAGAAACATATCATAAGATATCACTTATGAACATCCTGTAAACATGGCTACACATGAACAGAGTTAGGAAAGAGAACAGAGTCTCACATTTAGAAAACACTCTTATGCCTGCTTAAGGAGGAAGGAGAGGTGGGGTGATGCATAAAACCAGAGTTTGATATACGCACAGGTACCGTTCCATAAACCAACTATGGAATAGACAAGACCTACACCTTCCTCAGTGAAAGTGACTCAAAACAACATATTTCGCGCAGAGGAATATATCTGACTAGTAAGAACCTTAAAGTCTATGTATTGATATGACTTCTTAAGGGAATCAAGTGTTTCTAGATTGGCATAAACATGGCAGAGAGAATCAGCTCAAACCCACTATAAAAAGGAATTTCAAAAACAAAACAAAAAAACAGGGAAATTCTTTACAATTCCTTCAGGGTCTCTGATGAAACCTGGAACGACCCTATCTACAACGACAGCTGGATGTGGCATAAGGCTGGACACATGGGACTGAAAGGATTGGCGAGATTGGGTGAGCAAATGCAGACCCTTTAAAGCAATAATGCATGGCACCCATTCCATGGGTACCAACTCTCCAGGTTGAAGGGAATATTACTATAGCTATAACATGTATGGGAAACCTAGAGAATGGACACACTGTGAATACGAAAGGTTTCTAAAAGTCAACAAATAGTCCCTCTTCGTGTGCTCCAGCTTGACTTTCCAACTGCTTTACTATCAATCTCCCAACTTGGAGAGACAGCACCTTTAACCTCCTGGTTCTCCCAGGTTGCCAATTTGGCAAAGGATGAAAGGGAAGAGGGAGAACCAATGAGACAGTAGCTGTTAGGCATTTGGACGGGCACATGTCACTCTTATTTCCCGGGAGGAAGAAGAATTGACCAAAGCCTCAGCCACCCACCGAAAACCAGTATAGGTTCCGAACCAAAATACTGGACTTGCGTTCAGCTCACAAAAACGAGTTAAAAAATGGAGCTCAGGGGCACAGCAATTCACAACCTGGCAGAATAATAAAGGGCAACTATCGTCCAAAAATCTGTTGAGGGAAGGCAACGAGGCGGACTTGAAAGCGAGGCAGAATAGCCGGAAACAGATTTCATGAGGTACGTTGGAATAACATGTAAAGAACAGGAAGAGGGGCACAATTTCGACAATGATGCACTTGGCCAAAAAGGGCGTATGCATTTTCTCTTGAATATATACAGGAGAAATCGCATACACCCTTTTTTGCCAAGCAAGCAAGCGGGAAATGCAAATCTGCACTACAAAGAAGTATGACTTCCCACGGGTCAAAAGGGACATCCACAAAATGGGTAAAAACCAGAAAGGCAAGACAGGCCCTGAAGAACAGGGAGCCTTGTTATGCTGATGGGCGGGATGTAAATTACCAACTGCCTCTCTGGAGGAGTGCATTGTGTTCCCTAAAACAAGTAAACAACAGAGCTACAGAGCCAAGGGCACTTCCAGTCTAGGGAATATACCTTGGGAAAACTGAAAATCAATAAGACAGAGCCACCCCTAAATTTAGGGCTGCACTGCTTACAAGAACCTCAACTTGGGTACACCATAAATATCCCAGGAAATATAAAAATGGTTCAAAAAATAGTGGTACTTACGTACGATGGAATATCCCTCAGCCATGAAATCAATGTCATAAGACCAGTAGCAGCAAAAGGAGTGGATTCAGGTACGATGATTCTAAGTGAAATAAGTCACACAGAAATAGAAACTTATCATAAGATATCACTTATGAAGATCCTGTAAACATGGCTACACATTAACTGAGTTAGGAAAGAGATCAGAGTCTCACATTTAGAAAACACTCTTATGCCAGCTTAAGAGAAGGAGAGGTGGGGGTATTCATAAAACCGGAGTTTGATATAAGCACAGGTAGCGTTCCAAAAACCCACTATGGAATAGACAAGACCTACACCTTCCTCAGTGAAAGGGACTCAAAACCCCATATTTCCCGCAGAGGAATATATCTGACTAGTAAGATTCTTAAAACCTATGTATTGATATGTCTCTGTAAGGGAATCAAGTGTGTCTAGACTGGCATAAACATGGCAGTGAGAATCAGCTCAAACCCAGTATAAAGAGGAATTTCTAAAACAAAACAAAAAAACAGGGAAATTCTTTATAATTCCTTCAGGTTCTCTGATGAAACCTGGAATGACCCGATCTACAATGACAGCTGTGTGTGGCATAAGGCTGGACACATGGGACTGAGAGTATTGGTGAGATTGGGTGAGCAGATGCAGACCCTTTAAAGAAATAATGCATGGCACCCATTCCATGGGTCCCAACTCTCCAGGTTGAAGGGAATATTACTATAGCTATAACATGTATGAGAAACCTAGAGAATGGACACACTGTAAATACGAAAGGTTTCTAAAACTCAACGAATATTCCCTTTCCTTCTGCGCCAGTTTGTCTTTCCAACTGCTTTACTATCAATCTCCCAACTTGGAAAGACAGCACCTTTAACCTCCTGGATCTCCCAGGTTGCCAATTTGGCAAAGGATGAAAGGGAAGAGGGAGAACCAATGAGAGAGTAGCTGTTAAGCATATGGACGGGCACATGTCACTCTTATTTCCCGGGAGGAAGAAGAATTAACCAAAGTCTCAGCGACCCACCAAAAACCTCTATAGGTCCAGAACCAAAATATAAGTCTTGCGTTCAGCTCACAAAAAACGAGTTAAAAAATGGAGCTCAGGGGCACAGCAATTCACAAACTGGCAGAGTAATAAAGGGCAACTATCGTCCAATAATCTGTTGAGGGAAGGCAACTAGGCGGACTTGAAAGCCAGGCAGAATAGCAGGAAACGGATTTCAAGAGGTACTTTGGAATCACCTTTAAAGCACACGAAGAGGGACAAACTTCGACTATGATGCGCTTGGCCAAAAAGGGCTTATGTGTTTTCTCCTGAATATACTCAGGATAAAACGCATACGCCCTTTTTGGCCTAGCAAGCAAGCGGGCAATGCAAACCTGCAGTACAAAGAAGTATCACTTCCCACCAGTCCTAAGGGACATCCACATAAAGGGTAAAAACAAGAAATTCAAGACAGGCCCTGGAGAACAGGGAGCCTTGTTATGCTGATGGGCGGGCTGTAAATTGCCAACTGCCTCTCTGGAGGAGTGCATTGTGTGCCCTAAAACACGTAAAAAACAGAGCTACAGAGCCAAGGACACTTCCAGTCTAGGGAATATACCTTGGGAAAACTGAAAATCAATAAGACAGAGCCACCCCAAAATTTAGTGCTGCACTGCTTACAAGAACCTCAATTTGTGTACAACTTAAATATCCCAGGAAATATAAAAATGGTTCAAAAAATTGTGGTACTTACGTACGATGGAATATCCCTCAGCCATGAAATCAATGTCATACGACCAGTAGCAGCAAAATGAGTGGATTCAGGTATGATGATTCTAAGTGAAATAAGTCACACAGAAAAAGAAACATATCATAAGATATCACTTATGAACATCCTGTAAACATGGCTACACATGAACAGAGTTAGGAAAGAGAACAGAGTCTCACATTTAGAAAACACTCTTATGCCTGCTTAAGGAGGAAGGAGAGGTGGGGTGATGCATAAAACCAGAGTTTGATATACGCACAGGTACCGTTCCATAAACCAACTATGGAATAGACAAGACCTACACCTTCCTCAGTGAAAGTGACTCAAAACAACATATTTCGCGCAGAGGAATATATCTGACTAGTAAGAACCTTAAAGTCTATGTATTGATATGACTTCTTAAGGGAATCAAGTGTTTCTAGATTGGCATAAACATGGCAGAGAGAATCAGCTCAAACCCACTATAAAAAGGAATTTCAAAAACAAAACAAAAAAACAGGGAAATTCTTTACAATTCCTTCAGGGTCTCTGATGAAACCTGGAACGACCCTATCTACAACGACAGCTGGATGTGGCATAAGGCTGGACACATGGGACTGAAAGGATTGGCGAGATTGGGTGAGCAAATGCAGACCCTTTAAAGCAATAATGCATGGCACCCATTCCATGGGTACCAACTCTCCAGGTTGAAGGGAATATTACTATAGCTATAACATGTATGGGAAACCTAGAGAATGGACACACTGTGAATACGAAAGGTTTCTAAAAGTCAACAAATAGTCCCTCTTCGTGTGCTCCAGCTTGACTTTCCAACTGCTTTACTATCAATCTCCCAACTTGGAGAGACAGCACCTTTAACCTCCTGGTTCTCCCAGGTTGCCAATTTGGCAAAGGATGAAAGGGAAGAGGGAGAACCAATGAGACAGTAGCTGTTAGGCATTTGGACGGGCACATGTCACTCTTATTTCCCGGGAGGAAGAAGAATTGACCAAAGCCTCAGCCACCCACCGAAAACCAGTATAGGTTCCGAACCAAAATACTGGACTTGCGTTCAGCTCACAAAAACGAGTTAAAAAATGGAGCTCAGGGGCACAGCAATTCACAACCTGGCAGAATAATAAAGGGCAACTATCGTCCAAAAATCTGTTGAGGGAAGGCAACGAGGCGGACTTGAAAGCGAGGCAGAATAGCCGGAAACAGATTTCATGAGGTACGTTGGAATAACATGTAAAGAACAGGAAGAGGGGCACAATTTCGACAATGATGCACTTGGCCAAAAAGGGCGTATGCATTTTCTCTTGAATATATACAGGAGAAATCGCATACACCCTTTTTTGCCAAGCAAGCAAGCGGGAAATGCAAATCTGCACTACAAAGAAGTATGACTTCCCACGGGTCAAAAGGGACATCCACAAAATGGGTAAAAACCAGAAAGGCAAGACAGGCCCTGAAGAACAGGGAGCCTTGTTATGCTGATGGGCGGGATGTAAATTACCAACTGCCTCTCTGGAGGAGTGCATTGTGTTCCCTAAAACAAGTAAACAACAGAGCTACAGAGCCAAGGGCACTTCCAGTCTAGGGAATATACCTTGGGAAAACTGAAAATCAATAAGACAGAGCCACCCCTAAATTTAGGGCTGCACTGCTTACAAGAACCTCAACTTGGGTACACCATAAATATCCCAGGAAATATAAAAATGGTTCAAAAAATAGTGGTACTTACGTACGATGGAATATCCCTCAGCCATGAAATCAATGTCATAAGACCAGTAGCAGCAAAAGGAGTGGATTCAGGTACGATGATTCTAAGTGAAATAAGTCACACAGAAATAGAAACTTATCATAAGATATCACTTATGAAGATCCTGTAAACATGGCTACACATTAACTGAGTTAGGAAAGAGATCAGAGTCTCACATTTAGAAAACACTCTTATGCCAGCTTAAGAGAAGGAGAGGTGGGGGTATTCATAAAACCGGAGTTTGATATAAGCACAGGTAGCGTTCCAAAAACCCACTATGGAATAGACAAGACCTACACCTTCCTCAGTGAAAGGGACTCAAAACCCCATATTTCCCGCAGAGGAATATATCTGACTAGTAAGATTCTTAAAACCTATGTATTGATATGTCTCTGTAAGGGAATCAAGTGTGTCTAGACTGGCATAAACATGGCAGTGAGAATCAGCTCAAACCCAGTATAAAGAGGAATTTCTAAAACAAAACAAAAAAACAGGGAAATTCTTTATAATTCCTTCAGGTTCTCTGATGAAACCTGGAATGACCCGATCTACAATGACAGCTGTGTGTGGCATAAGGCTGGACACATGGGACTGAGAGTATTGGTGAGATTGGGTGAGCAGATGCAGACCCTTTAAAGAAATAATGCATGGCACCCATTCCATGGGTCCCAACTCTCCAGGTTGAAGGGAATATTACTATAGCTATAACATGTATGAGAAACCTAGAGAATGGACACACTGTAAATACGAAAGGTTTCTAAAACTCAACGAATATTCCCTTTCCTTCTGCGCCAGTTTGTCTTTCCAACTGCTTTACTATCAATCTCCCAACTTGGAAAGACAGCACCTTTAACCTCCTGGATCTCCCAGGTTGCCAATTTGGCAAAGGATGAAAGGGAAGAGGGAGAACCAATGAGAGAGTAGCTGTTAAGCATATGGACGGGCACATGTCACTCTTATTTCCCGGGAGGAAGAAGAATTAACCAAAGTCTCAGCGACCCACCAAAAACCTCTATAGGTCCAGAACCAAAATATAAGTCTTGCGTTCAGCTCACAAAAAACGAGTTAAAAAATGGAGCTCAGGGGCACAGCAATTCACAAACTGGCAGAGTAATAAAGGGCAACTATCGTCCAATAATCTGTTGAGGGAAGGCAACTAGGCGGACTTGAAAGCCAGGCAGAATAGCAGGAAACGGATTTCAAGAGGTACTTTGGAATCACCTTTAAAGCACACGAAGAGGGACAAACTTCGACTATGATGCGCTTGGCCAAAAAGGGCTTATGTGTTTTCTCCTGAATATACTCAGGATAAAACGCATACGCCCTTTTTGGCCTAGCAAGCAAGCGGGCAATGCAAACCTGCAGTACAAAGAAGTATCACTTCCCACCAGTCCTAAGGGACATCCACATAAAGGGTAAAAACAAGAAATTCAAGACAGGCCCTGGAGAACAGGGAGCCTTGTTATGCTGATGGGCGGGCTGTAAATTGCCAACTGCCTCTCTGGAGGAGTGCATTGTGTGCCCTAAAACACGTAAAAAACAGAGCTACAGAGCCAAGGACACTTCCAGTCTAGGGAATATACCTTGGGAAAACTGAAAATCAATAAGACAGAGCCACCCCAAAATTTAGTGCTGCACTGCTTACAAGAACCTCAATTTGTGTACAACTTAAATATCCCAGGAAATATAAAAACGGTTCAAAAAATTGTGGTACTTACGTACGATGGAATATCCCTCAGCCATGAAATCAATGTCATACGACCAGTAGCAGCAAAATGAGTGGATTCAGGTATGATGATTCTAAGTGAAATAAGTCACACAGAAAAAGAAACATATCATAAGATATCACTTATGAACATCCTGTAAACATGGCTACACATGAACAGAGTTAGGAAAGAGAACAGAGTCTCACATTTAGAAAACACTCTTATGCCTGCTTAAGGAGGAAGGAGAGGTGGGGTGATGCATAAAACCAGAGTTTGATATACGCACAGGTACCGTTCCATAAACCAACTATGGAATAGACAAGACCTACACCTTCCTCAGTGAAAGTGACTCAAAACAACATATTTCGCGCAGAGGAATATATCTGACTAGTAAGAACCTTAAAGTCTATGTATTGATATGACTTCTTAAGGGAATCAAGTGTTTCTAGATTGGCATAAACATGGCAGAGAGAATCAGCTCAAACCCACTATAAAAAGGAATTTCAAAAACAAAACAAAAAAACAGGGAAATTCTTTACAATTCCTTCAGGGTCTCTGATGAAACCTGGAACGACCCTATCTACAACGACAGCTGGATGTGGCATAAGGCTGGACACATGGGACTGAAAGGATTGGCGAGATTGGGTGAGCAAATGCAGACCCTTTAAAGCAATAATGCATGGCACCCATTCCATGGGTACCAACTCTCCAGGTTGAAGGGAATATTACTATAGCTATAACATGTATGGGAAACCTAGAGAATGGACACACTGTGAATACGAAAGGTTTCTAAAAGTCAACAAATAGTCCCTCTTCGTGTGCTCCAGCTTGACTTTCCAACTGCTTTACTATCAATCTCCCAACTTGGAGAGACAGCACCTTTAACCTCCTGGTTCTCCCAGGTTGCCAATTTGGCAAAGGATGAAAGGGAAGAGGGAGAACCAATGAGACAGTAGCTGTTAGGCATTTGGACGGGCACATGTCACTCTTATTTCCCGGGAGGAAGAAGAATTGACCAAAGCCTCAGCCACCCACCGAAAACCAGTATAGGTTCCGAACCAAAATACTGGACTTGCGTTCAGCTCACAAAAACGAGTTAAAAAATGGAGCTCAGGGGCACAGCAATTCACAACCTGGCAGAATAATAAAGGGCAACTATCGTCCAAAAATCTGTTGAGGGAAGGCAACGAGGCGGACTTGAAAGCGAGGCAGAATAGCCGGAAACAGATTTCATGAGGTACGTTGGAATAACATGTAAAGAACAGGAAGAGGGGCACAATTTCGACAATGATGCACTTGGCCAAAAAGGGCGTATGCATTTTCTCTTGAATATATACAGGAGAAATCGCATACACCCTTTTTTGCCAAGCAAGCAAGCGGGAAATGCAAATCTGCACTACAAAGAAGTATGACTTCCCACGGGTCAAAAGGGACATCCACAAAATGGGTAAAAACCAGAAAGGCAAGACAGGCCCTGAAGAACAGGGAGCCTTGTTATGCTGATGGGCGGGATGTAAATTACCAACTGCCTCTCTGGAGGAGTGCATTGTGTTCCCTAAAACAAGTAAACAACAGAGCTACAGAGCCAAGGGCACTTCCAGTCTAGGGAATATACCTTGGGAAAACTGAAAATCAATAAGACAGAGCCACCCCTAAATTTAGGGCTGCACTGCTTACAAGAACCTCAACTTGGGTACACCATAAATATCCCAGGAAATATAAAAATGGTTCAAAAAATAGTGGTACTTACGTACGATGGAATATCCCTCAGCCATGAAATCAATGTCATAAGACCAGTAGCAGCAAAAGGAGTGGATTCAGGTACGATGATTCTAAGTGAAATAAGTCACACAGAAATAGAAACTTATCATAAGATATCACTTATGAAGATCCTGTAAACATGGCTACACATTAACTGAGTTAGGAAAGAGATCAGAGTCTCACATTTAGAAAACACTCTTATGCCAGCTTAAGAGAAGGAGAGGTGGGGGTATTCATAAAACCGGAGTTTGATATAAGCACAGGTAGCGTTCCAAAAACCCACTATGGAATAGACAAGACCTACACCTTCCTCAGTGAAAGGGACTCAAAACCCCATATTTCCCGCAGAGGAATATATCTGACTAGTAAGATTCTTAAAACCTATGTATTGATATGTCTCTGTAAGGGAATCAAGTGTGTCTAGACTGGCATAAACATGGCAGTGAGAATCAGCTCAAACCCAGTATAAAGAGGAATTTCTAAAACAAAACAAAAAAAACAGGGAAATTCTTTATAATTCCTTCAGGTTCTCTGATGAAACCTGGAATGACCCGATCTACAATGACAGCTGTGTGTGGCATAAGGCTGGACACATGGGACTGAGAGTATTGGTGAGATTGGGTGAGCAGATGCAGACCCTTTAAAGAAATAATGCATGGCACCCATTCCATGGGTCCCAACTCTCCAGGTTGAAGGGAATATTACTATAGCTATAACATGTATGAGAAACCTAGAGAATGGACACACTGTAAATACGAAAGGTTTCTAAAACTCAACGAATATTCCCTTTCCTTCTGCGCCAGTTTGTCTTTCCAACTGCTTTACTATCAATCTCCCAACTTGGAAAGACAGCACCTTTAACCTCCTGGATCTCCCAGGTTGCCAATTTGGCAAAGGATGAAAGGGAAGAGGGAGAACCAATGAGAGAGTAGCTGTTAAGCATATGGACGGGCACATGTCACTCTTATTTCCCGGGAGGAAGAAGAATTAACCAAAGTCTCAGCGACCCACCAAAAACCTCTATAGGTCCAGAACCAAAATATAGGTCTTGCGTTCAGCTCACAAAAAACGTGTTAAAAAATGGAGCTCAGGGGCACAGCAATTCACAAACTGGCAGAGTAATAAAGGGCAACTATCGTCCAATAATCTGTTGAGGGAAGGCAACTAGGCGGACTTGAAAGCCAGGCAGAATAGCAGGAAACGGATTTCAAGAGGTACTTTGGAATCACCTTTAAAGCACACGAAGAGGGACAAACTTCGACTATGATGCACTTGGCCAAAAAGGGCTTATGTGTTTTCTCCTGAATATACTCAGGATAAAACGCATACGCCCTTTTTGGCCTAGCAAGCAAGCGGGCAATGCAAACCTGCAGTACAAAGAAGTATCACTTCCCACCAGTCCTAAGGGACATCCACATAAAGGGTAAAAACAAGAAATTCAAGACAGGCCCTGGAGAACAGGGAGCCTTGTTATGCTGATGGGCGGGCTGTAAATTGCCAACTGCCTCTCTGGAGGAGTGCATTGTGTGCCCTAAAACACGTAAAAAACAGAGCTACAGAGCCAAGGACACTTCCAGTCTAGGGAATATACCTTGGGAAAACTGAAAATCAATAAGACAGAGCCACCCCAAAATTTAGTGCTGCACTGCTTACAAGAACCTCAATTTGTGTACAACTTAAATATCCCAGGAAATATAAAAATGGTTCAAAAAATTGTGGTACTTACGTACGATGGAATATCCCTCAGCCATGAAATCAATGTCATACGACCAGTAGCAGCAAAATGAGTGGATTCAGGTATGATGATTCTAAGTGAAATAAGTCACACAGAAAAAGAAACATATCATAAGATATCACTTATGAACATCCTGTAAACATGGCTACACATGAACAGAGTTAGGAAAGAGAACAGAGTCTCACATTTAGAAAACACTCTTATGCCTGCTTAAGGAGGAAGGAGAGGTGGGGTGATGCATAAAACCAGAGTTTGATATACGCACAGGTACCGTTCCATAAACCAACTATGGAATAGACAAGACCTACACCTTCCTCAGTGAAAGTGACTCAAAACCCCATATTTCGCGCAGAGGAATATATCTGACTAGTAAGAATCTTAAAATCTATGTATTGATATGACTTCTTAAGGGAATCAAGTGTTTCTAGATTGGCATAAACATGGCAGAGAGAATCAGCTCAAACCCACTATAAAAAGGAATTTCAAAAACAAAACAAAAAAACAGGGAAATTCTTTACAATTCCTTCAGGGTCTCTGATGAAACCTGGAACGACCCTATCTACAACGACAGCTGGATGTGGCATAAGGCTGGACACATGGGACTGAAAGGATTGGCGAGATTGGGTGAGCAAATGCAGACCCTTTAAAGCAATAATGCATGGCACCCATTCCATGGGTACCAACTCTCCAGGTTGAAGGGAATATTACTATAGCTATAACATGTATGGGAAACCTAGAGAATGGACACACTGTGAATACGAAAGGTTTCTAAAAGTCAACAAATAGTCCCTCTTCGTGTGCTCCAGCTTGACTTTCCAACTGCTTTACTATCAATCTCCCAACTTGGAGAGACAGCACCTTTAACCTCCTGGTTCTCCCAGGTTGCCAATTTGGCAAAGGATGAAAGGGAAGAGGGAGAACCAATGAGACAGTAGCTGTTAGGCATTTGGACGGGCACATGTCACTCTTATTTCCCGGGAGGAAGAAGAATTGACCAAAGCCTCAGCCACCCACCGAAAACCAGTATAGGTTCCGAACCAAAATACTGGACTTGCGTTCAGCTCACAAAAACGAGTTAAAAAATGGAGCTCAGGGGCACAGCAATTCACAACCTGGCAGAATAATAAAGGGCAACTATCGTCCAAAAATCTGTTGAGGGAAGGCAACGAGGCGGACTTGAAAGCGAGGCAGAATAGCCGGAAACAGATTTCATGAGGTACGTTGGAATAACATGTAAAGAACAGGAAGAGGGGCACAATTTCGACAATGATGCACTTGGCCAAAAAGGGCGTATGCATTTTCTCTTGAATATATACAGGAGAAATCGCATACACCCTTTTTTGCCAAGCAAGCAAGCGGGAAATGCAAATCTGCACTACAAAGAAGTATGACTTCCCACGGGTCAAAAGGGACATCCACAAAATGGGTAAAAACCAGAAAGGCAAGACAGGCCCTGAAGAACAGGGAGCCTTGTTATGCTGATGGGCGGGATGTAAATTACCAACTGCCTCTCTGGAGGAGTGCATTGTGTTCCCTAAAACAAGTAAACAACAGAGCTACAGAGCCAAGGGCACTTCCAGTCTAGGGAATATACCTTGGGAAAACTGAAAATCAATAAGACAGAGCCACCCCTAAATTTAGGGCTGCACTGCTTACAAGAACCTCAACTTGGGTACACCATAAATATCCCAGGAAATATAAAAATGGTTCAAAAAATAGTGGTACTTACGTACGATGGAATATCCCTCAGCCATGAAATCAATGTCATAAGACCAGTAGCAGCAAAAGGAGTGGATTCAGGTACGATGATTCTAAGTGAAATAAGTCACACAGAAATAGAAACTTATCATAAGATATCACTTATGAAGATCCTGTAAACATGGCTACACATTAACTGAGTTAGGAAAGAGATCAGAGTCTCACATTTAGAAAACACTCTTATGCCAGCTTAAGAGAAGGAGAGGTGGGGGTATTCATAAAACCGGAGTTTGATATAAGCACAGGTAGCGTTCCAAAAACCCACTATGGAATAGACAAGACCTACACCTTCCTCAGTGAAAGGGACTCAAAACCCCATATTTCCCGCAGAGGAATATATCTGACTAGTAAGATTCTTAAAACCTATGTATTGATATGTCTCTGAAAGGGAATCAAGTGTGTCTAGACTGGCATAAACATGGCAGTGAGAATCAGCTCAAACCCAGTATAAAGATGAATTTCTAAAACAAAACAAAAAAACAGGGAAATTCTTTATAATTCCTTCAGGTTCTCTGATGAAACCTGGAATGACCCGATCTACAATGACAGCTGTGTGTGGCATAAGGCTGGACACATGGGACTGAGAGTATTGGTGAGATTGGGTGAGCAGATGCAGACCCTTTAAAGAAATAATGCATGGCACCCATTCCATGGGTCCCAACTCTCCAGGTTGAAGGGAATATTACTATAGCTATAACATGTATGAGAAACCTAGAGAATGGACACACTGTAAATACGAAAGGTTTCTAAAACTCAACGAATATTCCCTTTCCTTCTGCGCCAGTTTGTCTTTCCAACTGCTTTACTATCAATCTCCCAACTTGGAAAGACAGCACCTTTAACCTCCTGGATCTCCCAGGTTGCCAATTTGGCAAAGGATGAAAGGGAAGAGGGAGAACCAATGAGAGAGTAGCTGTTAAGCATATGGACGGGCACATGTCACTCTTATTTCCCGGGAGGAAGAAGAATTAACCAAAGTCTCAGCGACCCACCAAAAACCTCTATAGGTCCAGAACCAAAATATAGGTCTTGCGTTCAGCTCACAAAAAACGAGTTAAAAAATGGAGCTCAGGGGCACAGCAATTCACAAACTGGCAGAGTAATAAAGGGCAACTATCGTCCAATAATCTGTTGAGGGAAGGCAACTAGGCGGACTTGAAAGCGAGGCAGAATAGCAGGAAACGGATTTCAAGAGGTACTTTGGAATCACCTTTAAAGCACACGAAGAGGGACAAACTTCGACTATGATGCGCTTGGCCAAAAAGGGCTTATGTGTTTTCTCCTGAATATACTCAGGATAAAACGCATACGCCCTTTTTGGCCTAGCAAGCAAGCGGGCAATGCAAACCTGCAGTACAAAGAAGTATCACTTCCCACCAGTCCTAAGGGACATCCACATAAAGGGTAAAAACAAGAAATTCAAGACAGGCCCTGGAGAACAGGGAGCCTTGTTATGCTGATGGGCGGGCTGTAAATTGCCAACTGCCTCTCTGGAGGAGTGCATTGTGTGCCCTAAAACACGTAAAAAACAGAGCTACAGAGCCAAGGACACTTCCAGTCTAGGGAATATACCTTGGGAAAACTGAAAATCAATAAGACAGAGCCACCCCAAAATTTAGTGCTGCACTGCTTACAAGAACCTCAATTTGTGTACAACTTAAATATCCCAGGAAATATAAAAATGGTTCAAAAAATTGTGGTACTTACGTACGATGGAATATCCCTCAGCCATGAAATCAATGTCATACGACCAGTAGCAGCAAAATGAGTGGATTCAGGTATGATGATTCTAAGTGAAATAAGTCACACAGAAAAAGAAACATATCATAAGATATCACTTATGAACATCCTGTAAACATGGCTACACATGAACAGAGTTAGGAAAGAGAACAGAGTCTCACATTTAGAAAACACTCTTATGCCTGCTTAAGGAGGAAGGAGAGGTGGGGTGATGCATAAAACCAGAGTTTGATATACGCACAGGTACCGTTCCATAAACCAACTATGGAATAGACAAGACCTACACCTTCCTCAGTGAAAGTGACTCAAAACCCCATATTTCGCGCAGAGGAATATATCTGACTAGTAAGAACCTTAAAGTCTATGTATTGATATGACTTCTTAAGGGAATCAAGTGTTTCTAGATTGGCATAAACATGGCAGAGAGAATCAGCTCAAACCCACTATAAAAAGGAATTTCAAAAACAAAACAAAAAAACAGGGAAATTCTTTACAATTCCTTCAGGGTCTCTGATGAAACCTGGAACGACCCTATCTACAACGACAGCTGGATGTGGCATAAGGCTGGACACATGGGACTGAAAGGATTGGCGAGATTGGGTGAGCAAATGCAGACCCTTTAAAGCAATAATGCATGGCACCCATTCCATGGGTACCAACTCTCCAGGTTGAAGGGAATATTACTATAGCTATAACATGTATGGGAAACCTAGAGAATGGACACACTGTGAATACGAAAGGTTTCTAAAAGTCAACAAATAGTCCCTCTTCGTGTGCTCCAGCTTGACTTTCCAACTGCTTTACTATCAATCTCCCAACTTGGAGAGACAGCACCTTTAACCTCCTGGTTCTCCCAGGTTGCCAATTTGGCAAAGGATGAAAGGGAAGAGGGAGAACCAATGAGACAGTAGCTGTTAGGCATTTGGACGGGCACATGTCACTCTTATTTCCCGGGAGGAAGAAGAATTGACCAAAGCCTCAGCCACCCACCGAAAACCAGTATAGGTTCCGAACCAAAATACTGGACTTGCGTTCAGCTCACAAAAACGAGTTAAAAAATGGAGCTCAGGGGCACAGCAATTCACAACCTGGCAGAATAATAAAGGGCAACTATCGTCCAAAAATCTGTTGAGGGAAGGCAACGAGGCGGACTTGAAAGCGAGGCAGAATAGCCGGAAACAGATTTCATGAGGTACGTTGGAATAACATGTAAAGAACAGGAAGAGGGGCACAATTTCGACAATGATGCACTTGGCCAAAAAGGGCGTATGCATTTTCTCTTGAATATATACAGGAGAAATCGCATACACCCTTTTTTGCCAAGCAAGCAAGCGGGAAATGCAAATCTGCACTACAAAGAAGTATGACTTCCCACGGGTCAAAAGGGACATCCACAAAATGGGTAAAAACCAGAAAGGCAAGACAGGCCCTGAAGAACAGGGAGCCTTGTTATGCTGATGGGCGGGATGTAAATTACCAACTGCCTCTCTGGAGGAGTGCATTGTGTTCCCTAAAACAAGTAAACAACAGAGCTACAGAGCCAAGGGCACTTCCAGTCTAGGGAATATACCTTGGGAAAACTGAAAATCAATAAGACAGAGCCACCCCTAAATTTAGGGCTGCACTGCTTACAAGAACCTCAACTTGGGTACACCATAAATATCCCAGGAAATATAAAAATGGTTCAAAAAATAGTGGTACTTACGTACGATGGAATATCCCTCAGCCATGAAATCAATGTCATAAGACCAGTAGCAGCAAAAGGAGTGGATTCAGGTACGATGATTCTAAGTGAAATAAGTCACACAGAAATAGAAACTTATCATAAGATATCACTTATGAAGATCCTGTAAACATGGCTACACATTAACTGAGTTAGGAAAGAGATCAGAGTCTCACATTTAGAAAACACTCTTATGCCAGCTTAAGAGAAGGAGAGGTGGGGGTATTCATAAAACCGGAGTTTGATATAAGCACAGGTAGCGTTCCAAAAACCCACTATGGAATAGACAAGACCTACACCTTCCTCAGTGAAAGGGACTCAAAACCCCATATTTCCCGCAGAGGAATATATCTGACTAGTAAGATTCTTAAAACCTATGTATTGATATGTCTCTGTAAGGGAATCAAGTGTGTCTAGACTGGCATAAACATGGCAGTGAGAATCAGCTCAAACCCAGTATAAAGAGGAATTTCTAAAACAAAACAAAAAAACAGGGAAATTCTTTATAATTCCTTCAGGTTCTCTGATGAAACCTGGAATGACCCGATCTACAATGACAGCTGTGTGTGGCATAAGGCTGGACACATGGGACTGAGAGTATTGGTGAGATTGGGTGAGCAGATGCAGACCCTTTAAAGAAATAATGCATGGCACCCATTCCATGGGTCCCAACTCTCCAGGTTGAAGGGAATATTACTATAGCTATAACATGTATGAGAAACCTAGAGAATGGACACACTGTAAATACGAAAGGTTTCTAAAACTCAACGAATATTCCCTTTCCTTCTGCGCCAGTTTGTCTTTCCAACTGCTTTACTATCAATCTCCCAACTTGGAAAGACAGCACCTTTAACCTCCTGGATCTCCCAGGTTGCCAATTTGGCAAAGGATGAAAGGGAAGAGGGAGAACCAATGAGAGAGTAGCTGTTAAGCATATGGACGGGCACATGTCACTCTTATTTCCCGGGAGGAAGAAGAATTAACCAAAGTCTCAGCGACCCACCAAAAACCTCTATAGGTCCAGAACCAAAATATAGGTCTTGCGTTCAGCTCACAAAAAACGAGTTAAAAAATGGAGCTCAGGGGCACAGCAATTCACAAACTGGCAGAGTAATAAAGGGCAACTATCGTCCAATAATCTGTTGAGGGAAGGCAACTAGGCGGACTTGAAAGCGAGGCAGAATAGCAGGAAACGGATTTCAAGAGGTACTTTGGAATCACCTTTAAAGCACACGAAGAGGGACAAACTTCGACTATGATGCGCTTGGCCAAAAAGGGCTTATGTGTTTTCTCCTGAATATACTCAGGATAAAACGCATACGCCCTTTTTGGCCTAGCAAGCAAGCGGGCAATGCAAACCTGCAGTACAAAGAAGTATCACTTCCCACCAGTCCTAAGGGACATCCACATAAAGGGTAAAAACAAGAAATTCAACACAGGCCCTGGAGAACAGGGAGCCTTGTTATGCTGATGGGCGGGCTGTAAATTGCCAACTGCCTCTCTGGAGGAGTGCATTGTGTGCCCTAAAACACGTAAAAAACAGAGCTACAGAGCCAAGGACACTTCCAGTCTAGGGAATATACCTTGGGAAAACTGAAAATCAATAAGACAGAGCCACCCCAAAATTTAGTGCTGCACTGCTTACAAGAACCTCAATTTGTGTACAACTTAAATATCCCAGGAAATATAAAAATGGTTCAAAAAATTGTGGTACTTACGTACGATGGAATATCCCTCAGCCATGAAATCAATGTCATACGACCAGTAGCAGCAAAATGAGTGGATTCAGGTATGATGATTCTAAGTGAAATAAGTCACACAGAAAAAGAAACATATCATAAGATATCACTTATGAACATCCTGTAAACATGGCTACACATGAACAGAGTTAGGAAAGAGAACAGAGTCTCACATTTAGAAAACACTCTTATGCCTGCTTAAGGAGGAAGGAGAGATGGGGTGATGCATAAAACCAGAGTTTGATATACGCACAGGTACCGTTCCATAAACCAACTATGGAATAGACAAGACCTACACCTTCCTCAGTGAAAGTGACTCAAAACAACATATTTCACGCAGAGGAATATATCTGACTAGTAAGAACCTTAAAGTCTATGTATTGATATGACTTCTTAAGGGAATCAAGTGTTTCTAGATTGGCATAAACATGGCAGAGAGAATCAGCTCAAACCCACTATAAAAAGGAATTTCAAAAACAAAACAAAAAAACAGGGAAATTCTTTACAATTCCTTCAGGGTCTCTGATGAAACCTGGAACGACCCTATCTACAACGACAGCTGGATGTGGCATAAGGCTGGACACATGGGACTGAAAGGATTGGCGAGATTGGGTGAGCAAATGCAGACCCTTTAAAGCAATAATGCATGGCACCCATTCCATGGGTACCAACTCTCCAGGTTGAAGGGAATATTACTATAGCTATAACATGTATGGGAAACCTAGAGAATGGACACACTGTGAATACGAAAGGTTTCTAAAAGTCAACAAATAGTCCCTCTTCGTGTGCTCCAGCTTGACTTTCCAACTGCTTTACTATCAATCTCCCAACTTGGAGAGACAGCACCTTTAACCTCCTGGTTCTCCCAGGTTGCCAATTTGGCAAAGGATGAAAGGGAAGAGGGAGAACCAATGAGACAGTAGCTGTTAGGCATTTGGACGGGCACATGTCACTCTTATTTCCCGGGAGGAAGAAGAATTGACCAAAGCCTCAGCCACCCACCGAAAACCAGTATAGGTTCTGAACCAAAATACTGGACTTGCGTTCAGCTCACAAAAACGAGTTAAAAAATGGAGCTCAGGGGCACAGCAATTCACAACCTGGCAGAATAATAAAGGGCAACTATCGTCCAAAAATCTGTTGAGGGAAGGCAACGAGGCGGACTTGAAAGCGAGGCAGAATAGCCGGAAACAGATTTCATGAGGTACGTTGGAATAACATGTAAAGAACAGGAAGAGGGGCACAATTTCGACAATGATGCACTTGGCCAAAAAGGGCGTATGCATTTTCTCTTGAATATATACAGGAGAAATCGCATACACCCTTTTTTGCCAAGCAAGCAAGCGGGAAATGCAAATCTGCACTACAAAGAAGTATGACTTCCCACGGGTCAAAAGGGACATCCACAAAATGGGTAAAAACCAGAAAGGCAAGACAGGCCCTGAAGAACAGGGAGCCTTGTTATGCTGATGGGCGGGATGTAAATTACCAACTGCCTCTCTGGAGGAGTGCATTGTGTTCCCTAAAACAAGTAAACAACAGAGCTACAGAGCCAAGGGCACTTCCAGTCTAGGGAATATACCTTGGGAAAACTGAAAATCAATAAGACAGAGCCACCCCTAAATTTAGGGCTGCACTGCTTACAAGAACCTCAACTTGGGTACACCATAAATATCCCAGGAAATATAAAAATGGTTCAAAAAATAGTGGTACTTACGTACGATGGAATATCCCTCAGCCATGAAATCAATGTCATAAGACCAGTAGCAGCAAAAGGAGTGGATTCAGGTACGATGATTCTAAGTGAAATAAGTCACACAGAAATAGAAACTTATCATAAGATATCACTTATGAAGATCCTGTAAACATGGCTACACATTAACTGAGTTAGGAAAGAGATCAGAGTCTCACATTTAGAAAACACTCTTATGCCAGCTTAAGAGAAGGAGAGGTGGGGGTATTCATAAAACCGGAGTTTGATATAAGCACAGGTAGCGTTCCAAAAACCCACTATGGAATAGACAAGACCTACACCTTCCTCAGTGAAAGGGACTCAAAACCCCATATTTCCCGCAGAGGAATATATCTGACTAGTAAGATTCTTAAAACCTATGTATTGATATGTCTCTGTAAGGGAATCAAGTGTGTCTAGACTGGCATAAACATGGCAGTGAGAATCAGCTCAAACCCAGTATAAAGAGGAATTTCTAAAACAAAACAAAAAAACAGGGAAATTCTTTATAATTCCTTCAGGTTCTCTGATGAAACCTGGAATGACCCGATCTACAATGACAGCTGTGTGTGGCATAAGGCTGGACACATGGGACTGAGAGTATTGGTGAGATTGGGTGAGCAGATGCAGACCCTTTAAAGAAATAATGCATGGCACCCATTCCATGGGTCCCAACTCTCCAGGTTGAAGGGAATATTACTATAGCTATAACATGTATGAGAAACCTAGAGAATGGACACACTGTAAATACGAAAGGTTTCTAAAACTCAACGAATATTCCCTTTCCTTCTGCGCCAGTTTGTCTTTCCAACTGCTTTACTATCAATCTCCCAACTTGGAAAGACAGCACCTTTAACCTCCTGGATCTCCCAGGTTGCCAATTTGGCAAAGGATGAAAGGGAAGAGGGAGAACCAATGAGAGAGTAGCTGTTAAGCATATGGACGGGCACATGTCACTCTTATTTCCCGGGAGGAAGAAGAATTAACCAAAGTCTCAGCGACCCACCAAAAACCTCTATAGGTCCAGAACCAAAATATAGGTCTTGCGTTCAGCTCACAAAAAACGAGTTAAAAAATGGAGCTCAGGGGCACAGCAATTCACAAACTGGCAGAGTAATAAAGGGCAACTATCGTCCAATAATCTGTTGAGGGAAGGCAACTAGGCGGACTTGAAAGCGAGGCAGAATAGCAGGAAACGGATTTCAAGAGGTACTTTGGAATCACCTTTAAAGCACACGAAGAGGGACAAACTTCGACTATGATGCGCTTGGCCAAAAAGGGCTTATGTGTTTTCTCCTGAATATACTCAGGATAAAACGCATACGCCCTTTTTGGCCTAGCAAGCAAGCGGGCAATGCAAACCTGCAGTACAAAGAAGTATCACTTCCCACCAGTCCTAAGGGACATCCACATAAAGGGTAAAAACAAGAAATTCAAGACAGGCCCTGGAGAACAGGGAGCCTTGTTATGCTGATGGGCGGGCTGTAAATTGCCAACTGCCTCTCTGGAGGAGTGCATTGTGTGCCCTAAAACACGTAAAAAACAGAGCTACAGAGCCAAGGACACTTCCAGTCTAGGGAATATACCTTGGGAAAACTGAAAATCAATAAGACAGAGCCACCCCAAAATTTAGTGCTGCACTGCTTACAAGAACCTCAATTTGTGTACAACTTAAATATCCCAGGAAATATAAAAATGGTTCAAAAAATTGTGGTACTTACGTACGATGGAATATCCCTCAGCCATGAAATCAATGTCATACGACCAGTAGCAGCAAAATGAGTGGATTCAGGTATGATGATTCTAAGTGAAATAAGTCACACAGAAAAAGAAACATATCATAAGATATCACTTATGAACATCCTGTAAACATGGCTACACATGAACAGAGTTAGGAAAGAGAACAGAGTCTCACATTTAGAAAACACTCTTATGCCTGCTTAAGGAGGAAGGAGAGGTGGGGTGATGCATAAAACCAGAGTTTGATATACGCACAGGTACCGTTCCATAAACCAACTATGGAATAGACAAGACCTACACCTTCCTCAGTGAAAGTGACTCAAAACCCCATATTTCGCGCAGAGGAATATATCTGACTAGTAAGAACCTTAGAGTCTATGTATTGATATGACTTCTTAAGGGAATCAAGTGTTTCTAGATTGGCATAAACATGGCAGAGAGAATCAGCTCAAACCCACTATAAAAAGGAATTTCAAAAACAAAACAAAAAAACAGGGAAATTCTTTACAATTCCTTCAGGGTCTCTGATGAAACCTGGAACGACCCTATCTACAACGACAGCTGGATGTGGCATAAGGCTGGACACATGGGACTGAAAGGATTGGCGAGATTGGGTGAGCAAATGCAGACCCTTTAAAGCAATAATGCATGGCACCCATTCCATGGGTACCAACTCTCCAGGTTGAAGGGAATATTACTATAGCTATAACATGTATGGGAAACCTAGAGAATGGACACACTGTGAATACGAAAGGTTTCTAAAAGTCAACAAATAGTCCCTCTTCGTGTGCTCCAGCTTGACTTTCCAACTGCTTTACTATCAATCTCCCAACTTGGAGAGACAGCACCTTTAACCTCCTGGTTCTCCCAGGTTGCCAATTTGGCAAAGGATGAAAGGGAAGAGGGAGAACCAATGAGACAGTAGCTGTTAGGCATTTGGACGGGCACATGTCACTCTTATTTCCCGGGAGGAAGAAGAATTGACCAAAGCCTCAGCCACCCACCGAAAACCAGTATAGGTTCCGAACCAAAATACTGGACTTGCGTTCAGCTCACAAAAACGAGTTAAAAAATGGAGCTCAGGGGCACAGCAATTCACAACCTGGCAGAATAATAAAGGGCAACTATCGTCCAAAAATCTGTTGAGGGAAGGCAACGAGGCGGACTTGAAAGCGAGGCAGAATAGCCGGAAACAGATTTCATGAGGTACGTTGGAATAACATGTAAAGAACAGGAAGAGGGGCACAATTTCGACAATGATGCACTTGGCCAAAAAGGGCGTATGCATTTTCTCTTGAATATATACAGGAGAAATCGCATACACCCTTTTTTGCCAAGCAAGCAAGCGGGAAATGCAAATCTGCACTACAAAGAAGTATGACTTCCCACGGGTCAAAAGGGACATCCACAAAATGGGTAAAAACCAGAAAGGCAAGACAGGCCCTGAAGAACAGGGAGCCTTGTTATGCTGATGGGCGGGATGTAAATTACCAACTGCCTCTCTGGAGGAGTGCATTGTGTTCCCTAAAACAAGTAAACAACAGAGCTACAGAGCCAAGGGCACTTCCAGTCTAGGGAATATACCTTGGGAAAACTGAAAATCAATAAGACAGAGCCACCCCTAAATTTAGGGCTGCACTGCTTACAAGAACCTCAACTTGGGTACACCATAAATATCCCAGGAAATATAAAAATGGTTCAAAAAATAGTGGTACTTACGTACGATGGAATATCCCTCAGCCATGAAATCAATGTCATAAGACCAGTAGCAGCAAAAGGAGTGGATTCAGGTACGATGAGTCTAAGTGAAATAAGTCACTCAGAAATAGAAACTTATCATAAGATATCACTTATGAAGATCCTGTAAACATGGCTACACATTAACTGAGTTAGGAAAGAGGTCAGAGTCTCACATTTAGAAAACACTCTTATGCCAGCTTAAGAGAAGGAGAGGTGGGGGTATTCATAAAACCGGAGTTTGATATAAGCACAGGTAGCGTTCCAAAAACCCACTATGGAATAGACAAGACCTACACCTTCCTCAGTGAAAGGGACTCAAAACCCCATATTTCCCGCAGAGGAATATATCTGACTAGTAAGATTCTTAAAACCTATGTATTGATATGTCTCTGTAAGGGAATCAAGTGTGTCTAGACTGGCATAAACATGGCAGTGAGAATCAGCTCAAACCCAGTATAAAGATGAATTTCTAAAACAAAACAAAAAAACAGGGAAATTCTTTATAATTCCTTCAGGTTCTCTGATGAAACCTGGAATGACCCGATCTACAATGACAGCTGTGTGTGGCATAAGGCTGGACACATGGGACTGAGAGTATTGGTGAGATTGGGTGAGCAGATGCAGACCCTTTAAAGAAATAATGCATGGCACCCATTCCATGGGTCCCAACTCTCCAGGTTGAAGGGAATATTACTATAGCTATAACATGTATGAGAAACCTAGAGAATGGACACACTGTAAATACGAAAGGTTTCTAAAACTCAACGAATATTCCCTTTCCTTCTGCGCCAGTTTGTCTTTCCAACTGCTTTACTATCAATCTCCCAACTTGGAAAGACAGCACCTTTAACCTCCTGGATCTCCCAGGTTGCCAATTTGGCAAAGGATGAAAGGGAAGAGGGAGAACCAATGAGAGAGTAGCTGTTAAGCATATGGACGGGCACATGTCACTCTTATTTCCCGGGAGGAAGAAGAATTAACCAAAGTCTCAGCGACCCACCAAAAACCTCTATAGGTCCAGAACCAAAATATAGGTCTTGCGTTCAGCTCACAAAAAACGAGTTAAAAAATGGAGCTCAGGGGCACAGCAATTCACAAACTGGCAGAGTAATAAAGGGCAACTATCGTCCAATAATCTGTTGAGGGAAGGCAACTAGGCGGACTTGAAAGCGAGGCAGAATAGCAGGAAACGGATTTCAAGAGGTACTTTGGAATCACCTTTAAAGCACACGAAGAGGGACAAACTTCGACTATGATGCGCTTGGCCAAAAAGGGCTTATGTGTTTTCTCCTGAATATACTCAGGATAAAACGCATACGCCCTTTTTGGCCTAGCAAGCAAGCGGGCAATGCAAACCTGCAGTACAAAGAAGTATCACTTCCCACCAGTCCTAAGGGACATCCACATAAAGGGTAAAAACAAGAAATTCAAGACAGGCCCTGGAGAACAGGGAGCCTTGTTATGCTGATGGGCGGGCTGTAAATTGCCAACTGCCTCTCTGGAGGAGTGCATTGTGTGCCCTAAAACACGTAAAAAACAGAGCTACAGAGCCAAGGACACTTCCAGTCTAGGGAATATACCTTGGGAAAACTGAAAATCAATAAGACAGAGCCACCCCAAAATTTAGTGCTGCACTGCTTACAAGAACCTCAATTTGTGTACAACTTAAATATCCCAGGAAATATAAAAATGGTTCAAAAAATTGTGGTACTTACGTACGATGGAATATCCCTCAGCCATGAAATCAATGTCATACGACCAGTAGCAGCAAAATGAGTGGATTCAGGTATGATGATTCTAAGTGAAATAAGTCACACAGAAAAAGAAACATATCATAAGATATCACTTATGAACATCCTGTAAACATGGCTACACATGAACAGAGTTAGGAAAGAGAACAGAGTCTCACATTTAGAAAACACTCTTATGCCTGCTTAAGGAGGAAGGAGAGGTGGGGTGATGCATAAAACCAGAGTTTGATATACGCACAGGTACCGTTCCATAAACCAACTATGGAATAGACAAGACCTACACCTTCCTCAGTGAAAGTGACTCAAAACCCCATATTTCGCGCAGAGGAATATATCTGACTAGTAAGAACCTTAAAGTCTATGTATTGATATGACTTCTTAAGGGAATCAAGTGTTTCTAGATTGGCATAAACATGGCAGAGAGAATCAGCTCAAACCCACTATAAAAAGGAATTTCAAAAACAAAACAAAAAAACAGGGAAATTCTTTACAATTCCTTCAGGGTCTCTGATGAAACCTGGAACGACCCTATCTACAACGACAGCTGGATGTGGCATAAGGCTGGACACATGGGACTGAAAGGATTGGCGAGATTGGGTGAGCAAATGCAGACCCTTTAAAGCAATAATGCATGGCACCCATTCCATGGGTACCAACTCTCCAGGTTGAAGGGAATATTACTATAGCTATAACATGTATGGGAAACCTAGAGAATGGACACACTGTGAATACGAAAGGTTTCTAAAAGTCAACAAATAGTCCCTCTTCGTGTGCTCCAGCTTGACTTTCCAACTGCTTTACTATCAATCTCCCAACTTGGAGAGACAGCACCTTTAACCTCCTGGTTCTCCCAGGTTGCCAATTTGGCAAAGGATGAAAGGGAAGAGGGAGAACCAATGAGACAGTAGCTGTTAGGCATTTGGACGGGCACATGTCACTCTTATTTCCCGGGAGGAAGAAGAATTGACCAAAGCCTCAGCCACCCACCGAAAACCAGTATAGGTTCCGAACCAAAATACTGGACTTGCGTTCAGCTCACAAAAACGAGTTAAAAAATGGAGCTCAGGGGCACAGCAATTCACAACCTGGCAGAATAATAAAGGGCAACTATCGTCCAAAAATCTGTTGAGGGAAGGCAACGAGGCGGACTTGAAAGCGAGGCAGAATAGCCGGAAACAGATTTCATGAGGTACGTTGGAATAACATGTAAAGAACAGGAAGAGGGGCACAATTTCGACAATGATGCACTTGGCCAAAAAGGGCGTATGCATTTTCTCTTGAATATATACAGGAGAAATCGCATACACCCTTTTTTGCCAAGCAAGCAAGCGGGAAATGCAAATCTGCACTACAAAGAAGTATGACTTCCCACGGGTCAAAAGGGACATCCACAAAATGGGTAAAAACCAGAAAGGCAAGACAGGCCCTGAAGAACAGGGAGCCTTGTTATGCTGATGGGCGGGATGTAAATTACCAACTGCCTCTCTGGAGGAGTGCATTGTGTTCCCTAAAACAAGTAAACAACAGAGCTACAGAGCCAAGGGCACTTCCAGTCTAGGGAATATACCTTGGGAAAACTGAAAATCAATAAGACAGAGCCACCCCTAAATTTAGGGCTGCACTGCTTACAAGAACCTCAACTTGGGTACACCATAAATATCCCAGGAAATATAAAAATGGTTCAAAAAATAGTGGTATTTACGTACGATGGAATATCCCTCAGCCATGAAATCAATGTCATAAGACCAGTAGCAGCAAAAGGAGTGGATTCAGGTACGATGATTCTAAGTGAAATAAGTCACTCAGAAATAGAAACTTATCATAAGATATCACTTATGAAGATCCTGTAAACATGGCTACACATTAACTGAGTTAGGAAAGAGATCAGAGTCTCACATTTAGAAAACACTCTTATGCCAGCTTAAGAGAAGGAGAGATGGGGGTATTCATAAAACCGGAGTTTGATATAAGCACAGGTAGCGTTCCAAAAACCCACTATGGAATAGACAAGACCTACACCTTCCTCAGTGAAAGGGACTCAAAACCCCATATTTCCCGCAGAGGAATATATCTGACTAGTAAGATTCTTAAAACCTATGTATTGATATGTCTCTGTAAGGGAATCAAGTGTGTCTAGACTGGCATAAACATGGCAGTGAGAATCAGCTCAAACCCAGTATAAAGAGGAATTTCTAAAACAAAACAAAAAAACAGGGAAATTCTTTATAATTCCTTCAGGTTCTCTGATGAAACCTGGAATGACCCGATCTACAATGACAGCTGTGTGTGGCATAAGGCTGGACACATGGGACTGAGAGTATTGGTGAGATTGGGTGAGCAGATGCAGACCCTTTAAAGAAATAATGCATGGCACCCATTCCATGGGTCCCAACTCTCCAGGTTGAAGGGAATATTACTATAGCTATAACATGTATGAGAAACCTAGAGAATGGACACACTGTAAATACGAAAGGTTTCTAAAACTCAACGAATATTCCCTTTCCTTCTGCGCCAGTTTGTCTTTCCAACTGCTTTACTATCAATCTCCCAACTTGGAAAGACAGCACCTTTAACCTCCTGGATCTCCCAGGTTGCCAATTTGGCAAAGGATGAAAGGGAAGAGGGAGAACCAATGAGAGAGTAGCTGTTAAGCATATGGACGGGCACATGTCACTCTTATTTCCCAGGAGGAAGAAGAATTAACCAAAGTCTCAGCGACCCACCAAAAACCTCTATAGGTCCAGAACCAAAATATAGGTCTCGCGTTCAGCTCACAAAAAACGTGTTAAAAAATGGAGCTCAGGGGCACAGCAATTCACAAACTGGCAGAGTAATAAAGGGCAACTATCGTCCAATAATCTGTTGAGGGAAGGCAACTAGGCGGACTTGAAAGCCAGGCAGAATAGCAGGAAACGGATTTCATGAGGTACTTTGGAATCACCTTTAAAGCACACGAAGAGGGACAAACTTCGACTATGATGCGCTTGGCCAAAAAGGGCTTATGTGTTTTCTCCTGAATATACTCAGGATAAAACGCATACGCCCTTTTTGGCCTAGCAAGCAAGCGGGCAATGCAAACCTGCAGTACAAAGAAGTATCACTTCCCACCAGTCCTAAGGGACATCCACATAAAGGGTAAAAACAAGAAATTCAAGACAGGCCCTGGAGAACAGGGAGCCTTGTTATGCTGATGGGCGGGCTGTAAATTGCCAACTGCCTCTCTGGAGGAGTGCATTGTGTGCCCTAAAACACGTAAAAAACAGAGCTACAGAGCCAAGGACACTTCCAGTCTAGGGAATATACCTTGGGAAAACTGAAAATCAATAAGACAGAGCCACCCCAAAATTTAGTGCTGCACTGCTTACAAGAACCTCAATTTGTGTACAACTTAAATATCCCAGGAAATATAAAAATGGTTCAAAAAATTGTGGTACTTACGTACGATGGAATATCCCTCAGCCATGAAATCAATGTCATACGACCAGTAGCAGCAAAATGAGTGGATTCAGGTATGATGATTCTAAGTGAAATAAGTCACACAGAAAAAGAAACATATCATAAGATATCACTTATGAACATCCTGTAAACATGGCTACACATGAACAGAGTTAGGAAAGAGAACAGAGTCTCACATTTAGAAAACACTCTTATGCCTGCTTAAGGAGGAAGGAGAGGTGGGGTGATGCATAAAACCAGAGTTTGATATACGCACAGGTACCGTTCCATAAACCAACTATGGAATAGACAAGACCTACACCTTCCTCAGTGAAAGTGACTCAAAACAACATATTTCACGCAGAGGAATATATCTGACTAGTAAGAACCTTAAAGTCTATGTATTGATATGACTTCTTAAGGGAATCAAGTGTTTCTAGATTGGCATAAACATGGCAGAGAGAATCAGCTCAAACCCACTATAAAAAGGAATTTCAAAAACAAAACAAAAAAACAGGGAAATTCTTTACAATTCCTTCAGGGTCTCTGATGAAACCTGGAACGACCCTATCTACAACGACAGCTGGATGTGGCATAAGGCTGGACACATGGGACTGAAAGGATTGGCGAGATTGGGTGAGCAAATGCAGACCCTTTAAAGCAATAATGCATGGCACCCATTCCATGGGTACCAACTCTCCAGGTTGAAGGGAATATTACTATAGCTATAACATGTATGGGAAACCTAGAGAATGGACACACTGTGAATACGAAAGGTTTCTAAAAGTCAACAAATAGTCCCTCTTCGTGTGCTCCAGCTTGACTTTCCAACTGCTTTACTATCAATCTCCCAACTTGGAGAGACAGCACCTTTAACCTCCTGGTTCTCCCAGGTTGCCAATTTGGCAAAGGATGAAAGGGAAGAGGGAGAACCAATGAGACAGTAGCTGTTAGGCATTTGGACGGGCACATGTCACTCTTATTTCCCGGGAGGAAGAAGAATTGACCAAAGCCTCAGCCACCCACCGAAAACCAGTATAGGTTCCGAACCAAAATACTGGACTTGCGTTCAGCTCACAAAAACGAGTTAAAAACTGGAGCTCAGGGGCACAGCAATTCACAACCTGGCAGAATAATAAAGGGCAACTATCGTCCAAAAATCTGTTGAGGGAAGGCAACGAGGCGGACTTGAAAGCGAGGCAGAATAGCCGGAAACAGATTTCATGAGGTACGTTGGAATAACATGTAAAGAACAGGAAGAGGGGCACAATTTCGACAATGATGCACTTGGCCAAAAAGGGCGTATGCATTTTCTCTTGAATATATACAGGAGAAATCGCATACACCCTTTTTTGCCAAGCAAGCAAGCGGGAAATGCAAATCTGCACTACAAAGAAGTATGACTTCCCACGGGTCAAAAGGGACATCCACAAAATGGGTAAAAACCAGAAAGGCAAGACAGGCCCTGAAGAACAGGGAGCCTTGTTATGCTGATGGGCGGGATGTAAATTACCAACTGCCTCTCTGGAGGAGTGCATTGTGTTCCCTAAAACAAGTAAACAACAGAGCTACAGAGCCAAGGGCACTTCCAGTCTAGGGAATATACCTTGGGAAAACTGAAAATCAATAAGACAGAGCCACCCCTAAATTTAGGGCTGCACTGCTTACAAGAACCTCAACTTGGGTACACCATAAATATCCCAGGAAATATAAAAATGGTTCAAAAAATAGTGGTACTTACGTACGATGGAATATCCCTCAGCCATGAAATCAATGTCATAAGACCAGTAGCAGCAAAAGGAGTGGATTCAGGTACGATGATTCTAAGTGAAATAAGTCACACAGAAATAGAAACTTATCATAAGATATCACTTATGAAGATCCTGTAAACATGGCTACACATTAACTGAGTTAGGAAAGAGATCAGAGTCTCACATTTAGAAAACACTCTTATGCCAGCTTAAGAGAAGGAGAGATGGGGGTATTCATAAAACCGGAGTTTGATATAAGCACAGGTAGCGTTCCAAAAACCCACTATGGAATAGACAAGACCTACACCTTCCTCAGTGAAAGGGACTCAAAACCCCATATTTCCCGCAGAGGAATATATCTGACTAGTAAGATTCTTAAAACCTATGTATTGATATGTCTCTGTAAGGGAATCAAGTGTGTCTAGACTGGCATAAACATGGCAGTGAGAATCAGCTCAAACCCAGTATAAAGAGGAATTTCTAAAACAAAACAAAAAAACAGGGAAATTCTTTATAATTCCTTCAGGTTCTCTGATGAAACCTGGAATGACCCGATCTACAATGACAGCTGTGTGTGGCATAAGGCTGGACACATGGGACTGAGAGTATTGGTGAGATTGGGTGAGCAGATGCAGACCCTTTAAAGAAATAATGCATGGCACCCATTCCATGGGTCCCAACTCTCCAGGTTGAAGGGAATATTACTATAGCTATAACATGTATGAGAAACCTAGAGAATGGACACACTGTAAATACGAAAGGTTTCTAAAACTCAACGAATATTCCCTTTCCTTCTGCGCCAGTTTGTCTTTCCAACTGCTTTACTATCAATCTCCCAACTTGGAAAGACAGCACCTTTAACCTCCTGGATCTCCCAGGTTGCCAATTTGGCAAAGGATGAAAGGGAAGAGGGAGAACCAATGAGAGAGTAGCTGTTAAGCATATGGACGGGCACATGTCACTCTTATTTCCCGGGAGGAAGAAGAATTAACCAAAGTCTCAGCGACCCACCAAAAACCTCTATAGGTCCAGAACCAAAATATAGGTCTTGCGTTCAGCTCACAAAAAACGAGTTAAAAAATGGAGCTCAGGGGCACAGCAATTCACAAACTGGCAGAGTAATAAAGGGCAACTATCGTCCAATAATCTGTTGAGGGAAGGCAACTAGGCGGACTTGAAAGCGAGGCAGAATAGCAGGAAACGGATTTCAAGAGGTACTTTGGAATCACCTTTAAAGCACACGAAGAGGGACAAACTTCGACTATGATGCGCTTGGCCAAAAAGGGCTTATGTGTTTTCTCCTGAATATACTCAGGATAAAACGCATACGCCCTTTTTGGCCTAGCAAGCAAGCGGGCAATGCAAACCTGCAGTACAAAGAAGTATCACTTCCCACCAGTCCTAAGGGACATCCACATAAAGGGTAAAAACAAGAAATTCAAGACAGGCCCTGGAGAACAGGGAGCCTTGTTATGCTGATGGGCGGGCTGTAAATTGCCAACTGCCTCTCTGGAGGAGTGCATTGTGTGCCCTAAAACACGTAAAAAACAGAGCTACAGAGCCAAGGACACTTCCAGTCTAGGGAATATACCTTGGGAAAACTGAAAATCAATAAGACAGAGCCACCCCAAAATTTAGTGCTGCACTGCTTACAAGAACCTCAATTTGTGTACAACTTAAATATCCCAGGAAATATAAAAATGGTTCAAAAAATTGTGGTACTTACGTACGATGGAATATCCCTCAGCCATGAAATCAATGTCATACGACCAGTAGCAGCAAAATGAGTGGATTCAGGTATGATGATTCTAAGTGAAATAAGTCACACAGAAAAAGAAACATATCATAAGATATCACTTATGAACATCCTGTAAACATGGCTACACATGAACAGAGTTAGGAAAGAGAACAGAGTCTCACATTTAGAAAACACTCTTATGCCTGCTTAAGGAGGAAGGAGAGGTGGGGTGATGCATAAAACCAGAGTTTGATATACGCACAGGTACCGTTCCATAAACCAACTATGGAATAGACAAGACCTACACCTTCCTCAGTGAAAGTGACTCAAAACAACATATTTCACGCAGAGGAATATATCTGACTAGTAAGAACCTTAAAGTCTATGTATTGATATGACTTCTTAAGGGAATCAAGTGTTTCTAGATTGGCATAAACATGGCAGAGAGAATCAGCTCAAACCCACTATAAAAAGGAATTTCAAAAACAAAACAAAAAAACAGGGAAATTCTTTACAATTCCTTCAGGGTCTCTGATGAAACCTGGAACGACCCTATCTACAACGACAGCTGGATGTGGCATAAGGCTGGACACATGGGACTGAAAGGATTGGCGAGATTGGGTGAGCAAATGCAGACCCTTTAAAGCAATAATGCATGGCACCCATTCCATGGGTACCAACTCTCCAGGTTGAAGGGAATATTACTATAGCTATAACATGTATGGGAAACCTAGAGAATGGACACACTGTGAATACGAAAGGTTTCTAAAAGTCAACAAATAGTCCCTCTTCGTGTGCTCCAGCTTGACTTTCCAACTGCTTTACTATCAATCTCCCAACTTGGAGAGACAGCACCTTTAACCTCCTGGTTCTCCCAGGTTGCCAATTTGGCAAAGGATGAAAGGGAAGAGGGAGAACCAATGAGACAGTAGCTGTTAGGCATTTGGACGGGCACATGTCACTCTTATTTCCCGGGAGGAAGAAGAATTGACCAAAGCCTCAGCCACCCACCGAAAACCAGTATAGGTTCCGAACCAAAATACTGGACTTGCGTTCAGCTCACAAAAACGAGTTAAAAAATGGAGCTCAGGGGCACAGCAATTCACAACCTGGCAGAATAATAAAGGGCAACTATCGTCCAAAAATCTGTTGAGGGAAGGCAACGAGGCGGACTTGAAAGCGAGGCAGAATAGCCGGAAACAGATTTCATGAGGTACGTTGGAATAACATGTAAAGAACAGGAAGAGGGGCACAATTTCGACAATGATGCACTTGGCCAAAAAGGGCGTATGCATTTTCTCTTGAATATATACAGGAGAAATCGCATACACCCTTTTTTGCCAAGCAAGCAAGCGGGAAATGCAAATCTGCACTACAAAGAAGTATGACTTCCCACGGGTCAAAAGGGACATCCACAAAATGGGTAAAAACCAGAAAGGCAAGACAGGCCCTGAAGAACAGGGAGCCTTGTTATGCTGATGGGCGGGATGTAAATTACCAACTGCCTCTCTGGAGGAGTGCATTGTGTTCCCTAAAACAAGTAAACAACAGAGCTACAGAGCCAAGGGCACTTCCAGTCTAGGGAATATACCTTGGGAAAACTGAAAATCAATAAGACAGAGCCACCCCTAAATTTAGGGCTGCACTGCTTACAAGAACCTCAACTTGGGTACACCATAAATATCCCAGGAAATATAAAAATGGTTCAAAAAATAGTGGTACTTACGTACGATGGAATATCCCTCAGCCATGAAATCAATGTCATAAGACCAGTAGCAGCAAAAGGAGTGGATTCAGGTACGATGATTCTAAGTGAAATAAGTCACTCAGAAATAGAAACTTATCATAAGATATCACTTATGAAGATCCTGTAAACATGGCTACACATTAACTGAGTTAGGAAAGAGATCAGAGTCTCACATTTAGAAAACACTCTTATGCCAGCTTAAGAGAAGGAGAGGTGGGGGTATTCATAAAACCGGAGTTTGATATAAGCACAGGTAGCGTTCCAAAAACCCACTATGGAATAGACAAGACCTACACCTTCCTCAGTGAAAGGGACTCAAAACCCCATATTTCCCGCAGAGGAATATATCTGACTAGTAAGATTCTTAAAACCTATGTATTGATATGTCTCTGTAAGGGAATCAAGTGTGTCTAGACTGGCATAAACATGGCAGTGAGAATCAGCTCAAACCCAGTATAAAGAGGAATTTCTAAAACAAAACAAAAAAACAGGGAAATTCTTTATAATTCCTTCAGGTTCTCTGATGAAACCTGGAATGACCCGATCTACAATGACAGCTGTGTGTGGCATAAGGCTGGACACATGGGACTGAGAGTATTGGTGAGATTGGGTGAGCAGATGCAGACCCTTTAAAGAAATAATGCATGGCACCCATTCCATGGGTCCCAACTCTCCAGGTTGAAGGGAATATTACTATAGCTATAACATGTATGAGAAACCTAGAGAATGGACACACTGTAAATACGAAAGGTTTCTAAAACTCAACGAATATTCCCTTTCCTTCTGCGCCAGTTTGTCTTTCCAACTGCTTTACTATCAATCTCCCAACTTGGAAAGACAGCACCTTTAACCTCCTGGATCTCCCAGGTTGCCAATTTGGCAAAGGATGAAAGGGAAGAGGGAGAACCAATGAGAGAGTAGCTGTTAAGCATATGGACGGGCACATGTCACTCTTATTTCCCGGGAGGAAGAAGAATTAACCAAAGTCTCAGCGACCCACCAAAAACCTCTATAGGTCCAGAACCAAAATATAGGTCTTGCGTTCAGCTCACAAAAAACGAGTTAAAAAATGGAGCTCAGGGGCACAGCAATTCACAAACTGGCAGAGTAATAAAGGGCAACTATCGTCCAATAATCTGTTGAGGGAAGGCAACTAGGCGGACTTGAAAGCGAGGCAGAATAGCAGGAAACGGATTTCAAGAGGTACTTTGGAATCACCTTTAAAGCACACGAAGAGGGACAAACTTCGACTATGATGCGCTTGGCCAAAAAGGGCTTATGTGTTTTCTCCTGAATATACTCAGGATAAAACGCATACGCCCTTTTTGGCCTAGCAAGCAAGCGGGCAATGCAAACCTGCAGTACAAAGAAGTATCACTTCCCACCAGTCCTAAGGGACATCCACATAAAGGGTAAAAACAAGAAATTCAAGACAGGCCCTGGAGAACAGGGAGCCTTGTTATGCTGATGGGCGGGCTGTAAATTGCCAACTGCCTCTCTGGAGGAGTGCATTGTGTGCCCTAAAACACGTAAAAAACAGAGCTACAGAGCCAAGGACACTTCCAGTCTAGGGAATATACCTTGGGAAAACTGAAAATCAATAAGACAGAGCCACCCCAAAATTTAGTGCTGCACTGCTTACAAGAACCTCAATTTGTGTACAACTTAAATATCCCAGGAAATATAAAAATGGTTCAAAAAATTGTGGTACTTACGTACGATGGAATATCCCTCAGCCATGAAATCAATGTCATACGACCAGTAGCAGCAAAATGAGTGGATTCAGGTATGATGATTCTAAGTGAAATAAGTCACACAGAAAAAGAAACATATCATAAGATATCACTTATGAACATCCTGTAAACATGGCTACACATGAACAGAGTTAGGAAAGAGAACAGAGTCTCACATTTAGAAAACACTCTTATGCCTGCTTAAGGAGGAAGGAGAGGTGGGGTGATGCATAAAACCAGAGTTTGATATACGCACAGGTACCGTTCCATAAACCAACTATGGAATAGACAAGACCTACACCTTCCTCAGTGAAAGTGACTCAAAACAACATATTTCACGCAGAGGAATATATCTGACTAGTAAGAACCTTAAAGTCTATGTATTGATATGACTTCTTAAGGGAATCAAGTGTTTCTAGATTGGCATAAACATGGCAGAGAGAATCAGCTCAAACCCACTATAAAAAGGAATTTCAAAAACAAAACAAAAAAACAGGGAAATTCTTTACAATTCCTTCAGGGTCTCTGATGAAACCTGGAACGACCCTATCTACAACGACAGCTGGATGTGGCATAAGGCTGGACACATGGGACTGAAAGGATTGGCGAGATTGGGTGAGCAAATGCAGACCCTTTAAAGCAATAATGCATGGCACCCATTCCATGGGTACCAACTCTCCAGGTTGAAGGGAATATTACTATAGCTATAACATGTATGGGAAACCTAGAGAATGGACACACTGTGAATACGAAAGGTTTCTAAAAGTCAACAAATAGTCCCTCTTCGTGTGCTCCAGCTTGACTTTCCAACTGCTTTACTATCAATCTCCCAACTTGGAGAGACAGCACCTTTAACCTCCTGGTTCTCCCAGGTTGCCAATTTGGCAAAGGATGAAAGGGAAGAGGGAGAACCAATGAGACAGTAGCTGTTAGGCATTTGGACGGGCACATGTCACTCTTATTTCCCGGGAGGAAGAAGAATTGACCAAAGCCTCAGCCACCCACCGAAAACCAGTATAGGTTCCGAACCAAAATACTGGACTTGCGTTCAGCTCACAAAAACGAGTTAAAAAATGGAGCTCAGGGGCACAGCAATTCACAACCTGGCAGAATAATAAAGGGCAACTATCGTCCAAAAATCTGTTGAGGGAAGGCAACGAGGCGGACTTGAAAGCGAGGCAGAATAGCCGGAAACAGATTTCATGAGGTACGTTGGAATAACATGTAAAGAACAGGAAGAGGGGCACAATTTCGACAATGATGCACTTGGCCAAAAAGGGCGTATGCATTTTCTCTTGAATATATACAGGAGAAATCGCATACACCCTTTTTTGCCAAGCAAGCAAGCGGGAAATGCAAATCTGCACTACAAAGAAGTATGACTTCCCACGGGTCAAAAGGGACATCCACAAAATGGGTAAAAACCAGAAAGGCAAGACAGGCCCTGAAGAACAGGGAGCCTTGTTATGCTGATGGGCGGGATGTAAATTACCAACTGCCTCTCTGGAGGAGTGCATTGTGTTCCCTAAAACAAGTAAACAACAGAGCTACAGAGCCAAGGGCACTTCCAGTCTAGGGAATATACCTTGGGAAAACTGAAAATCAATAAGACAGAGCCACCCCTAAATTTAGGGCTGCACTGCTTACAAGAACCTCAACTTGGGTACACCATAAATATCCCAGGAAATATAAAAATGGTTCAAAAAATAGTGGTATTTACATACGATGGAATATCCCTCAGCCATGAAATCAATGTCATAAGACCAGTAGCAGCAAAAGGAGTGGATTCAGGTACGATGATTCTAAGTGAAATAAGTCACTCAGAAATAGAAACTTATCATAAGATATCACTTATGAAGATCCTGTAAACATGGCTACACATTAACTGAGTTAGGAAAGAGATCAGAGTCTCACATTTAGAAAACACTCTTATGCCAGCTTAAGAGAAGGAGAGATGGGGGTATTCATAAAACCGGAGTTTGATATAAGCACAGGTAGCGTTCCAAAAACCCACTATGGAATAGACAAGACCTACACCTTCCTCAGTGAAAGGGACTCAAAACCCCATATTTCCCGCAGAGGAATATATCTGACTAGTAAGATTCTTAAAACCTATGTATTGATATGTCTCTGTAAGGGAATCAAGTGTGTCTAGACTGGCATAAACATGGCAGTGAGAATCAGCTCAAACCCAGTATAAAGAGGAATTTCTAAAACAAAACAAAAAAACAGGGAAATTCTTTATAATTCCTTCAGGTTCTCTGATGAAACCTGGAATGACCCGATCTACAATGACAGCTGTGTGTGGCATAAGGCTGGACACATGGGACTGAGAGTATTGGTGAGATTGGGTGAGCAGATGCAGACCCTTTAAAGAAATAATGCATGGCACCCATTCCATGGGTCCCAACTCTCCAGGTTGAAGGGAATATTACTATAGCTATAACATGTATGAGAAACCTAGAGAATGGACACACTGTAAATACGAAAGGTTTCTAAAACTCAACGAATATTCCCTTTCCTTCTGCGCCAGTTTGTCTTTCCAACTGCTTTACTATCAATCTCCCAACTTGGAAAGACAGCACCTTTAACCTCCTGGATCTCCCAGGTTGCCAATTTGGCAAAGGATGAAAGGGAAGAGGGAGAACCAATGAGAGAGTAGCTGTTAAGCATATGGACGGGCACATGTCACTCTTATTTCCCGGGAGGAAGAAGAATTAACCAAAGTCTCAGCGACCCACCAAAAACCTCTATAGGTCCAGAACCAAAATATAGGTCTTGCGTTCAGCTCACAAAAAACGTTTTAAAAAATGGAGCTCAGGGGCACAGCAATTCACAAACTGGCAGAGTAATAAAGGGCAACTATCGTCCAATAATCTGTTGAGGGAAGGCAACTAGGCGGACTTGAAAGCCAGGCAGAATAGCAGGAAACGGATTTCATGAGGTACTTTGGAATCACCTTTAAAGCACACGAAGAGGGACAAACTTCGACTATGATGCGCTTGGCCAAAAAGGGCTTATGTGTTTTCTCCTGAATATACTCAGGATAAAACGCATACGCCCTTTTTGGCCTAGCAAGCAAGCGGGCAATGCAAACCTGCAGTACAAAGAAGTATCACTTCCCACCAGTCCTAAGGGACATCCACATAAAGGGTAAAAACAAGAAATTCAAGACAGGCCCTGGAGAACAGGGAGCCTTGTTATGCTGATGGGCGGGCTGTAAATTGCCAACTGCCTCTCTGGAGGAGTGCATTGTGTGCCCTAAAACACGTAAAAAACAGAGCTACAGAGCCAAGGACACTTCCAGTCTAGGGAATATACCTTGGGAAAACTGAAAATCAATAAGACAGAGCCACCCCAAAATTTAGTGCTGCACTGCTTACAAGAACCTCAATTTGTGTACAACTTAAATATCCCAGGAAATATAAAAATGGTTCAAAAAATTGTGGTACTTACGTACGATGGAATATCCCTCAGCCATGAAATCAATGTCATACGACCAGTAGCAGCAAAATGAGTGGATTCAGGTATGATGATTCTAAGTGAAATAAGTCACACAGAAAAAGAAACATATCATAAGATATCACTTATGAACATCCTGTAAACATGGCTACACATGAACAGAGTTAGGAAAGAGAACAGAGTCTCACATTTAGAAAACACTCTTATGCCTGCTTAAGGAGGAAGGAGAGGTGGGGTGATGCATAAAACCAGAGTTTGATATACGCACAGGTACCGTTCCATAAACCAACTATGGAATAGACAAGACCTACACCTTCCTCAGTGAAAGTGACTCAAAACCCCATATTTCGCGCAGAGGAATATATCTGACTAGTAAGAATCTTAAAATCTATGTATTGATATGACTTCTTAAGGGAATCAAGTGTTTCTAGATTGGCATAAACATGGCAGAGAGAATCAGCTCAAACCCACTATAAAAAGGAATTTCAAAAACAAAACAAAAAAACAGGGAAATTCTTTACAATTCCTTCAGGGTCTCTGATGAAACCTGGAACGACCCTATCTACAACGACAGCTGGATGTGGCATAAGGCTGGACACATGGGACTGAAAGGATTGGCGAGATTGGGTGAGCAAATGCAGACCCTTTAAAGCAATAATGCATGGCACCCATTCCATGGGTACCAACTCTCCAGGTTGAAGGGAATATTACTATAGCTATAACATGTATGGGAAACCTAGAGAATGGACACACTGTGAATACGAAAGGTTTCTAAAAGTCAACAAATAGTCCCTCTTCGTGTGCTCCAGCTTGACTTTCCAACTGCTTTACTATCAATCTCCCAACTTGGAGAGACAGCACCTTTAACCTCCTGGTTCTCCCAGGTTGCCAATTTGGCAAAGGATGAAAGGGAAGAGGGAGAACCAATGAGACAGTAGCTGTTAGGCATTTGGACGGGCACATGTCACTCTTATTTCCCGGGAGGAAGAAGAATTGACCAAAGCCTCAGCCACCCACCGAAAACCAGTATAGGTTCCGAACCAAAATACTGGACTTGCGTTCAGCTCACAAAAACGAGTTAAAAAATGGAGCTCAGGGGCACAGCAATTCACAACCTGGCAGAATAATAAAGGGCAACTATCGTCCAAAAATCTGTTGAGGGAAGGCAACGAGGCGGACTTGAAAGCGAGGCAGAATAGCCGGAAACAGATTTCATGAGGTACGTTGGAATAACATGTAAAGAACAGGAAGAGGGGCACAATTTCGACAATGATGCACTTGGCCAAAAAGGGCGTATGCATTTTCTCTTGAATATATACAGGAGAAATCGCATACACCCTTTTTTGCCAAGCAAGCAAGCGGGAAATGCAAATCTGCACTACAAAGAAGTATGACTTCCCACGGGTCAAAAGGGACATCCACAAAATGGGTAAAAACCAGAAAGGCAAGACAGGCCCTGAAGAACAGGGAGCCTTGTTATGCTGATGGGCGGGATGTAAATTACCAACTGCCTCTCTGGAGGAGTGCATTGTGTTCCCTAAAACAAGTAAACAACAGAGCTACAGAGCCAAGGGCACTTCCAGTCTAGGGAATATACCTTGGGAAAACTGAAAATCAATAAGACAGAGCCACCCCTAAATTTAGGGCTGCACTGCTTACAAGAACCTCAACTTGGGTACACCATAAATATCCCAGGAAATATAAAAATGGTTCAAAAAATAGTGGTACTTACGTACGATGGAATATCCCTCAGCCATGAAATCAATGTCATAAGACCAGTAGCAGCAAAAGGAGTGGATTCAGGTACGATGAGTCTAAGTGAAATAAGTCACACAGAAATAGAAACTTATCATAAGATATCACTTATGAAGATCCTGTAAACATGGCTACACATTAACTGAGTTAGGAAAGAGATCAGAGTCTCACATTTAGAAAACACTCTTATGCCAGCTTAAGAGAAGGAGAGGTGGGGGTATTCATAAAACCGGAGTTTGATATAAGCACAGGTAGCGTTCCAAAAACCCACTATGGAATAGACAAGACCTACACCTTCCTCAGTGAAAGGGACTCAAAACCCCATATTTCCCGCAGAGGAATATATCTGACTAGTAAGATTCTTAAAACCTATGTATTGATATGTCTCTGTAAGGGAATCAAGTGTGTCTAGACTGGCATAAACATGGCAGTGAGTATCAGCTCAAACCCAGTATAAAGAGGAATTTCTAAAACAAAACAAAAAAACAGGGAAATTCTTTATAATTCCTTCAGGTTCTCTGATGAAACCTGGAATGACCCGATCTACAATGACAGCTGTGTGTGGCATAAGGCTGGACACATGGGACTGAGAGTATTGGTGAGATTGGGTGAGCAGATGCAGACCCTTTAAAGAAATAATGCATGGCACCCATTCCATGGGTCCCAACTCTCCAGGTTGAAGGGAATATTACTATAGCTATAACATGTATGAGAAACCTAGAGAATGGACACACTGTAAATACGAAAGGTTTCTAAAACTCAACGAATATTCCCTTTCCTTCTGCGCCAGTTTGTCTTTCCAACTGCTTTACTATCAATCTCCCAACTTGGAAAGACAGCACCTTTAACCTCCTGGATCTCCCAGGTTGCCAATTTGGCAAAGGATGAAAGGGAAGAGGGAGAACCAATGAGAGAGTAGCTGTTAAGCATATGGACGGGCACATGTCACTCTTATTTCCCGGGAGGAAGAAGAATTAACCAAAGTCTCAGCGACCCACCAAAAACCTCTATAGGTCCAGAACCAAAATATAGGTCTTGCGTTCAGCTCACAAAAAACGAGTTAAAAAATGGAGCTCAGGGGCACAGCAATTCACAAACTGGCAGAGTAATAAAGGGCAACTATCGTCCAATAATCTGTTGAGGGAAGGCAACTAGGCGGACTTGAAAGCGAGGCAGAATAGCAGGAAACGGATTTCAAGAGGTACTTTGGAATCACCTTTAAAGCACACGAAGAGGGACAAACTTCGACTATGATGCGCTTGGCCAAAAAGGGCTTATGTGTTTTCTCCTGAATATACTCAGGATAAAACGCATACGCCCTTTTTGGCCTAGCAAGCAAGCGGGCAATGCAAACCTGCAGTACAAAGAAGTATCACTTCCCACCAGTCCTAAGGGACATCCACATAAAGGGTAAAAACAAGAAATTCAAGACAGGCCCTGGAGAACAGGGAGCCTTGTTATGCTGATGGGCGGGCTGTAAATTGCCAACTGCCTCTCTGGAGGAGTGCATTGTGTGCCCTAAAACACGTAAAAAACAGAGCTACAGAGCCAAGGACACTTCCAGTCTAGGGAATATACCTTGGGAAAACTGAAAATCAATAAGACAGAGCCACCCCAAAATTTAGTGCTGCACTGCTTACAAGAACCTCAATTTGTGTACAACTTAAATATCCCAGGAAATATAAAAATGGTTCAAAAAATTGTGGTACTTACGTACGATGGAATATCCCTCAGCCATGAAATCAATGTCATACGACCAGTAGCAGCAAAATGAGTGGATTCAGGTATGATGATTCTAAGTGAAATAAGTCACACAGAAAAAGAAACATATCATAAGATATCACTTATGAACATCCTGTAAACATGGCTACACATGAACAGAGTTAGGAAAGAGAACAGAGTCTCACATTTAGAAAACACTCTTATGCCTGCTTAAGGAGGAAGGAGAGGTGGGGTGATGCATAAAACCAGAGTTTGATATACGCACAGGTACCGTTCCATAAACCAACTATGGAATAGACAAGACCTACACCTTCCTCAGTGAAAGTGACTCAAAACAACATATTTCGCGCAGAGGAATATATCTGACTAGTAAGAACCTTAAAGTCTATGTATTGATATGACTTCTTAAGGGAATCAAGTGTTTCTAGATTGGCATAAACATGGCAGAGAGAATCAGCTCAAACCCACTATAAAAAGGAATTTCAAAAACAAAACAAAAAAACAGGGAAATTCTTTACAATTCCTTCAGGGTCTCTGATGAAACCTGGAACGACCCTATCTACAACGACAGCTGGATGTGGCATAAGGCTGGACACATGGGACTGAAAGGATTGGCGAGATTGGGTGAGCAAATGCAGACCCTTTAAAGCAATAATGCATGGCACCCATTCCATGGGTACCAACTCTCCAGGTTGAAGGGAATATTACTATAGCTATAACATGTATGGGAAACCTAGAGAATGGACACACTGTGAATACGAAAGGTTTCTAAAAGTCAACAAATAGTCCCTCTTCGTGTGCTCCAGCTTGACTTTCCAACTGCTTTACTATCAATCTCCCAACTTGGAGAGACAGCACCTTTAACCTCCTGGTTCTCCCAGGTTGCCAATTTGGCAAAGGATGAAAGGGAAGAGGGAGAACCAATGAGACAGTAGCTGTTAGGCATTTGGACGGGCACATGTCACTCTTATTTCCCGGGAGGAAGAAGAATTGACCAAAGCCTCAGCCACCCACCGAAAACCAGTATAGGTTCAGAACCAAAATATTGGACTTGCGTTCAGCTCACAACAAACGAGTTAAATAATGGAGCTCAGGGGCACAGCAATTCACAAAGTAGCAGAGTAATAAAGGGCAACTATCATCCAAAAGTCTGTTGAGGGAAGGCAACGAGGGGACTTGAATGCGAGGCAGAATAGCAGGAAACAGATTTCAAGAGGTACGTTGGAATCACCTGTAAAGCACAGGAAGAGGGGCACAACTTCGACAATGATGCCCTTGGCCAAAATGGGCATATGCATTTTCTCCTGACTATATGCAGGAGAAAAAGCATATGCCCTTTTTGGCCAAGCAAGCACGCGAGCAATGCAAATCTGCAGTACAAAGAAGTATCACTCCCCACCGGTCAAAAGGGACATCCACAAAATGTGTAAATACGAGAAAGGCAAGACAGGCCCTGGAGAACAGGGAGCCTTGTTATACTGATGGGAGGGATGTAAATTGTGATCTGCCTCACTGGAGGAGTTTATTGTGTTCCCCAAAACATGTAAAGAACAGAGCTACTGAGCCAAGGGCACTTCCAGTCTAGGGAATATACCTTGGGAAAATTGAAAATCAATAAGACAGAGCCACCCCGAAATTTAGGGCTGCACTGCTTACAAGAACCTCAACTTGGGTACACCTTAAATATCCAAGGAAAGATAAAAATGGTACAAAAAATTGTGGTACTTACGTACGATGGAAAATCCCTCAGCCAAGAAATCAATGTCATAAGACCAGTAGCAGCAAAATGAGTGGATTCAGGTACGATGATTCTAAGTGGAATAAGTAACACAGAAAAAGAAGCTTATCATAAGATATCACTTATGAAGATCCTGTAAACATGGCTACACATGAACTGAGTTAGGAAAGAGAACAGAGTCTCACATTTAGAAAACACTCTTATGCCTGCTTAAGGGGGAAGGAGAGGTTGGGTGATGCATAAAACCAGAGTTCGATATAAGCACAGGTACCGTTCCAAAAACCTACTATGGAATAGACAAGACCAACCTATACCTTCCTCAGTGAAAGGGACTCAAATCCCCATATTTCCCGCAGAGGAATATATCTGACTAGTAAGAATCTTAAAACCTATGTATTGATATGTCTCCATAAGGGCATCAAGTGTGTCTAGACTGGCATAAACATGGCAGCGAGAATCAGCTCAAACCCACAATAAAAAGGAATTTCAAAAACAAAACAAATACAGGGAAATTCTTTACAATTCCTTCAGGGTTTCTGATGAAACCTGGAATGTCCCTGTCTACAATGACAGCTTGATGTGGCATAAGGTTGGACACTTGGGATTGAGAGGATTGGTGAGATTGGGTGAGCAAATGCAGACACTTTAAAGCAATAATGCATGGCACCCATTCCATGGGTCCCAACTCTCCAGGTTGAAGGGAATATTACTACAGCTATAACATGTACAGAAAACCTAGAGAATGGACACACTGTGAATACGAATTGTCTCTAAAACACAACGAATAGTCCCTCTCCGGGTTCTCCGGTATGACTTTCCAACTGCTTTACTATCAATCTCCCAACTAGATGAGACAGCCCCTTTAACCTCCTTGTTCTCACAGTTTGCCAATTTGGCAGAGGATGAAAGGGAAGAGGGAGAACCAATGATAGAGTAGCTGTTAGGAATTTGGACGGGCATATGTCACTCTAATTTCCCGGCAGGAAGAAGAATTAACCAAAGTCTAAACCACCCACTGGGAACCAGTATAGCTCCTGAAACAAAATTTTGTACTTGCCTTCAGCTCACAAAAAAACGAGTTGAATAATCGAGCTCAGTGGCAGAGCAATTCACAATCTGGCATAGTAATAAAAGCCAACTATCGTCCAGAAATCTGTTGCGGGAAGGCAACGAAGCGGACTTGAAAGTGAGGCCGAATAGCAGGAAACAGATTTCAAGAGGTACGTTGGAATCGTCTGTAAAGCACAGGAAGAGGGGCACAATTTCGACAATGATGCACTTGGCAAAAAACGGCGTATGCGTTTCCTCCTGAATATATGCAGGAGAAAACGCATACGCCCTTTTTGGCCAAGCAAGCAAGCAGGCAATGCAAATCTGCACTACAAATAAGTATCACTTCCCACTTGTCACAAGGGACATACACATAAAGGTTAAAAACCATAAATTCAAGACAGGCCCTGGCGAACAGGGAGCCTTGTTATGCTGATGGGTGGAATGTAAATTGCCAAATGCCTCTCTGGAGGAGTGCATTGTGTTCCCTAAAACAAGTAAAAAACAGAGGTACAGAGCCAAGGACACTTCCAGTCTAGGGAATATACCTTGGGAAATCTGAAAATCAATAAGAGAGAGCCACCCTAAAATTTAGGGCTGCACTGCTTACAAGAACCTCAACTTGGGTACACCTTAAATATCCCAGGAAATATAAAAATGGTTCAAAAAATTGTGGTACTTACGTACGATGGAATATCCCTCAGCCATGAAATCAATGTCATAAGACCAGTAGCAGCAAAATGAGTGGATTCAGGTAAAATGATTCTAAGTGAAATAAGTCACACAGAAAAAGAAACTTATCATAAGATATCACTTATGAAGATCCTGTAAACATGGCTACACATGAACTGAGTTAGGAAAGAGAAGAGAGTCTCACATTTAGAAAACACTCTTATGCCTGCTTAAGGGGGAAGGAGAGGTGGGGTGATGCATAAAATCAGAGTTTGATATAAGCACATGTACCGTTTCATAAACCAACTATGGAATAGACAAGACCTACACCTTCCTCAGTGAAAGGGACTCAAAACCCCATATTTCCCGCAGAGGAATATATCTGACTAGTAAGAATCTTAAAACCTATGTATTGATATGTCTCCATAAGGGAATCAAGTGTTTTAGACTGGCATAAACATGGCAGAGAGAATCAACTCAAACCCAATATAAAAAGGAATTTCAAAAACAAAACAAAAAAACAGGGAAATTCTTTATAATTCCTTCAGGGTCTCTGATGAAACCTGGAATGACCCTACGTACAACGACAGCTGGATGTGGCATAAGGCTGGACACATGGGACTGAGAGGACTGGTGAGATTGGGTGAGCAAAGGCAGACCCTTTAAAGCAATAATGCATGGCAACCATTCCATGGGTCCCCACTCTCCATGTTGAAGGGAATATTACTACAGCTATAACATATATGGGAAACCTAGAGAATGTACACACTCTGAATATGAAAGGTTTCTAAAACTCAACGAATATTCCCTCTCCTGGTGCTCCGGTTTGACTTTCCAACTGCTTTACTATCAATCTCTGAACCTGGAGAGACAGCACCTTTAACCTCCTGTTTCGCACAGGTTGCCAATTTTGCAGAGGATGAATTGGAAGAGGGAGAAACAATGATAGAGTAGCTGTTAGGAATTTGGACGGGCACATGTCACTCTTATTTCCAGGGAGGAAGAAGAATTGACCAAAGTCTCAGCCACCCACCAGGAACCAGTATAGTTCCTGAACCAAAATATTGGACTTGCGTTCAGCTCAGAAAAAAAGAGTTAAAATATGGAGCTCAGGGGCACAGCAATTCACAAACTGGCAGAGTAACAAAGGGCAACTATCGTCCAAAAATTTGTTGAGGAAAGGCAACGAGGTGGCCTTGAAAGCGAGGCAGAATAGCAGGAAACAGATTTCAAGAGGTACGTTCGAATCGCCTTTAAAGCACAGGAAGAGTGTCACAACTTCGACAATGATGCACTTGGCCAAAAAGTGCGTATGTGATTTCTCCTGAATATATACTGCTGACAAGAACCTCAACTTGGGTACACCTTAAATATTCCATGAAAGATAAAAATGGTTCAAAAAATTGTGGTACTTATGTTATGATGGAATATCCCTCAGCCATGAAATCAATGTCAAAAAACCAGTAGCAGCAAAATGAAAGGATTCAGGTATGATGATTCTAAGTGAAATAAGTCACACAGAAAAAGAATCTTATCATAAGATATCACTTATGAAAATCCTGTAAACATGTCTACACATGAACTGAGTTAGGAAAGAGAACAGAGTCTCACATTTAGAAAACACTCTTACGCCTGCTTAAGGGGGAAGGAGAGGTGGGGTGTTGCATAAAACAGAGTTTGATATAAGTACAGGCACCATTCCAGAAACCAAATACAGAATAGACAAGATCTACACCTTCCTCACTGAAAGGTTATCAAGACCCCATACTTCACACAGAGGAATATATCTGACTAGTAAGGATCTTAAAACATATGTATTGATATATCTCCGTAAGGGAAACAAGTGTGTCTAGACTGGCGTAAACACGGCAGTGAGAATCAGTTCAAACCCACTATAAAAAGGAATTTCAAAAACAAAACAACAAAACAGGGAAATTCTTTACAATTCCTTCAGGGTCTCTGATGAAACCTTGAATGACCCTGTGTACAACGACAGCTGGATGAGGCATAAGGCTGGACACTTGGGACTGAGAGGATTGGTGAATTTGGGTTAGCAAATGCAGACCCTTCAAAGCAATAATGTGTGGCACCCATTCCATGGTTCCCAACTCTCCATGTTGAAGGGAATATTACTACTGCTATAACATGTACAGGAAACCAAGAGAATGGACACACAGTGAATACGAAAGGTTTCTAAAACCCAACTAACTGTCCCTCTCCTGGTGCTCCGGTTTGACTTTCCAACTGCTTAACTATCAATCTCCCAACTTGGAGAGACAGCCCCTTAAACCTCCTGGTTTGCTCAGTTTGCCAATTTGGAAGAGGATGAAAGGGAAAAGGGGGAACCAATGAAAGAGTAGTTGTTAGGCATTTGGACGGGCACATGTCACTCTAAATGCCCGGCAGGAAGAAGAATTAACCAAATTCTCAGCCACCCGCCGTGAACAAGTATAGGTCCTGAACCAAAATTTTGGAGTTGCGGTCAGCTCACAAAAAACGAGTTAGAAAATGGAGCTCAAGGGCACAGCAATTCACAAACTGGCACAGTAATAAAGGAAAACTATCGTCCAAAAAATCTGTTAAGGGAAGGCAACGAGGCGACCTTCAAAGCGAGGGAGAATAGCAGGAAACAGATTTCAAGTGGTTCGTTGGAATCACCTGTAAAGCACAGGAAGAGGGGCACAACTTCGAAAATGATGCACTTGACCAAAAAGGGCGTATGCATTTTCCCCTGAATATATTCAGGAGAAAATGCATACGCCCTTTTTGGCCAAGCAAGCAAGGGGGCAATGCAAATCTGCACCACAAAATAGTATCACTTCCCACCTGTCAAAAGGGACATCCACAAAATGTGTAAATACCAGAAATCCTAGAGAGGCCCTGGAGAACATGGAGCCTTGTTATGCTGATGGGCGGGATGTAAATTGCCAACTGCCTCTCTGGAGGAGTGCATTGTCTTCCCTAAAACAAGTAAACAACAGAGCTACAGAGCCAAGGGCACTTCCATTCTAGGGAATATACCTTGGGAAAACTGAAAATCAATAAGATAGAGCCACCCCAAAATTTAGGCCTGCACTACTTACAAGAATCTCAAATTGAGTACTCTCTAAATATCCCAGGATAGATAAAAATGATTCAAAAAATTGTGGTACTTATGTACGATGGATTATCCCTCAGCCATGAAATCAATGTCATAATGCCAGTAACAGGAAAACGAATGGATTCAGGTACAATGATTCTAAGTGAAATAAGTCACACAGAAAAAGAAACTTATCATAAGATAGCACTTATGAATTTTCTGTAACATGGCTACACATGAACTGATTTAGGAAAGGGAACAGCGTCTCACATTTAGAAAACACACTTATGCCTGCTTAAGGAGTAAGGAGAGGTGGGGTGATGCATAGAACCAGAGTTTGATATTAGTACAAGTACCATTCCAAAATCAAAATACGGAATAGACAAGACCTACACCTTCTTCAGTGAAAGGGACGCAAAACCCAATATTCTGCGCAGAGGTATATATCTGAGTAGTAAGAATCTTAAAACCTATGTATTGATATGTCACCGTAAGGGAATCAAGTGTGTCTAAACTGGCATAAACATGACAGTGAGAATCAGCTCAAACCCAGTTAAAAAAGAAATTTCAAATACAATAAAAAAAAACAGGGAAAATCTTTACAATTCCTTCAGGTGCTCTAATGAAACCTGGAATGACCCTACCTACAACGAGAGCTGGATGTGGCATAAAGCTGGACACTTGAGACTGAGAGGTTTGGTGAGACTGGGTGAGCAAATGCAGACCCTTTAAAGCAATAATATGTGGCACCCATTCCATGTGTCCCAACTCTCCATGTGTAAGGGAATATTACTACAGCCATAACATTTACCGGAAACCTAGAGAATGGACACACTGTGAATACGAAAGGTTTCTAAAACTCAACATATAGTCCCTCTCCTTGTGCTCCAGTTTGACCTTCCAATGGCTTTACTATCAATCTCCCAACTTGGAGCGATAGCCCGTAAAACCTCCTGGTTCCCACAGGTTGCCAATTTGGCAGAGGATGAAAGGGAAGAGGGAGAACCAATGAGAGAGTAGCTGTTAGGCATTTGGACAGGTACATGTCACTTTAATTGCCCGGCAGGAAGTAGAATTAACCAATGTTTCAGCCACCCGCCGGGAACCAGTATAGGTTTTGAACCATAATTTTGTATTTGCTGTCAGCTCACAAAAACGAGTTGAAAAATGAAGCTCAGGGGCACAGCAATTTACAAACTGGCAGAGTAATAGAGGAAAACTATCGTCCAAAAATCTTCTGAGTGAAGGCAGAGAGGCGGACTTTAAAACGAGGCAGAATAGCAGGAAACAGATTTCAGGAGGTACGTTGGAATCACCTTTCAAGCACAGGAAGAGGGGCAAAACTTCGACAATGATGCACTTGGCCTAAAAGTGTGTATGCGTTTTCTCCTGAGTATATTCAGGAGAAAATGCATACGACATTTTTGGCCAAGCAAGCAAGCAGCAATGCAAATCTGCACTACAAAGAAGTTTCCCTTCCCACCGGTCAAAAGGGACATCCACAAAATGTGTAAAAACCAGAAAGGCAAGACAGGCCCTGGAGATCAGGGAGCCTATTTATGCTGATGGGCGGGATGTAAGTTGCCAACTGCCTCTCTAGAGGAGTGCATTGTGTTCCCTAACACAAGTAAACAACAGAGCTACACAGCCAAGGGCAGTTCCAGTCTAGGGAATATACCTTGGGAAAACTGAAAATCAATAAGACAGAGCCACCCTAAAATTTAGCGCTGCACTGCTTACAAGAACCTCAACTTGGGTACACCTTATGTATCCCAGGAAAGACAAAAATGGTTCAAGATATTGTGGTACTTACGTACGATGGAATATCGCTCAGCCATGAAATCAATGTCATAAGGCCAGTAGCAGTAAAAAGAGTGGATTCAGGTACGATGATTCTAAGTGAAATAAGTCACACAGAAAAAGAAACTTATCATAAGATATCACTTATGAAGTTCCTGTAAACATGGCTACACATGAACTGAGTTAGGAAAGATTACAGAGTAACTAACCTTATCATAAGTTATCACTCATAGCGGGAATGTACACATGACTACACATGAACTGAATGACAAACACAACAGAGTCACACATTTAGAAAACATCTTCTGCCTGCTTAATGGGAAAGCCGAGGTGGGGTGTTGCATAAAGCCACAGTTTTAAATTAGCACAGATACCGTTATATAAACCATGTATGTAATAGACAACACCTCCTCCCGGCACAATGAACTGGACTCAACACCCCCTATTCATTGCAGAGGAATATGTCTGACTCTAAGTATTTTAAAACATATGTATTCTCATGTCTCCATAAAGGAATCATGTGTGTGTATAACGGCATGAACACAGCACTGAAATTCAGTTAAACCCACTTATAAAAATAAATTTCAAAAGCAAAATGCAAAAACAGAGAGAAAGTCTTAAAAATTACGTTCAGGGCCTGTGATGCAAGCAAGATTGACCACCTTTACACCCACAGCTGGATGAGACATAAGACTGGACTCTTGGGGCTGACAAGATTGATGAGGTTGTGTGAACAAAAGAACACCACTTAGAGCAATACTGTGTGCTACCCATTCTAGTGGTCCCAACTCTCCAGGTTTAAGGGAATCTTCCTCCAGTTAAAACATGCATGGGAAACCCAGTGGATGGTACACTGTGTAATTGGGAAAGTTTTCTAAAAGGTACCTCATTTTTCCTTTTGTCGTGCTCGGCTTCGCCATTCCATCTGCATTACTCAAAATCTCCCCACTTGGAGTGTCAGCGCCTTTACCCTCCTGTTATGCACAGTTTGCAAATTGTGCAGAGGATGAACAGGAAGAGGGGAAATAAATGAGAGATTAGCTGTAGGTGTTTGGATGGGCACATGTCACTCTACTTTCCCATCAGGAAGAATAATTAACCAAAGGCTCAGCCTGAAGCCCCAGAACAGGACTAGGGCCTAAAGCCATCCTGTGGTATTGCAGCCAGCTCACAAAGAGGCGAGTTGAAAAATGGAAATCAGGGGCACAGCAATTCACAAACTTGCAGAGTTATAAAGGACAACTATCATCCAGAAATATATTGAGGAAAGGCAGTGAAGAGGATTTGAATGCAAGGCAGAATTGAAGGAAACAGATTTCAGGAGGTAGATTGGAGTCATCTTTAAAGCACATGAAAAGCGACAGAATTTCGACAATGTTGCCCTTGGCTGAAAAGGGATTATGTGTATTTTCTTGAATATATTCGGGAAAAAATGCATATGAACTTTTTGGCTTAGCAAGCCATCAGGCATTGCAAATCCACACTACAGAGAAGTGTCCCTTACCTCCAGTCAAAAGGGCCATCCACAAATAGTGTAAAAACCACAAATGCAGGACAGGCCATGGAGAAAAGGGAGCCTGGTTAGGCCGATGGACAGGATGTAAATTTCCAACAGCCTCTCTGGAGAACTGTATGTTGTTTTCTAAAACAGAGCTACAGAGTATAGCACACTTCCACTCATGGGCGTGTATTTTGGGAAAACTAAAAACCCACAACACACAGCCAGCCCAAAATTTAGGGCTGCTCTGTTTACAAGAACCTCGATTTCAGTACACTTTATATATCCCAGGAAAGGAAAAAAAAATGGATATAGATGTTGTGGTACTTATATACAAAGGAAAGTCACTCAGACATAAAATCAATGTCATAAGGCCAATAGCAGCATAATGAGTGGCTTTAGGTACGATGATGCTAAGTGAAATGAGCCACAAAGAAAAAGAAACTTATTGTAATATATCACTTATAGAGGAAATGTAAACATGGCTACACATGAACTAAATTTCAAAACAGAACAGAGTTACACATTTAGAAAACACACTTATGCCTCCTTAAGGGGAAAGGTGACGTGGGGTGATGTGTAAAAGCAGAGTTTGAAATTAGCACAGATCCCATTCCATATACCAAATATGTAATAGACAAGACCTACTCCTTTCTCAATGAACTGGACACAAAACACCCTATTCACTGAAGAGGAATATATCTGACTGGTAATAACCTTGAAACCTATGTATTTATATGTCTCCATAATGGAATCAAGTGTATGTAGATTGGCATAAACACAGATCAATGGAACAGGACAGAAAGCCCAGAGATAAACCTACATACCTATGGCTATCTTATCTATGACAAAGGAGCTAAGGATATACAATGGAGAAAAGACAGTCTCTTCAGTAATTGGTGCTGGAAAAACTGGACCCCTACACATAAAAGAATGAAATTAGAACACTCCATAACACCATACACAAAAATAGACTCTATATTGATTAGAGATCTAAATATAAGACCAGACACTATAAAACACTTAGAGGAAACCATAGGCAGAACACTCTATGACATAAATCACAGCAAGATCCTTTTGGACCCACCTCCTAGAGAAATGGAAATAAAAACAGAAATCAACAAATGGGACCTAATGAAACTTAAAAGCTTTTACACAGTACAGGAAAACATAAACAAGATGCAAAAACAACCCTCAGAATGGGAGAAAATATTTTCAAATGAAGCAATTGACAAAGGATTAATCTCCAAACTTTACAAGCACCTCATGTAGCTCAATATCACAAAAACAAACAACCCAATCCAAAAATGGGCAGAAGACCTAAATAGCCATTTCTCCAAAGAAGATATACAGATTACCAAGAAACACATAAAAGGATATTGAACATTACTAATCATTAGAGAAATGCAAATCAAAACTACCCTGAGGTATCACCTCACAGCAGTCAGAGTGGCAATCATCAAAAAAATCTACAAAACAATAAACGCTGGAGAGGCCTTTATTGGAGAAAAGGGAACACACTTGCACTGTGGGTGGGAATGTAAATTGATATGGGCTCTAGGGAGAAGAGTACGGAGGTTCCTTTAAATAACTAACAATAGAAGTACCATATGACAGAGCAATCCAACTACTGGGCATTTGCCTTGTGAAAATCAAAATTCAAAAATAGTTATGTACAAAAATGTTCATTGCAGCTCTATTTGCATTAGCCAGGACATGGAAGCAACCTAAGTGTCCATCGACAGATGAATGGGTAAAGAACATCTGGCACATATATACAATCAAATATTACTCAACCATAAAAAGAAGCAAAACTGAGTTATTTGTACTGAGGTGGATGGACTTAGAATCTGTCCTACACAGTGAAGTAAGTCAGAAGGGAAAAACAAATACTGTATGTTAACAGAGATATATGGAATCTAATGAAGAAAAAAAAAGATTTTGAAGAACCTAGTGGCAGGACAGGATTAAGGACACAGACATAGAGAAAGGACTTGAGGACACCGGAAGGGGGATGGGTAAGCTGGGACGAAGTGAGAGAGTGGCATGGACATAAATACATTACCAAATGTAACACCGATAGCTACTGAGAATCAGCCACATAGAACAGGGAGATCAGCTTGGTGCTTTGTGACCACATAAAGGGGTGGGATATGGAGTGTGGGAGGGAGATGCAAGAGGGAGGGGATCTGGTGATATTTGTATATGTATAGCTGATTCACTTTGTTATATGGCAGAAACGAACACTCCATTGTAAAGCAATTATACTTCAATAAACGTGTAAAAGGAAAAAAAAAAGCCCAAGGATAAACATACACACTTATGGTCAACTAATCTATGACAAAGGAGGCAAGACTATACAATGGAGATAAGACAGTCTCTTCAATCATTGGTGCTGGGAAATATGGAGAGCTACATGTAAAAGAATGAAATTAGAACACTCCCCAACACCATACATAAAAATATATTCAAAATGGATTAGAGACCTTAATGTAAGACCAGACAGTATAAAACTCTGAGAGGAAAACTTACGAAGGATACTCTGACGTAAATCACAGCAAGATCTTTTTTGATCCACCTCCTATAGTAATGAAATAAAAAAGAAAACTAAACAGATGGGACCTAATGAAACGTAAAAGCTTTTGCAAAGCAAAGGAAACTACAAACAAGACGAAAAGACAACCCTCAGAATGGCAGAAAATATTTGCAAACAAATCAATGGAAAAATGATTAATCTCCAATATATATAAACAGCTCATGCAGCTCAATATTAATAAAACAAACAATCCAATACAAAAATGGAAGATCTAAATAGACATTTCTTCCAAGAAGACATAGAGATGGCCAATACACACATGAAAATCTGCTGAACATCACTAATTATTAGAGAAATGGAAATCGAAACTACAATGAGGTATCACGGCACACCTGTTAGAATGGGCATCACCAGAAAATCTACAAACAACAAATGCTGGAGAGGGTGTGGAGAAAAGGAACCTTCTTCCACTATTGTTGGGAATGTAAATCGATACAGTCTCTATGGAGAACAGTATGGAGGTTCCTTAAAAAACTAAAAATAGAATTACCATATAATCCAGCAATCCCACTACTGGGCATATACCCAGAGAAAACCATAAATCAAAAATACACATTCACCACAATGTTCACTGCAGCACTATTTACAATAGACAGGTAATGAAAGCAACCTAAGTGCCCACAGACAGATGAATGGATAAAGACGTGGTACATATATACAACGGAATATTACTCAGCCATACATAGGAATGAAATTGGGTCATTTGTAGAGACCTCGATGGATCTAGAGACTGTCATACAGAGTGAAGTAATTCAGAAAGAGAAAAACAAATATTGTATATTAATGCATATATGTGGAACCTAGAAAAATGGTACAGATGAACCAGTTTGCAGGGCAGAGATAGAGACAGATGTAGAGAACAAACATATGGACACCAAGGAGGGAACGCCATGTGAGGGTGGTGGTGGGATGGATTGGGAGACTGGGATTCAGATGTGCACACTTATATGTATAAAATACATATCCAATAAGAACCTGCTGTATAAAAGAAATAAATTTAAAAAAAATAAAAATAAATAAATAACATTTAATAAAATAAAAAAGAAAAAAAGTTTTTCCCTTCACATAGACGTCTTTATATTAATGCATTATTTCCATGTTTATATCTCCAAATTAAAAAAAAGAGGAATAAATAAAATCTAACTTGAACCAAAAAGAAAAAAAAAGAAAGAAAAAAAACAGAACTCACCAGTTATACAGAGGAAAATCGTATCAGGGCACTTGCTCCAGTGGTAAAAAATTCTTAAGTTGGTCAGAGGTGGGAAATCGTCTCCGATGCCGTAAGCAGCGCTCTCCCCCACAAGGAGCATCCTCATTGCAAAGCTGGGGGACTGTGTCGAGGCGTCTGTGAGTAAATGTGAGCTGAGCCCCAGTCCTGCTGCAGCTGAACTCTTCCCACCCTTTCCAGGTAAAACACCTGAATATGTACAAGCACTTGCAAGGCTAGAGGAAGAGCTGTGGAGCGACACTAGCGAGAGCACGCAGGCCGACTTGGTGCCTGCAGGCCAGTCAGGATGGTCTTGGCCCCAGATGCTCTTCTGGAAGCTTTTCATTTCCCTGCCTGAGATACCCCTCCTGCCACAGCCCCCACTGCTTTTTTACTTCCTCACCTCTGCCTGGGGAGAAATTCCAGTGGCAGTTATGGGTGACACATCATCTTCTTTAGCAGGTGGCAGCCTGGCAACTCCTGAAGAAAGTCCAGCAGAGCCCCACTCACACTGGGCCACCCACAAAGCCACGGCCCCTCACTCCCTCCCACCACCCCAGCCCCGAAACTGCTGACGGGGCAGAGAATATGGCGTCAGGCACAGCTACAGGGGCTCTTGCTGACTGGAGAGGTGTTTATATTGACCTCAACCCAGGCACACCTGTGGGGGAGGGCTGGCAGGCAGTGTCAGGCGGCCCAAATCAGCCAATCCTCACCCCTCAGGGGCTCACAGTTGCAGAAAATGAACCTTGCTAAACGGGTCAGTCCCAAGGAACAGGTGTGGGCCTTGAGAGTCAGGATAGACAAGGGGCTGCAGCTGTGGCTTGTTTTCTTATCATTTTATCTGGTCCATGAGTGGAAAACAACTTCAAGAAGACCCTATCCTAATGAGAGGAACCCAGGAGTCAGGGAGAGGAGTGATGGTGGGTGGAGACAGAGGCCTGGAGCCCTGGCTGCAGTGGAAGTGTCTGGAAGACCAGGCAGAGAGAGGATGCACAGAGTGATAGCCAGGGTCACAGACCTGTCAAAGCTGCTGTTTGTTAGTTCAAGTCCTGCTCTGAGGTGTTCTGTGTCAGCTGTGAGTGACAGGTGAGCTGGGGGTTCTCTGCAAGGTGGGCTATGTGCACAGTTCCTGTGTGTCCAGCCCTGCTGGGGTACCTGCCCAAGGGAGCTCCGTATCCTGGGAGGGGCCTGACTATGAGAGCCCCATGGGCTGCTGGGTAGCTGCACAGGTGATCTCCATACCCTGGGAGGGACTTGAACACGAGAGCCCCGTGGGCTGTGGGGTGCGGGATGCAGCCCAGGTGAGCTCAATATCCTGGGATTGGCCTGACCACGAGAAACCCATGGGCTGCTGGAGACCTGGTAAAGGACATCAGCACAGTCAGTGAAGCCACTGAGGATATACATCCAGTAGCTCCTATTTCCTACACCCTGCTGCTCATTCTACCATCCACCAGGCCATGGCATTTTGTATTACACTTCAATGATGCCTTCTTCTGTATTCCATTCATCTCAGAGTCACAAGAATTTTTGGCTTGTGTGTGGCAGGACACAACATGCAACACGAGCAATAATGCTTGGCCGTCCTACCACAATGGTTCAAAAATCCCCACACCATCATTGGGGAAATGTCCTTTAAAAACCTAAACGTTCTACCTCTGTAAAAGGGAACCCTCCTTCAATATGCAGATGACATTCTGATTGCCAGGCCTACTAAAGATGCCTCGGAACTACCTAGCCAAGAAAGGATAGAAGGTGTCCAAGAAAAAGGCTCAAATATCACAGGCTCAGGTGACTTGCCTGGGCTTCATTCTCACAGATATTTGGAGAAACGCATCCCAGGATAGGGAAGAAGCCATTTGCAGCCTTACCTCTTCTAAAACTAGAAGACAGCTTAAGGGTTCCTGGGGAGGCCAAGGTTTTCTGCATCTGGATCCCTAACTACAGTCTAATAGCTGGGCCTCTACATGAAACACTGACACGAAAAGATGATGACCCTTTTGAATAGAATCCAGAAGCAGCCTTTCAAGAATGGAAAGAGCAGTCAGTTCAGATCCTTGTCCAGGAACTCGCTAATTTAGCTAAACCCTTTGACCTTTACATACCCGGTCAAAGGTTGATCGCCCTTGGAGCCTTAGTGCAAAAACTGGGACCACTTGAAAAGGAGCAACACAAGAATGCCCTTCAGGTATGATAAACTATGGTCACCAAGGGCTTTGCCCACCGACTCATCAGGCCAGTATACTGGGGTATTTAAAAAGATGGAAATCAGCAGCCCACAAGGCCGGCTCCCTCCTAAGGGAATAGGAACAGACGTTGTGATCCTAACCACCAATCATGTCCTGAAGTTGCAGGGGTCGCTCTGTGGACACAGTGACCTCGAGTGAGGAGGCCCTCCAACTCCAACCTCCAGAGAGACAAATGGGGGCAACAGGACCCCAAGATGACTCGTGTGACCATCACTTGACCTGGAGTTTCTCTCAGAAAACAACAAGACTGTGCCCCGAAAGAGCAGACTACTGCTTGCAGGACTTACTGCACCCAGAGGGGAGCTAATAAGCTTGGCGCGGGAAAAGTATATCACGCTTTCACCATAGAAAACCCTACAGACACCGCGGTGATGGTGGCCAATATGACCGGCTGGACTGCTGGCTACTTCTAAAGGCCGTTGACTCAGTGGACGTCATGGTCCTGGATCACCACTGACCCTGGACTGTCTGGGTGTTGCACAGGCAGGGCTCTGACACATGGTACTGTTTGTACATTAATTCAGGGACCTAATTAAAGAAAGCACAGACTACTGGTCAGAGCATCTAGGCTGGCAAAAATCGTCAGCCTAATGTCACCGAACAAATGTGGGGTGGGGTGAAACCTGCCACCACAGCATCTCTGCACATCTCTCTCCTGGACACTTAAAGGTCATTAGAATCTATAACACTTCCAATGCTGGTGCTCAGGCGGACGAGAAGTGAGGCAGGAGTCTTTGGAACAATCAACCTCACCTGGAGGCTGGTGGGGAGACGTTTTGCTCCTCCCCCCAGGTATCAGGGCTGCCACCACAGCATGAAGCAGTTACAAAAGAGGGGTCTGCACCCTCAACACCCCAAGAATGAGGAACGGAACAAAAAGCAGAGGAGGTGTTCGTCTCTGGCAACGTTCATTAAAAATTCCTGGGAGATAAAAAGAGAATCTGGGCAATAAAATAAAGTCTTACCTGTTTTTCCTTTGTGCTTTGTCTAATTTCACGTGCTCCTAGGGTTCCGCAGGCAGAGGACCCACACCCGGCACTTCAGACCCGACTTCCTAGTGCAGAATGGCTGGGTCGACACCTCAGCTAGCGGAGTCCCACGCAGACTGCACAGCATAGAGCCTGAGCTGCAGCCAACCCAGCCCTCGACAGCTCCATCACCTAACTCCCACTGACGCTGCTGGGATCCCTACTCAGCATCCCAGCCCACAGCCCGTGGGGGAGTGCACACTCTCACCTCTCCATTCGGTTTTCAAAATAATGTTTCCTTTGCTTCTGAACCAAACTCACTCTTGATCTGTTGGCTGCAATGACACTGGGCACGGGGACTCCTGTTGGGGTCCCCTCTGGATGATCAGTAACAGAAATTGAGAACTTTGTAACTTCATTGAACAGATGTGTGAGCCAAACTGTAGTTAACATAGAGCAGTGTATAATGCTCGGGTAAAATAAGATTCTTCTAAGACTTACATTTGATATTTCCATCACTTTACTATAAGCAAGTTCAGTGAAGACGTCTGTCTTATTTGTCAGGTCAACATTAGAGAAATGAAGTGATTTATTTCCATGGATGTACATCGAATACTCTTGGCTGAAGCTTCAATCTTGTTTAGAATGCTTTTCCATTGAAAAGGATACCTCTCTTTCAGCTCCCCCATTTCTGAGAAGTATAAAATCTTATAATTTATTATTACCAAAGGGGAAAGGTAGGAGAAGGGATAAATTAACAGTTTGGGATTAACACATACACACTGCTATGTATAAAATAGATCATCAACAAGGAACTACTGTATAGCACAGGGAACTACACTGAATATTTTGCAATAACCTATAAGGGGAAATAATCTGAAAAAGAATCGATATTTTTATTGACATCATCTATCAATGACAGATAAAATGTAACCTAAGCAAGGCCGATGGTGAGCGCTTCTGAACCTGAAGATTTCAATCATCTAAAGTTTGCACTCTGCCTATTTCCCAAGGCCCTTAATGGACATATGTGTAGCCGTAGCTTAAAAATTCCCCAGTTTGGGGTTCGGGGAGGCACTGATTTGGAAAAAATCCCTGGTGTTCTCCTTCCATGCACGGGACCCTTCCTACAGCTAAAACATGCCTGTCACACTTAGAGGATGGTACACCGTTTGATCGGAAAGAGTTTGGAAAAGGCACCTCATCTCCTCATCGCCTGGTGCTCGGGTTCACCCCTCCAGCATCTTTCCTAACAATCTCCTCACTTGGGGATATCAGCACCGTCAACATCCTGTTGCACACAGTTTGTAATTTGTCCAGAGGATGAAGCGGAAGGATGAGAAAAATATAGAGACAAGTCTTAGGTCTTCGGACAGGCACATGCCACTCTAATTTCCAATCCGGAAGACAAATTCATCAAAGGCTAGAATTGCCCACAGAAAGAGAATAGGGCTAGAGGAAATCCTGCTGTTTTGTGTCGAGTTTCCAAAAACACAAGTTGAAAAATGGAACTCAGGGGCACTAAAATTCATGAAACGGCAGAGTCGAAAATATCTATTGTTGAAAAACGTCTTGATGTAAGTCACAGAGAAGGACTTGTAAGCAAGGGAGAGTGGCAGGAATCAGATTTGAAGAGGTAGAAATGTCTCCCCATTAAAGCACAAGAAAAGGGGCTGAACATCGCCAATGATGCAGTTGGCCCAAAAGGGCGTATGCATTTTTTTCTGAATATATTCAAGTAAAGGCCATTCACACTTTTTATCCAACCAAACAGGTGGGTACTGGAAATCAATACTACAAAATGTATCACTTCACATCAGTCAGAAGGGTCATCCACATGAAGTGTAAACACCAGAAATGCAGGACAGGGCGAGGAGAAAAGGGAGCCCTGCGAGGCTGATAGTTGAAATGTAATTTGCCAACGGCCACTCTGGAGAAGTGTATTGTGTTTGCTAAAACATCTGAAAACTGAGCTACAGAGCATAGGGCACTTGCACTCATGGGCGTATACCTTGGGAAAAACAAAAAATGACAGAAAACAGGCACTCCAACGTTTACCACCTCTCTGTTAAAAAGGGCCTCCACTTGGATATAACCTAAATGTCCCTGGAAGGATAAATGGATAAAAGAGATGGGGTATTTATGTAGAGTGGAATATTACTCATCCCGAAATCAATGAAATAAGGCCAGTTGGAACAACTCTGGAGGAGTTACATACGATCATTCTAAGTGACACATGTCAGAAAGAAAAAGACACATATCATAAGATGTCACTTAAAGGTGGAATCAAAAATGGCTACACATGAAATAAACTACAAAACAGAAACATAGTCAAATATGTAGAAAATAGACATAAGGCTGCTAAATGGGAAAGGTGGGGAATGGTGAGGTATTATCCAGGAGGATGAAATTAGCAAAGATACCATTCCAAGTACCGAATTGAATAACTGGCAAGGCCTACATGGTACCTCAGAGAACTGCACTCAGTCCACTCAAGTCACTGGACAATAATACATATGACTCGTAAGCATCTGAGAAAGAATTTATTGTTGTCTCACAGTACATGAATCAAGTGGATGTACAGCAGCAAAAAACAGAGCTTTGAAAATCAGCTGTAACCAATATAAAAATAAATATAAATATATTTATAAAAACAGTGAGACAGACAAAAATTCTTACAACTTTTGTTGAAGGGTTACAATGTAACATGGATTGAACAAATGTAGACCCACAGCAGGATGATATATAAGGCTGGAATCTATGCACGCTAAGAGATGTTAGAGAGGCTGGGTGAGGAAATGCAGACCTTTTAAAGTAATACTGCCTGGTACCCATTCCATGGGTCCCAAATCTGCACTTTCAAAGAAATCTTCTGACAGTGAAAACATGCCTGGGAAACCGAGATGAATGTACACCGTGTGCTCAGGAGAGGTGTCTAAAATGCACCTCATTTTTGATCTCCTCGTGCTGGTGTTCGCCATTCCAGCCACATTACTAACAATCTCCCCACTTGGAGAATCAGCACCTTTAACCTCCTGTTTCACACAGTTTGCAATTTTTGCAGAGGATAAATGGGAAGAGGAGGAACCAATGAGAGATTAGCTGTAGTAGTTTTGACAGGCACATGTCACTCTAATTTCCCATTAGGAAGAAGAATTAACCAAAGGCTCAGCCTGCCTCCCCAGAACCAGAATAGGGCCGGAAGCAATCCAATGGTTTGGCGGTCAGCTCACAAAAAATGCGAGTTGCAAAATGGAGCTCAAGAGCAGACAATTCAAAGATCTGCAAAGATATAAATGATAACCAACGTCCAAAAATATATTCAGGTAAGGCAACGAAGAGGTTCTGAATGAGAGGCAGAATTGCAGGAAACATTTTTCAAAAGGTAGATTGTACTCACATTTAAAGCATATGAAAAGCAGCAGAATTTCTAAAATGATGCAGTTGGGCAAAAGGGTGTATGCGTTTGTTTCGTGAATATCTTCAGGAAAAAAACACATACAGAGTTTTTGGCCAACCAAGCAAGAGGGAAATGCAAATCCACACAATAAAGAAGTCTCAATTTCCACTGCTCAGAAAGTCCATCCAAAAAATGTGTACAAATCAAAAATGCAGGAGAGGCCATGGAAAACAGGGAGACTAGTCACGCTGATGGGTGGGGTATAAATATCCAAGAGCTACTCTGAAGAAGTGTATGTTGTTTCCTAAAACATCTAAAATACAAAGCCCCCGAGCAAAGGGGACTTCAACTCATGGACATATAACTTGGGAAGACTAAATATCAACAAGACACAGGCACCCCAAAGTTTAGGGCTGCTCTGCATACAAGAACCTCAACTTCGGTACACCTAAAATATCCCAGGAAAAAGAGAAATGCATAAAGAACTTGTGGTAATTTTGTACAACGGAATATCACTCAGACGTGAAATCAATGTCATAAGGCCAGTAGCAGCCTAATGAGAGGATTTAGGTATGATGATTCTAAGGGAAATTAGTCACACAGAAAAAGAATCTTATCATAAGATATCACTTAGAGAGGGAATGTCAACATCACAACACATGAACTGAATTAGGAAAGAGAGCAGCGTCTCACATTTAGAAAACACTCTTATGCCTCCTTAAGGGGAAAGGAGAGGTGGGGTGATGCATAAAACCAGAGTTTGATATTAGCACAGGTACCATTCCATAAACCAAATACAGAATAGACAAGACCTACACCTTCCTCAGTGAACGGGACTCAAAACCCCTATTCCTCACAGAGGAATATATTTGATTAGTAAGAATCTTAAAACCTATGTATTGATATGCCTCTGTAAGGGAATCAAGTGTGTCTAGACCGTCATAAACACGTCAGTGAAAATCAGCTCAACCCCATTATAAAAATGAATTTCAAAAACAAAACAAAAAAACAGCGAAATTCTTACACAATTCCTTCAGGGGTTCTGATGAAACCTAGAATGACCCTATCTGCAAAGACAGCTGGATGAGACATAAGGCTGGACACTTGGGACTGAGAGGACTGGTGAGATTGGGAGAGAAAATGCAGACCCTTTAAAGTAGTAATGCATGCCACCATTCCATGGGTCCCAAATTTCCAGGTAGAAGGGAATATCACTACAGTTATAACATGTATGGGAAACCTAGAGAATGGACACCCTTTGATGGCGAAAGGTTTTTGAAATTCTCCTACTTTTTCCTCTCCTTGTGCTACAGTTTGGCATTCCAACTACTTTACTATCAATCTCCGAACTTAGGAGAGTCATCCCCTATAACCTCCTGGTTCGCACAGTTTGCTAATTGTGCAGAGGATGAAAGGGAAGAGGGAGAACCAATCAGAGAGTAGATGTAGGCATTTGGACGGACACATGTCACTCTAAATTCCCATTAGGAAGAAGAATTAACCAAAGCCTCAGCCACCCACAGGGAACCAGTATAGCCACCCCTGGAACCAGTATAGTTCCTGAAGCAAAATTGTGGATTTGTGGTCAGCTCCCAATAATGGGATTTGAAAATTGGAGATCAGGGGCAAAGCAAATCAAAAACCTGCAGAGTTATAAAGGACTACTCTCTTCCAAAAATCTGTTGAGGGAAGGCAACAAAGCATACTTGAAAATGAGGCAGAATTGCACAAAACATATTTCAAGAGGTAAATTGGAATCGCCTTTAAAGCACAGGAAAGGCATCACAACTTCGAGAATTATGCACTTGGTCAAAAACAGCGTATGACTTTTCTCCTGAATATATTCAGGAGAAAAGGCATAGGCCCTTTTTGGCCAATCAAGCAAGCGCACAATGCAAATCCACACTACAAAGAATTGTCGCTTCCCACCGGTCAAAAAGGGCATCCAAAATCTGTAAAAACTAGAAAGGCAAGATAGAGATGACAAGGGCATAAAGCAATATGATCCCAATGGTCATGGAGGATTGTGATGACAAGCACATGGAGCATTGTGATGACAAGATTATGTATTATTTTGCTGACAAAGGCATTGCGATGACAAGGTTCATGGAGCACTGTGATGACAAGCGTCATGGAGCACTGTGATTAAAGGGTTCATAGAGCATTGGGATGACAAGGGCATGGAGCATTTTGATGACAAGCGTCCCGGATAATTGTGTTGTCAGGGTTCATGGAGCATTGTCATGACAGTGGTCATGGAGCATTGTTATGACAGAGTTCATGGAGCATTGGGCTGAAAATGTTCATGGAGTATTGTGATGACAGGGGTCAAAGAGCATTGTGATCACAAGGTACTGGAGCACTGTGATGAGAAGACCATGGAGCCATGTGATGACAAGTCTCATGGAGCATTCTGATGAAAAGGGTCATGGAGCATTGTGATTACAGGGGTCTTGGAGCATTGTGATGACAAGGGCATTGAACATTGGGATGAGAATGTCATGGAGCGTTCTGATGACATGCATCATGGAGCTTTGTGATGACAAGGGCATGGAGCATTGTGATTATAGTGGTCTTGGAGCACTGTGAGGAAAAGGGCATGTAACATTGTGATGAAAAAGGCATGGAGCCTTGTCATGACAGGGTTCAAGGAGCATACTGATGACAAGTGTCAGGGACCATTGTGATGACAAGGGTATTGAGCATTGTGATGACAAATGTCATGGAGCATTGTGATTAGAAGACCATGGATAATTGTGATGACTTGCGTTATGGGGAGCTGTGATGATAAGTGTTATGGAATATTGTGATCACAAGGATTTGGAGCATTGTGATGACAGAGGTCATAGAGCATTTTGATTTCATTGTGATGACAATAGCATGAAGCATTATGATGATGCACATTGGTGCACTGTGATGACAGCGTTCATGGAGCATTGAGATGAAAAGGGGCATGGAGCATTATGATTAGAGGAGTCTTGGATCATTGTGAGGAAAAGGGCATGGGACATTGGACTGAGATGTTTCATGGATTATTGTGATGAGAGGGGGCAAGGAGCATTGTGATAACAAGGGCACGGAACACTGTGATACATGGTTCATGGAGGATTGTAATGACAAGCGCCTGGAGCATTGTGAGAAGAATGGCATCAAGCATTGTGATGAAAAGCATCATGGATCCTGTGATGACAAGGGCTTGGAACGATGTGATGAGAGGTTTTTGGAGCATTGTGATGACAATGGCATGGAGCATTGTGATGCCAAGGGTCATGGAGTTTTGTGATGACAAAGGTCATGGAGCATTTTGATGACAAGGGTGTGGTGAATTCTCTTGTGAAGGGCAGGGAGCATTGTGATGACAGGGTCATGGAGCAATTTGATGAAAACTGTCATGGAACATTTTGATGACAGGGGTTATGGAACATTGTGATGTCAGGAGTCATGGAACATTTTCATGACGGTGTTGTGGACCATTGTGATGACAGGGGAGTGGGTGTATTGTGATGACTAGTGAGGGAACATTTTGATATCATTCGTGAGAGAGCATTTTGATAAGAAGTGCATGGAGCATTGTGATGACAAGTTTTATGGAGCATTGTGATGACAAGGTTGTGGAGCATTGTTATGACAAGCACATGGCACATTGTGATGACATGGGTCATGGAGCCCTGTGCTGACAAAGGCATGGAGCATTGTGATGAGAAGGGTCAACGAGCATTGTGATGAAAATTTCATGGAGCATTTTGGTGACAAAGATCAGAGAGCCTTGTGATGACGAGGGCATGGACCATTGTGATGACAAAGGTCATGAAGCATTGTGATGACTGGAGTCATGGAGCATTGTGATGACAGGGTTCATAGAGCATTGTGATGAAAAGGCAATGATCACTGTGATGACAGGGGCATGGAGCATTGGCCTGACATGTTTCATGGATTATTGTGATGACAGTGGGCATGGTGCAATGTGATGACAAGGGTCATGGAGCATTTTGATGACAAGGGTGTAGAGCATTGTCATGAGAAGACCATGGATAATTGTGATGACGAGCCTCATGGAGCACAGTAATGACAAGGGGTATGGAGCATTGTGATGACAGTGGCCATGGAGCACTGTGATGACAAGTGTCATGGAGCATTCTGATGACAAGCTTGTGGAGTATTTTGACGACCATGGCATGGAGCATTGTGATGAAAAGGGCAGGGAACATTGTGATGAAAAAGGCATGAAGCCATTTCATGACAGGTTTCAAGGAGCATTCTGACGACAAGTGTCAGGGAACATTGTGATGACAAGTGTTTTGAGAATTGTGATGAAAAAGATCATGGAGCAGTTTGACGAAAAGGACATGGAGTATTGTGATGACAGGCATCATGGAGCGTTGTGATGACAAGTGTTATGGAACATTGTGATCACAAGGGTTTGGAGAATTGTGATGAAAAAGATCATGGAGCATTTGACGAAAAGGACATGGATTATTGTGATGACAGGCATCATGGAGCTTTGTGATGACAAGTGTTACGGAACACTGTGATCACAAGTGTTTGGAGCATTGTGATGATAGAAGTCATGGATCATTTTGTTTTCAAGGAGCATAGAGCATTGGGATGACAAGGGTATGAAGCAATGTGATCCCAAGGTTCATGGAGGATTGTGACGACAATGGTAAGGGAGTACTGTGATGACAAGCAAATGGAGCATTTTGATGACAAGGTCATGTAGCATATTGCTGACACAGGCATGGAGCATTGTGATGATAAGGGTCATAGAGCACTGTGATGAGAAGCATCACGGATCATTGTGATTACAGGGGTCATGGAGCATTGGGATGGCAAGGGCATGGATCATTGTGATGACAAGTGTCATGGAGCATTGGGCTGAAAATGTTCATGGAGCATTGTGATGACTAGGGAATTTAGCACTGTGATGACAAGAGTCCCGGATCACTGTGTTGTCAGGGGTCATGGAGCGTTGTGATGAGAGTAGTCATGGAGCATTGTGATGATAGGGATCATGAAGCATTGTGATGAGAAGTTCCTGGAGAATTGGACTGAAAATATGCAGGAACTATTGTGAGGACATGCGTCATGGAGCCTTGTGATGACAAGGGAATGGAGCACTGTGATGAAAAGTTCCTGGAGCATTGTGATGAGAAGACCATGGAGCCTTGTAATAACATGTTTCATGGAGCATTCTGATGAAAAGGGGCATGGAGTATTGTGATTACAAGGGTCTTGGGGCATTGTGATGACAGGGGTCATGGACCTTTGTGATAACAAGGACATGGAGCATTGTGATGAAAAGGGAATGGAGCATTGGTCTAATAAGTTTCATGGATTATTGTGATGAGAGTGGGAATAGAGAATTGTGATGATAAGGGCATGGAACACTGTGATACATGGGTCATGAAGGATTATAATGACAAGGTCATGGGGCATTGTGATGAGAAGGGCATAGAGCATTTTGATGACAAGTGTCATGGAGCTTTGTGATGACAAGTGCATGGAGCAATGTGATGAGAGGGTTCATGGAGCACTGTGATGACAATGACATGGAGCATTGTGATGCCAAGGGTCATGGCGCTTTGTGATGACAAATGTCATGGAGCATTTTGATGACAAGTGCATGGTGCATTGTGATGAGAAGGGCAGGGAGTATTTTGATGACAGCGTCATGCAGCAATATGATGGAAAGTGTATTGGAACATTTTGATGACAGGGGTTATAGAATATTGTTATGTCAGGGGTCATGGAACTTTGTGATGATAAAGGGATGTAGTATTGTGATGACAGGGGTCATGGGACATTGTGATTACAGTAGTGAGGGAGTATTGTGACAACTAGTGATGGAACACTGTGATATCTCTGGTGAGAGAGCATTTTGAAGAGAATTGTATGGAGCATTGTGATTACAAGGTTTATGGAGCATTGCAATGACAATTTTCTGGACCGTTGTGATGAAAAGCGAATGGCACATTGTGATGACAAGGGTCATGGAACATTTTTCAAACAAAGTCATGGAGCATTTTGATGAAAATGGTCACGGAGCATTGTGATGAAAATGGAATGGGGAATTGTGATGAAAAAGGCATGGAGCCTTTTCGTGACAGGGTTCAAAGAGCATTCTGATGACAAGTGTCAGGGAGCATTGTGATGACAAGTGTACTGAGCATTGTGATGACAAATGTCATGGAGCACTGTGATGAAAAGGGCATGGAATTTTGTGATGACAGGCATCATGGAGCATTGTGATGACAAGTGTTATGGAACACTGGGATCACAAGGGTTTGGAGCATTGTGATGACAGAGGACATGGATCATTTTGATTTCAAGGAGCATGGAGCATTGTGATGACAAGGGCATGAAGCAATGTGCTCTCAAGGCTCATGGAGGATTGTGATGACAATGGAAATGGAGTATTATGATGACAAGCGCATAGAGCATTGTAATGACAAGGTCATGTAGCATTTTGCTGACAAAGTCATGGAGCATTGTGATGACAGGTGTCATGGAGCACTGTGATTACAAGGCCACGGAACATCTTGATGGCAGGGATCATGGATTATTGTTATGACAGGGGTAATGGAGCATTGTGACGGCAAGGGCATGGAGCATTGTGATGAGAATGCCATGGAGCATTCTGATGACATGTGTCATGGAGCTATGTGATGACAAGGACATGGAGCAATGTGATGAGAGTGTTCATGGAGGATTGTGATGACAATGACATGGAGCATTGTGATGCCAAGGGTCATGGATCTTTGTGATGACAAAGGTCATGGAGGATTTTGATGACAAGGACGTTGTGCATTGTGATGAGAAGGGCAGGGAGCATTGTGATGACAGGGTCATGGAGCAATTTGATGAAAAGGGTCATGAACATTTTGATGACAGGTGTTATGGAACATTGTGATGTCAGAGGTCATGGAGCATTATGATGAAAAGGGTCATGGAGCATTTTGATGACAGGGGTTATGGAGCATTGTGATGTCAGGTGTCATCGAACATTGTGATGATAAGTGCATGTAGCATTGTGATGACAGTGGTCATGGAACATTGTGATAACAGGGGTGAGTGAGTATTGTGACGAATAGTGATGTAACATTGTGATATCTGTTGTGAGAGAGCATTTTGATGAGAAGTGGATGGAGCATTGTGATGACAAGGTTTATGGAGCATTGTGATGACAAGCTTGTGGAGCACTGTGATGACAAGCGCATGGTGCATTATGATGACATGTGTCATGGAGCATCGTGCTGACAAGCGCATGGTGCATTGTGATGACAAGGGTCACGTAGCATTGCGCTGAGAAAGGCATAGAGCATTGCGATGACAAGGATCAAAGAGCACTGTGATGAAAAGTTCATGGAGCATTTTGATTACAAGGATCATGGTGCATTGTGATGACAAGGGCATGGTGCATCATGATGACCAGGTCATGCAGTATTGTGAAGACAGGTGTCAGGGAGCATTGTGATCACATATGTAATGGCCCATTGTGATGACAATCGCATGGAGCATTGTGATGCCAGGTGTCATGGAGGACTCTGATGACAAATGTAATGGTGCATTGTGATGACAGTGGCTTGGAGCATTGAGATGACAAGGTCTGGGAGCACTGTGCTGAAAAGTGCATGGAGAATTGTGATGACAAGGGTCATGGAACATTCTCATGATAAGCTTGTGGAGTTTTTGCTGACATTGGCGTGGAGCATTGTAATGAAAACGGCATGGGGCATTGTGTTGAAAAAGTCATGGAGCCTTTTCGTGACAGGGTTCAAGGAGCATTCTGGCGACAAGTGTCAGGGAGCATTGTGATGACATGTGTATTGAGAATTGTGATGACAAAAGTCATGGAGCATTGTGATGAAAAGTGCATGCAGTATTGTGATGACAGGCATCATGGAGCGTTGTGATGACAAGTTTTATGGAACATTGTGATCACAAGTGTTTGGAGCACTGTAATGACAGAGGTCATGGATCATTTTGATTTCAAGGAGCATGGAGCATTTTGATGACAAGGGCATGTAGCAATGTGATCCCAAGATTCATGGAGGATTGTGATGACAATGGTAATGGAGTATTGTGATGACAAGTGCATAGAGCATGGTAATGACAAAGTCATGTAGCATTTTGCTGACAAAGGCATGGAACATTGTGATGACAGGTGTCATGGAGCACTGTGATGACAAGCGTCACGGAGCATTGTGAATACAGGGGTCACGGAGCATTGGGATGACAAGGGCATGGAGCATTATGATGACTGGTGTCATGGAGCACTGTGATGAAAAGCATCACGGAGTATTGTGAATACAGGGGTCATGGAGCATTGGGATGAAAAGGGCATGGATCATTGTGATGACAAGAGTCATGGAGCATTGGGCTGAAAATGTTCATGGAGTATTGTGAAAACAGGGGTCATGGAGCATTGTGATGACAGAGGTCATGGAGAATATTGATTTCATTTTGCTGACAATAGCCAGAAGCATTATGATGATGGGCATGGTGCATTGTGATGACAGGTTTCATGGAGCATTGAGATGAAAAGGGGCATGGAGCATTGTGATTACTGGGATCTTGGAGCACTGTGATGACAAGGGCATGGAGCATTTTGATGAGAAGTACATGGAACATTCTGATGGCATGTGTCATGGAGCATTGTTATGACAAGTGTCATGGAGCCTTGTGATGACAAGGCCGTGGAATATTGTGATGGCAGGGGTCATGGAGCATTGTTATGACAGGCGTAATGGAGCATTGTGATAAAAAGGGCATGGAGCATTGTGATTACAATGTTTATGGAGCATTACCATAACAAATTTTTGGATCGTTTTGATGAAAATCACGTAGCACATTGTGATGACAAGGGTCATTGAGCATTCTTCTGACAAACGCATGGAGCATTTTGATGACAAGGGTCATGGAGAATTGTGATGAAAAGTTCATGGAGCATTGTGGTTATAAAGGTCAGAGCCTTGTGATGATGCGGGCATGGACGATTGTGATGAAATATGTTATGAAGCATTGTGATGACTGGAGTCACGGAGCATTGTGATGACAGGGGTCATGGAGCATTGTGATGACAAGGGCATGGAGCATTGTGGTGACAGGGGCATGGAGCATTGGTCTGACAATTTTCATAGAGTATTGTGATGACATTGGACATCGTGCATTGTGATGACAAGGGCATGGATCATTTTGATGAGAAGGTCATGGAGTATTGTGAAGACAGGTGTCAGGGAGCATTGTGATGACATATGTCATGGTCCATTGCAATGACAACGGCAGGGAGCATTGTGATGCCAAATGTAATGGAGGATTTTGATGACAAATATAATTGAGCATTGTGATGACTAGGGCTTGGAGCATTATGATGACAAGGGCCATTGTGAATGTTCAGAAAAAGGTCGTGAAAAATTGTGATGACAAGGTCCTGGAGCATTGTGATGAGAAATCCATAGAGACTTGTGATGATAAATCTCATGGAGCATACTGATGAAAAGGGGCATGGACCATTGTGAGTACAGGTATCTTGGAACATTGTGATGACATGGGCATGGAGCATTGTGAGGAGAAGGCCAAGGAGCATTCTGAAGGCATGTTTCATTGAGCTTTGTGATGACAAGGGCATGGAGCATTGTGTTTAAAGGGGACTTGGAGCATTGTGAGGAAAAGGGCATGGATCATTGTGATGAAAAAGGCATGGAGCCTTGTCATGACAGGGTTCAAGGAGCATACAGACAACAAGTGTCAGGGAGCATTTTGATGACAAGTGTATTGAGCATTGTGATGACAAAGGTCATGGAGCATTGTGATGAGAAGACCATGGATAATTGTGATGACGAGTGTCATGGGGCACTGTGATGACAAGTGTTATGGAATATTGTGATCACAAGGGTTTGGAGCATTGTTATGACAGAGGTCATGGAGCATTTTGATTTCATTGTGATGACAATAGCATGAAGCATTATGATGATGGGCATGGTGCATTTTGATGAAAGGGTTCATGGATCATTGAGATGAAAAATGGGCATGGAGCATTGTGATTACAGGGGTCTTGGAGCATTGTGATGAGAAGGGTCATGGAGGCTTGTGATGACAAGGCCACGGAACATCGTGATGGCAGGAGTCATGGAGCATTTTTATGACAGGGGTAATGGAGCATTGTGATGGCTAGCGCATGGAGCATTGTGATGAGAAGGCCATGGAGCATTCTGATGACATGTGTCATGGAGCTTTGTGATGACAAGGGCATGGAGCAATGTGATGAGAGCGTTCATGGAGCATTGTGATGACAATGACATGGAGCATTGTGATGCCAAGGGTCATGGATCTTTGTGATGACAAAGGTCATGTAGCATTTTGATGACAAGTGCATTGTGCAATGTGATGAGAAGGGCAGGGAGCATTGTGATGACAGGGTCATGGAGCAATTAGATGAAAAGGGTTATGGAACATTTTGATGACAGGGGTTATGGAACATTGTGAAGTCAGGGGTCATGGAGCATTTTGATTAAAAGGAAATGGAGCATTTTGATGACAGGGGTTATGGAGCATTGTGATGTCAGGGGTCATCGAACATTGTGATGATAAGTGCATGTAGCATTGTGATGACAGGAGTCATGGAAAACTGTGATAACAGGGGTGAGGGAGTATTGTGACAAATAAGGATGTATCATTGTGATATCTGTGGTGAGAGAGCATTTTGATGACAAATTTTATGGAGCTTTGTGGTGACAAGATTGTGGAGCACTGTGATGACAAGCGCATGGTTCATTGTGATGACATGTGTCATGGAGCATCGTGCTGACAAGCGCATGGAGCATTGTGACGACAAGGGTCATGTAGCATTGTGCTGAGAAAGGCATAGGGAATTGTGATGACAAGGATCAAAGAGCCTTGTGATGAAAAGTTCATGGAGCATTGTGATGACAAGGGCATGGAGCATTGGTCCAATAAGTTTCATGCATTATTGCGATGACTGTTGGAATGGTGCACTGTGGTGACAAGGGCATGGAGCATTGTGATGACCAGGTCATGGAATATTGTGAAGACTGGTGTCAGGGAGCACTGTGTTGACATATGTAATGACCCATTGTGATGACAATGGCATGGAGCATTGTGATGCCAAGTGTCATGGAGGATTCTGATGACAAAGGTAATGGTGCATTGTAATGACAATGGCTTGGAACATTGTGATGACAAGGGTCAGAGAGCATTGTGCTGACAAGTGCATGGAGAATTGTGATGACAAGGGTCATGGAGCATTCTAATGACAAGCTTGAGGAGTATTTTGATGACAGTGGCGTGGAGCATTGTGATGATAACGGCATGGGGCATTGTGATGAAAAAGGCATGGAGCATTTTTGTGACAGGGTTCAAGGAGCCTTTTGATGACAAGTGTCAGGGAGCATTGTGATGACAAGTGTATTGAGAATTGTGATGACAAAGGTCATGGAGCATTGTGATAAAAGTGCATGGAGTATTGTGATGACAGGCATCATGGAGCGTTGTGATGACAAGTGTTATGGAACATTTGGATCACAAGGGTTTGGAGCATTGTGAGGACAGAGGTCATGGATCATTTTGAGTTCAAGGAGCATGGAGCATTGTGATTACCAGGGCATGAAGCAATGTGATCCCAAGGTTCATGGAGGATTGTGATGACAATGGTAATGGAGTATTGTGATGACAAGCGCATAGAGCATTGTAATGACAACTTCATGTAGCATTTTGCTGACAAAGGCATGGAGCGTGATGACAGGTGTCATGGAACACTGTGATGACAAGCGTCATGGAGCATTGTGAATACAGGGGTCATGGAGCATTGGGATGACAAGGTCTTGGATCACTCTGATGACAAGTGTCATGGAGCATTGGGCTGAAAATATTCATGGAGTATTGTGATGACAGGGGTCATGGAGCATTGTGATGACAGAGGTCATGGAGAATTTTGATTTCATTGTGCTGCCAATAGCCGGAAGCATTATGATGATGGGCATGGTGAATTGTGATGACAGGTTTCATGGAGCATTGAGATGAAAAGGGGCATGGAGCATTGTGATTACAGGGGTCTTGGAGCACTGTGATGACAAGGGCATGGAGCATTTTGATGAGAAGGACATGGAACATTCTGATGGCAAGTGTCATGGAGCTTTGTGATGACAAGGGCATGGAGCATTGTGATTACAGGGGTCTTGGAGCATTGTGATGACAAGTGTCATGGAGCCTTGTGATGACAAGGCCGTGGAATATTGTGATGGCAGTGGTCATGGAGCATTGTTATGACAGGGGAAATGTAGCATTGTGATGAGAAGTGCATGGAGCATTGTGATTAGAAGGTTTATGGAGCATTACAATGACAAATTTGTGGACCGTTGTGATGAAAATCGCGTAGCACATTGTGATGACAAGGGTCATGGAGCATTTTTCTGACAAACGCATGGAGCATTTTGATGACAAGGGTCACGGAGCATTGTGATGAAAAGTTCATGGAGCATTGTGGTTATAAATATCACAGATCCTTGTGATGACTCGGGCATGGACCATTGTGATGACAAATGTTATGAAGCATTGTGATGACTGGAGTCACCGAGCATTGTGATGACAGTGGTCATGGAGCATTGTGATGACAAGGGCATGGGGCATTGTGGTGACAGGGGCATGGAGCATTTGTCTGACAAGTTTCATAGATTATTGTGATGACATTGGACATGGTGCATTGTGATGACAAGGGCATGGTTCATTGTGATGAGAAGGTCATGGAGTATTGTGAAGACAGTTGTCAGGGATCATTGTGATGATATATGTCATGGTCCATTGCAATTGCAATGGCAGGGAGCATTGTGATGCCAAATGTAATGGAGGATTCTGATGACAAATATAATGGAGTATTGTGATGATTAGGGCTTGGAGCATTATGATGACAAGGGCCATTGAGAATTTTCAGAACAAGTTCGTGAAGCATTGTGATGACAAGGTCCTGGAGCATTGTGATGAGAAATCCATAGATATTTGTGATGACAAATCTCATGGAGCATACTGATGAAAAGGGGCATGGCCCATTGTGATTACAGGGGTCTTGGAACATTGTGATGACATGGGCATGGATCATTGTGAGGAGAAAGCCAAGGAGCATTCTGAAGACATATTTCTTTGAGCGTTGTGATGACAAGGACATGGAGCATTTTGATTACAGGTGTCTTGGAGCATTGCGAAGACATGGGTAATGGAGCCTTGTGATGACAAGGCCGTGGAACATTGTGATGGCAATGGTCATGGAGCATTGTTATGACAGAGGTAATGGAGCATTGTTATGAGAAGGGAATTGAGCATTGGTCTGAAATATTTCATGGATTATTGTGATGAGATTGGGCATGGAGCATTGTGATGACAAGGGCACGGAACACTGTGATACATGGGTCATGGAGGAATTTAATGTCAAGGGCAAGAAGCAATGTGATGAGAGGGTTCATGGAGCACTGTGATGACAATGACATCTAGCGTTGTGTGAAGAAGGCCATGGAGCATTCTGATGTCTTGCATCATGGAGCTTTGTGATGACAAGGGCATAGAGCTTTGTGATTACATGGGTCTTGGAGAACTGTGATGAAAAGGGAATGGATCACTGTGATGAAAATGGCATGGAGGCTTGTCATGACAGGGTTCAAGGAGCATACTGACGACAAGTGTCAGGGAGCATTGTGATGACAAGTGTATAGAGCATTGTGATGACAAAGATCATGGAGCATTGTGATGAGAAGACCATGGATAATTGTGATGATGATCGTCATGCGGTGTTGTGATGATAAGTGTTATGAAACATTGTGATCACAAGGGTTTGGAGCATTATGATGACAGAGTTCATGGAGAAATTTGATTTCATTGTGATGACAATAGCCTGAAGCATTATGATGATGGGCATGGTGCATTGTGATGACACGGTTCATGGAGCATTGAGATGAAAAAGGGCATGGAGCATTGTGATTACAGAGTTCTTGGAGCATTGTAATGACAAGCGCATAGAGCTTTCTAATGACAAGGTCATGTAGAATTTTGTTGACAAATGCATGGAGCATTGTGATGACAGGTGTCATGGAGCTTTGTGATGACAAGTCATGGAGCATTTTGATGACAAGGGCATGGTGCATTGTGATGACAAGGGCAGGAAGCATTTTGATGACCGGGTCATGCAGCAATTTGATGAAAAGTGTAATGGAACATTGTGTTGGCAGTGGTCATGGAGCATTGTTATGACAGAAGTAATGGAGCATTTTGATGAGAAGGGCATTGAGCATTGGTCTGAAATGTTTCAAGGATTATTGTGATGAGAGTGGGCATGGAGCATTGTGATGACAAGGGCACGGAACACTGTGATACATCTGTCATGGAGGACTGTAATGACAAGGGCATGGAGCATTGTGATGAGAAGGGCATCGAGCATTGTGATGACAAGTGTCATGGAGCTTTGTAATGACAAGGGCATGGAGCAATGTGATGAGAGCGTTTATGGAGCACTGTGATGACAATGACATGGAGCACTGTGATGCCAATGGTCATGGAGCTTTGTGATGACAAAGTCATAGAACATTTTGATGACAAGTGTGTGGTGCATTGTGATGAGAAGGGCAGGGAGCATTTTGATGACAGGGTCATGCAGCAATTTGATGAAAAGTGTAATGGAACATTTTGATGACAAGGGTTATAGAACATTTTGATGCCAGGGGTCATGGAGCTTTGGGATGAAAAGGGTCATGGAGCATTTTGATGACAGGGGTTATGGAAGATTGTGATGTCAGGGGTTATGGAACATTGTGCTGATAAGGGGATGTAGCATTGTGATGACTGGGGTCATGGAACATTTTGATTACCGGGGTGAGGGAGGATTGTGATAACTGGTGACGGAACATTGTGATATCTCAGGAGAGAGAGCATTTGGATGAGAAGTGCATGGAGCATTGTGATTACAAGGTTTATGGAGGATAGCGATGACAAGGTTGTGGATCATTGTGATGAAAAGCGCGTGGCACATTGTGATGACAAGGGTCATGGAGTATTGTTCGGAAAAAGGCATGGAGCATTGTGATGACAAGGGTCACGGAGCATTGTGATGAAAATTTCATGGAGCATTGAGGTTACAAAGGACACAGAGCCTTTTGAGGACGCGAGCATGGACCGTTGTGTTGACAAACATTATGAAGAATTGTGATGACTGGATTCAGGGAGCATTGTGATGAGAGGGGTAATGGAGCAGTGTGATGACAAGGGCATGGAGCATTGCGATGACAGGGGCATGGAGCATTGGTCTGACAAGTTTCATAGATTATTGTGATGACAGTGGACATGGTGCATTGTGATGACAAGGGCATGGAGCATTGTGATGAGAAAGTCATGGAGTATTGTGAAGACAGGTGTCATGGAGCACTGTGATGACAAGGGTCATGGAGCATTGGGATGACAAGGGCATGGATCACTGTGATGAGAAGGTCATGGAGTATTGTAAAGACAGGTGTCAGGGAGCATTGTGATGACATATGTCATGGTCCACTGCGATGACAATGTCAGGGAGCATTGAGATGCCAAATGTAATGGAGGATTGTGATGACAAATATAATGGAGCATTGTGATGACTAGGGCTTGGAGCATTATGATGACAAGGGCCATTGAGAATTTTCATGACAAGGTCGAGGAGCATTGTGATGAAAAGGTCCTGGAGCTTTGTGATTAGAAAACCATGGAGCCTTGTGAAGACAATTCTCATGGGGCATACTGATGAAAAGGGGCATGGACCATTCTGATTACAGGGGTCTTGCAACATTGTGATAACAAGTGCATGGAGCATTGTGATGAAAAGGGCATGGAGCATTGGTCTAATATGTTTCATGGATTATTGTGATGACAGATGGAATGGCGCATTGTGATGACAAGGGCATGGAGCATTGTGTTGACCAGATCATGCAGTATTGTGAAGACAGGTGTCAGGGAGCATTGTGATGACATATGTAATGGCCCATTGTGATGACAATGGCATGGAGCATTGTGATGCCAAGTGTCATGGAGGATTCTGATGACAAAGGTAATGGAGCATTGTGATGACAATGGCTTGGAGCATTGTGATGACAAGGGTCAGGGAGCATTGAGCTGACAAGTGCATGGAGAATTGTGATGACAAGGGTCATGGAGCATTCTGATGACAAGCTTGTGGAGTATTTTGATGACAATGGCATGGAGCATTGTGATGAAAACTGTATGGGGCTTTGTGATGAAAAAGGCATGGAGACTTTTCGTGACAGGGTTCAAGGAACATACTGATGACAAGTGTCAGGGAGCATTGTGATGACATGTATATTGAGAATTGTGATGACAAAGTCATGGAGCATTGTGATGTAAAGTCCATGGAGTATTGTGATGACAGGCATCATAGAGCTTTGTGATGACAAGTGTTATGGAACACTGTGATCAAAAGGATTTGGATCATTGTGATGACAGAGGTCATGGATCATTTTGATTTCAAGGAGCATGGAGCATTGTGATGACAAAGGAATGAAGCAATGTGATCCCAAGGTTCATGGAGGATTGTGATGACAATGGAAATGGAGTATTGTGATGACAAGCGCACAAAGCATTGTAATGACATGGTCATGTAGCATTTTGCTGACAAAGGCATGGAGCATTGTGATGACATGTGTCATGGAGCACTGTGATGACAAGCGTCACGGAGCATTGTGAATACAGGGGTCATGGAGCATTGGGATGATAAGGGCATGGATCATTGTGATGACAAGAATCCCGGATCATTGTGTTGTGAGGTGTCATGGAATATTGTGATGACAGTGGTCATGGAGCACTGTGATGATATGGGCCATGGAGCATTGTGATGAGTAGGTCGTGGAGCATTGGGCTGAAAAGGTGCATGGAGTATTGTGATGATAGGGGTCCTGGAGCATTGTGATGACAAGTAAATGAAGCAAGGTGATGACAAGGTCCTGGAGCATTGTGATGAGAAGACCATGGAGACTTGTGATGACAAGTCTCATGGAGCATTCTGATGAAAAGGGGCATGGAGCATTGTGATTACAGGGGTCTTGGAGCATTGTGAAGACTAGGGCATGGAGCATTGTGATGAGAAGGCCATGGAGCATTCTGATGACATGTGTCCTGGAGTTTTGTGATGACAAGGGCATGGAGCATTGTGATTAGAGGGATATTGGAGCATTGTGATGTAAAGGGCATGGATCATTGTGATGAAAAAGGCATGGAGCCTTGTCATGACAGGGTTCAAGGAGCATACTGACGACAAGTGTCAGGGAGCATTGTGATGACAAGTGTATTGAGCATTGTGATGACAAAGATCATGGAGCATTGTGATGAGAAGACCATGTATAATTGTGATGATGAGCATCATGGGGTGTTGTGATGATTCGTGTTATGCAAAATTGTGATCACAAGGGTTTGGAGCATTATGATGACAGAGGACATGCAGAATATTGATTTCATTGTGATGACAATAGCCTGAAGCATTATGATGATGGGCATGGTGCATTGTGATGACAGGGTTCATGGGGCATTGAGATGAAAAGTGGCATGGAGCACTGTGATTACAAGGGTCTTGGAGCATTGTGCTGACAAGGGCATGGAACATTGTGATGAGAAGGCCATGGAACATTCTGATGACATGCGTCATGGAGCTTTGTGATGACAAGGGCATGGAGCATTGTGATTTCAGGGGTCTTGAGCATTGTGATGAGAAGTGTCATGGAACCTTGTGATAACTAGGCCATGGAAGATTGTGATGGCAGGGGTCATGGTGCATTGTTATGACAGGAGTAATGGAGCATTGTGATGAGAAGGGTTTGGAACTTTGGTCTGAAATGTTTCATGGATTATTGTGATGAGAGTGGGCTTGGAGCATTGCGATGACAAGGGCAAGGAACACTGTGATACATGGGTCATGCAGGATTGTAATGACAAGGGCCTGGAGCATTGTGATGAGAATGGCATCGAGCATTGTGATGACAAGTGTCATGGAGCTTTGTGATGACAAGGGCATGGAGCAATGTGATGAGAGTGTTCATGGAGCATTGTGATGACAGGGTCATGGAGCAATTTGATGAAAAGTGTCATGGAACATTTTGATGACAGGTGTTATGGAACATTGTGATGTCAGGGGTCATCGAACATTGTGATGATAAGTGCACGTAGCATTGTGATGACAAGAGTCATGGAACATTGTGATGACAGGGGTGAGGGAGTATTGTGACAAATAGTGATGTAGCATTCTGATATCAGTGGTGAGAGAGCATTTTGATGAGAAGTGAATGGAGCACTGTGATGAAAAATTTTAAGGAGCATTGTGATGACAAGATTGTGGAGCACTGTGATGACAAGCGCATGGCGCATTGTGATGACATGTGTCATGGAGCATTGTGCTGACAAGCGCATGGAGCATTGTGATGACAAGGGTCAAAGATCATTGTGATGAAAATTTCATGGAGCATTGTGGTTAATAAGGTCACAGAGATTGTTGATGACGAGGGCATGGACAATTGTGATGACAAAAGTCATGAAGCATTGTGATGACTGGAATCACGGAGCACTGTGATGACAGGGGTCATGGAGCATTGTGATAAAAAGGGCATGGAGCATTGTGATGACAAGGGCATGGAACATTGTTCTAATATGTTTCATGGATTATTGTGATGACACTTGGATTGGCACATTGTGATGACAAGGGCATGGAGCATTGTGATGACCAGGTCATGCAGTATTGTGAAGACAGTTGTCAGGGAGCATTGTGATGACATATGTAATGGCCCATTGTGATGACAATGGAATGGAACATTGTGATGCCAAGTGTCACTGAAGATTCTGATGACAAAGGTAATGGAGCATTGTGATCACATTGGCTTAGAGCATTGTGATGATTAGGGTCAGGGAGCATTGTGCTGACAAGTGCATGGAGAATTGTGATGACAAGTGTCATGGAGCATTCTGATGAAAATCTTGTGGAGTATTTTGATGACAATGGCACGGAGCATTGTGATGAAAACGGCATGGTGAATTGTGATGAAAAAGGCATGTAGCCTTTTCGTGACAGGATTTAAGGAGCATTCTGATGACAAGTGTCGGGGAGCATTGTGATGACAAGTGTATTGAGAATTGTGATGACAAAGGTCATGGAGCATTGTGATGAAAAGGGCATGAGTATTGTGATGACAGGCATCATGGGGCGTTGCGATGACAAGTGTTATGGAACACTGTGGTCACAGGGGTTTGGAACATTGTGATGACAGAGGTCATGGATCATTTTGATTTCAAGGAGCATGGAGCATTGTGATGACAAGGGCATGAAGCAATGTGATCCCAAGGTTCATGGAGGATTGTGATGACAATGGAAAAGGAGTATTGTAATGACATGCACATAGAGCATTGTAATGACAAGGTCATGTAGCATTTTGCTGACAAAGGCATGGAACATTGTGATGACATGTGTCATGGAGCACTGTGATGACAATGGAATGAAGCATGGTGTTGACAACGTCCTGGAGCACTGTGATGAGAAGATCATGGAGACTTGTGATGACAAGTCTCATGGAGCATTCTGATGAAAAGGGGCATGGAGCATCGTGATTACAGGGGTCTTGGTGCATTGTGATGACGAGGACATGGAACATTGTGATGAGAAGTCCATGGAGCATTCTGATGACATGCGTCATGGAGTTTTGTGATGACATGTACATAGAGCATTGTGATTACAGGGATTTTGGAGCATTGTGATGAAGAGGGCATGGATCATTGTGATGACAAGGGCACGGAACACTGTGATACATGGGTCATGCAGGATTGTAATGTCAAGGGCATGGAGCACTGTGATGAGGAGGGCATCAAGCATTGTGATGACAAGTGTCATGGAGCTTTGTGATGACAAGTGCATGGAGCCATGTGATGAGAGGGTTCATGGAGCATTGTGATGACAATGACATTGAGCATTGTGATGACAATGGAAATGGAGCATTGTGATGACAAGTGTATTGAGAATTGTGATGACAAAGGTCATGGAGCATTGTGATGACAAGGGCATGAAGCAATGTGATCCCAAGGTTCATGGAGGATTGTGATGACAACTGAAATGGAGTATTGTGATGACAAGCGCATAGAGCATTGTAATGTCAAGGTCAAGTAGCATTTTGCTGACAAAGGCATGGAGCATTGTGATGACATGTGTCATGGAGCACTGTGATGACAAGCGTCACGGAGCATTGTGAATACATGGGTCATGGAGCATAGGGATGACAAGGACATGAATCATTGTGATGACAAGTGTCATGGAACATTGGGCTGAAAATGTTCATGGAGTATTGTGAAGACAGGGGCTATGGAGCATTGTGATGACTAGGGAATGGAACATTGTGATGACAAGAGTGCCGAATCATTGTGTTGTCAGGTGTCATGGAGTGTTGTGATGACAGTGGTCATGGAGCATTGTGTTGATATTGGCCATGGAGCTTTGTGATGAGAAGACCGTGGGTAATTGTGATGTCGAGAATCATGGAGCACTGTAATGACAAGGGGCATGAAGCACTGTGATGACAGGTGTCAGGGAGCATTGTGATGACATGGGTCATGGAGCATTGTGATGACAAGGGCATGGAGCATTGTGATGACAAGTGCATGGAGCATTGTGAAGACAAGTGCATGGAGCATTGCAATTTCAAGTGGATGGAGAATTGTGATGACAAGAGCATGTAACATATTGCTGAGAAGTGTCATATAGCATTGTGATGACATGGACGTGGAGAACTGTGATGACAAGGGACATGGAGCATTGTGATAACCAGGGCATGGTGCATTGTGATGACAGGGGTCATGGAGCATTATTATGAGAACGGCCATGGTGCATTCTGACATAAGATATCACTTATGAAGGGAATGTAAACCTGGCTACATATGAACTGATTTAGGGAATAGAACAGAGTCTCAGATTTAGAAAACACTCTAACGCTTGCTTAAGGGGAAAGAGAGGTGGGGAGATGCACAAAACATAAGATTGATATTAGCACAGGTACCGTTCCATAGTCCAAAAACAGAAGAGACAAGCCCTACTCCTTCCTCAGTGAATGGAACTCAACATCCCTATTCCACGCAGAGAAATATATCTGACTAGTAAGAATTTTAAAACCTATGTATTGATATGTCTCCGTAAGGGAAACAAGTGTGTCTAGAACGACATAAACATGGCAGGGTGAATCAGCTCAAACCCAATATAAAACTGAATTTCAAAACAAAACATAAAAACAGTAAAATTCTTACACAATACCTTCAGGGGTTCTGATGAAATTTGGAATGACCCTATCTACAATGACAGCTGGATGTGGCATAAGGCTGGTCACTTGGGACTGAGAGGATTGGTGAGATTGGGTGAAAAAATGCAGACCCTTTAAAGCAATAATGCCTGCCACCCATTCCATGGTTCGCAACTCTCCAGGTAGAAGGGAATATCACTACAGTTATAACGTGTATGGGAACCTAGAGAATGGAAACCATCTGATGGTGAAAGGTTTCTAAAACTCTACTACTTTTTTATCTCCTTGTGCTCCAGTTTGACATTCCAGCTGCTTCGCTATCCATCTCCCAACTTTGAAAGTCAGCCCCTATAACCTCCTGGTTCGCACAGTTGGCAAATTGTGCACAGGATATAAGGGAAGAGAGAGAAACAATGAGAGAGTAGCTGTAGGCATTTGGACAGCCACATGTCACTATAATTACCCGTCACAAAGAGGAATTAACCAACGTCTCATCCTGCCCCCCAGAACCAGTATAAGTCCAGAAGCAAAACTGTTGATTTGCGGTCAGCTCACAAAAACGCGAGTTGAAAAATGGAGCTCAGGGCCACAGCAATGCAATAACCTGCAGAGTTAAAAAGGACTACTCTCTTCGAAAAATCTGTTGAGAGAAAGCCACAAGGCGGAAGGGAAAATGAGGCAGAATGGCATGAAACAGATTTCAAGAGGTACAATGGAATCGCCTTTAAACAAAGGAAAAGCATTACAACTTCGAAAATTATGGAAATGGCCATAAAGGGCATATGGGTTTTCACGTGAGTATATACAGCAGAAGACGCATATGTCCTTTTGGGACAAGCAAGCAAGTGGGCAATAAAAATCAGCACTACAAAGAAGTATCACTTCCTACTGGTCAAAAGGGACATCCGCAAAATGTGTAAAAAACAGAAAGGCAAGACAGGCCCTGGAGAACAGGGAGCCTGGTTATGCTGATGGGTGGGATGTAAATAGCCAACTGCCTCTCTGGAGGAGTGCATTGTGTTCCCTAAAACAAGTAAACAACAGAGCTACAGAGCCAAGGGCACTTCCAGTCTAGGGAATATACCTTGGGAAAACTGAAAATAAATAAGACAGATCCACACCAAAATTCAGGGATGCACTGCTTACAAAAACCTCAACATGGGTACACCTGAAATATCCCAGGAAAGACATAAATGGTTCAAGAAAATGTGGTACTTACGTATGATGGAATATCCCTCAGCCATGAAATCAATGTCATAAGGCCAGTAGCAGCAAAATGAGTGGATTCATGTACGATAATTCTAAGTGAAATAAGTCACACAGAAAAAGAAACTTACCATAATATATCACTTATGAAGATCCTGTAAACATGGCTACACATGAACTGAGTTAGGAAAGAGAAGAGAGACTCACATTTAAAAAACACACTTATGCCTGCTTAAGGGGGAAGGAGAGGTGGGGTGATGCATAAAACCAGAGTTTGATATTAGTACAGGTACCGTTCCAAAAACCAAATAGGGAAGAAAAAAGACCTACACCTTCCTCAGTGAAAGGGACTCAACACCCCATATTCACCGCAGAGTAATATATCTTACTAGTATGAATAATAAAACCTATGTATTGATATGTCTCCATAAGGGAATCAAGTGTGTCTAGATTGGCATAAACATGACAGTGAGAATCAGCTCAAACCCACTATAAAAAGGAATTTCAAAAACAAAACAAAAAAACAGGGAAATTCTTTACAATTCCTTCAGGGTCTCTGATGAAACCTGGAATGACCCTATCTACAATGACAGCTGGATGTGGCATAAGGCTGGACACTTGGGACTGAGAGGATTGGTGAGATTGGGTGAGCAAATGCAGACCCTTTAAAGCAATAATGAGTGGCACCCATTCCATGTGTCCCAACTCTCCAGGTTGAAGGGAATATTACTATAGCTATACCATGTACGGGAAACCTAGAGAATGGGCACACTGTGAATAGGAAAGGTCTCTAAAACTCAACGAATAGTCCGTCTCCTGGTGCTTCAGTTTGACTTTCCAACTGCTTTACTAACAATCTCCCAACTTGGAGAGACAGTCCCTTTAACCTCCTGGTTCTCACAGGTTGCCAATTGGGCAGAGGATGAAAGTGAAGAGGGAGAACCAATGAGAGAGTAGCTGTTAGGCATTTGGACGGGCACATGTCACTCTTATTTCCCGGGAGGAAGAAGAATTTACCAAAGTCTCAGCCACCCACCGGACACCAGTATAGGTCCTGAACCAAAGATTGGACTTGCATTCAGCTCAAAAAAAACGAGTAGAAAAATGGAGCTCAGGGGCAGAGCAATTCACAAACTGGCAGAGAAATACAGGACAACTATCATCCAAATATCTTTTTAATGGAAGGCAACGAGGCGGACTTTAAAGCGAGGCAGAATAGCAGGAGACAGATTTCAAGACGTATGTTGGTATCACCTGTAAAGCACAGGAAGAGGGGCACAACTTCGACAATGATGCACTTGGCCAAAAAGGGCGTGTGCGTTTTCTCCTGAGTATATTCAGGAGAAAACGCACACGCCCTTTCTGGCCAAGCAAGCAAGCGGGCAATGCAAATCTGCACTACATTGAAGTATCACTTCCCACCTGTTAAAAGGGACATCCACAAAATGGGTGAAATTCAGAAAGGCAAAACAGACCCTGGAGAAAAGGGAGCCTTGTTATGCTGATGTGTGGGATGTAAATTGCCAACTGCCTCTCTAGAGGAATGCACTGTGTTCCCTAAAACATGTAAACAACAGAGCTTCATAGCCAAGGGCACTTCCAGTGTAGGGAATATACCTTGGGAAATCTGAAAATCAATAAGACACAGCCACCCCAATATTTAGGGATGCACTGCTTACAAGAACCTCACCTTGGGTACACCTTAAATATACCAGGAAAGTTAAAAATTGTTCAAAAATTGTGGTACTTACGTACGATGGAATATCCCTCAGCCATGAAATCAATGTCATAAGACCAGTAGCAGCAAAATGAGTGGATTCAGGTACGATGATTCTAAGTGAAATAAGTCACACAGAAAAAGAAACTTATCATAAGATATCACTTATGAAGATCCTGTAAACATGTCTACACATGAACTGAGTTAGGAAAGAGAAGAGAGTCTCACATTTAGAAAACACTCTTATGCCTGCTTAAGGGGGAAGGAGAGGTGGGGTGATGCATAAAACCAGAGTTTGATATAAGTACAGGTACCCTTTCAAAAACCAACCATGGAATAGACAAGACCTACACCTTCCTCAGTGAAAGGGACTCAAAATCCCATATTTCCCGCAGAGGAATATATCTGACTAGTAAGAATCTTAAAACCTATGTATTGATATGTCTCCATAAGGGAATCAAGTGTGTCTAGACTGGCATAAACATGGCAGCGAGTATCAGCTCAAACCCACTATAAAAAATTTCAAAAGCAAAACAAAAAAACAGGGAAATTGTTTACAAATCCTTCAGGGTCTCTTATGAAACCTGGAATGACCATGTCTACAATGACAGCTGGATGTGGCATAAGGCTGGACACTTGGGACTGGGAGGATTGGTGAGACTGGGTGAGCAAATGCAGACCCTTTAAAGCAATAATGCATGGCACCCATTCCATGGGTCCCAAATCTCCAGGTTGAAGGGAATATTACTACAGCTATAACATGTACGGGAAACCTAGAGAATGGACACACTGTGAATATGAAAGGTTTCTAAAACTCAGCGAATAGTCCCTCTCCTTGTGCGCCAGTTTGACTTTCCAACTGCTTTACTATCAATCTCCCAACTTGGAGAGACAGCACCTTTAACCTTCTGGTTCTCACAGGTTGCCAATTTGGCAGAGGATGAAAGGGAAGAGGGAGAACAAATGAGAGAGTAGCTGTTAGGCATTTGGACGGGCACATGTCACTCTAATTGCCTGGCAGGAAGAAGAATTAACCAAAGACTCATCCCCCTGCCGGGAACAAGTATAGGTCCTGAACCGATATTTTGGACTTGCGGTCAGCTCACAAAAAACGATTTGATAAATGGAGCTCAGGTGCACAGCAATTCACAAACTGGCAGAGTAATAAAGACAGTTATTGTCCAAAAATCCTTTGAAGAAAGGCAAAGAGGCGGACTTGAAAGCGAGGCAGAATAGCAGGAAACAGATTTCAAGAGGTACGTTGGAATCACCTGTAAAGCACAGGAAGAGGGGCACAACTTCGACAATGATGCACTTGGCCCAAAAGGGTGTATATGTTTTCTCCTGAATATATTCAGGGTAAAACGCATACGACCTTTTTGGCCAAGCCAGCAAGCGGGCAATGCAAATCTGCAGTACAAAGAAGTATCACTTCCCACCAGTCAAAAGGGACATCGGCAAAATGTGTAAAAACCAGAAAGCCAAAAGAGGACCTGGAGAACAGGGAGCCTTTTTATGGTGATGGGCCGAATGTAAGTTGCCAAATGCCACTCTGGAGGAGTGCATTTTGTTCCGTAAAACAGGTAAACAACTGAGCTACATAGCCAAGCGCACTTCAAGTCTAGGGAATATACCTTGGGAAAACTGAAAATCAATAAGACAGAGCCACCCCAAAATTTAGGGATGCACTGCTTACAAGAAACTCAACTTGGGTACATATTAATTATCACAAGAATATTAAAAATGGTTTAAAAAATTGTGGTACTTACGTATGATGGAATATCCCTCAGCCATGAAATCAATGTCATAAGACCAGTAGCAGCAAAATGAGTGGATTCAGGTACGATGATTCTAAGTGAAATAAGTCACACATAAAAAGAAGCTTATCATAGGATATGACTTATGATGATCCTGTAAACATGGCTACACATGAACTGAGTTAGGAAAGAGAACAGAGTCTCACATTTAGAATACACTCTTATGCCTGCTTAAGGGGGAAGGAGAGGTGGGGTGATACATAAAACCAGAGTTTGATATAAGCACAGGTACTCTTCCAAAAACCAACTATGTAATTGAAAAACCTACACCTTCCTCGGGGAAAGGGACTCAAAACACCATATTTTCCGCAGAGGAATATATCTGACTAGTAAGAATCTTAAAACCTATGTATTGATATGTCTCCATAAGGGAATCAAGTATGTCTAGACTGGCATAAACATGGCAGCGAGAATCAGCTCAAACCCACTATAAAAATGAATTTCAAAAACAAAACAAAAAAACAGGGAAATTCTTTACAATTCTTTCAGGGTCTCTGATGATACCTGGAATGAATCTATCTACAACTACAGCTTGATGGGGCATAAGGCTGGACACTTGGGACTGAGAGGCTTGGTGAGACTGTGTGAGTAAACACAGACCATTTAAAGCAATAATGTGTGGCCTCCATTCCATGGTCCCAAACTCTCCAGGTTGAAGGGAATATTACTACAGCTATAACATGTACAGGAAACCTCGAGAATGGACACACTGTGAATACGAAAAGTTTCTAAAACTCAAGGAATAGTCACCCTACTGGTGCTCCAATTTGACTTTCCAACTGCTTGACTATCAATCTCCCAACTTGGAGAGACAGCCCCTTTAACCTCCTGGATAACACAGGTTGCCAATTTGGCAGAGGATGAAAGGGACCAGGGAGAACCAATGAGAGAGTAGCTGTTAGGCATTTGGACCGGCACATGTGACTCTAATTGCCCGGCAGGAAGAAGAACTAACCAAAGACACATCCCGCTGCCGGAAACCAGTATAGGTCCTGAACCGAAATTTTGGACTTGCGGTTAGCTCACAAAAAACGATTTGATAAACGGAGCTCAGGGGCACAGCAGTTCACAAACTGGCAGAGTAATAAAGGACAGCTATCGGCCAAAAATTGTTTGAAGGAAGGCAACGAGGTGGACATGAAAGTGAGGCAGAATCGCAGTAAACAGATTTCAAGAGGTACGTTGGAATCACCTTTCAAGCACAGGAAGAGGGGCACAACTTCGACAATGATGCACTTGTCCAAAAATGGTGTATTCGTTTTCTCCTGAATATATTCAGGAGAAAATGCATACGCCCTTTTTGGCCAAGCTAGCAAGTGGGCAAGGCAAATCTGCAGTACAAGGAAATATCCCTTCCCACCGGTCAAAAGGGACATCGGCAAAATGTGTAAAAACCAGAAAGGCAAGAGAGGACCTGGAGAACAGGGAGGCTTGTTATGCTGTTGGGTGGGATGTAAGTTGGCAACTGCCTCTCTGGAGGAGTGCATTGTGTTCCCTAAAACATGTAAACAACAGAGCTACATAGCCAAGGGCACTTCCAGTCTAGGGAATATACCTTGGGAAAACTGAAAATCAATAAGACAGAACCACACCAAAATTTAGGGATGCACTGCTTACAAGAACCTCAACTTGGGTACACCTTAAATATCCCAGGAAAGTTAAAAATGGTTCAAAAAATTGTGGTACTTACGTACGATGGAATATCCATCAGCCATGAAATCAATGTCATAAGACCAGTAGCAACAAAATGAGTGGATTCAGGTACGATGATTCTAAGTGAAATAAGTCACACAGAAAAAGAAACTTATCATAAGATATCACTTATGATTGTCCTGTAAACATGGCTACACGTGAACTGAGTTAGGAAAGATTACAGAGTAACTAATCTTATCATAAGATATCACTCATAGTGGGAATGTACACATGACTACACATGAACTGAATGACTAACACAACAGTGTCACCCATTTAGGAAACATCTTTTGCCTGCTTAAGAGGAAAGCCGAGGCGGGGTGATGCATAAAACCACAGTTTTAAATTAGCACAGATACCGTTATATAAACCATGTATGTAATAGACAACACCTACTCCCGGCACAATGAACTGGACTCAACACCCCCTATTCATTGCACAGGAATATGTCTGACTCTATGTATTTTAAAACATATGTATTCTCATGTCTCCATAAAGGAATCATGTGTGTGTATAACGGCATGAACACAGCACTGAAATTCAGTTAAACCCACTTATAAAAATAAATTTCAAAATCAAAATGCAAAAACAGAGAGAAAGTCTTAAAAATTACGTTCAGGGCCTGTGATGCAAGCTAGATTGACCACCTTTACACCCACAGCTGGATGAGACATAAGACTGGACACTTGGGGCTGACAAGATTTCTGAGGTTGTGTGAACAAAAGAACACCACTTAGGGCTTCCCTTGTTGCACAGTGGTTGAGTGTCCCCCTGCCGATGCAGGGGACAAGGGTTTGTGCCCCGGTCCGGGAAGATCCCACATGCTGCGGAGTGGCTGGGTCCGTGAGCCATGGCCGCTGAGCCTGAGCCTGCACATCCGGAGCCTGTGCTCCGCAACGGGAAAGGCCACAGCAGTGAGAGGCCCGCGTACCGCAAAAAAAAAAAAAAAAAAAAGAACACCACTTATAGCAATACTGTATGCTACCCATTCAAGTGGTCCGAACTCTCCAGGTTTAAGGGAATCTTCCTACAGTTAAAACATGCATGGGAAACCCAGTGGATGGTACACTGTGTAATTGGGAAAGTTTTCTAGAAGGTACCTCATTTTTCCTTATGTCGTGCTCGGCTTTGCCATTCCATCTGCATTACTAAAAATCTCCCCACTTGGAGTGTCAGTGCCTTTACCCTCCCGTTATGCAAAGTTTGCAAATTGTGCAGAGGATGAACAGGAAGAGGGGAAATAAATGAGAGATTAGCTGTAGGTGTTTGGATGGGCACATGTCACTCTAGTTTCCCATCAGGAAGAAGAATTAACCAAAGGCTCAAACTGAAGCCCTGGAACCAGAGTAGGGCCTAAAGCCATCCTGCGGTATTGCAGCCAGCTCACAAAGAGGCGAGTTGAAAAATGGAAATCAGGGGCACAGCAATTCACAAACTTGCAGAGTTATAAAGGACAACTATCATCCAGAAATATATTGAGGAAAGGCAGTGAAGAGGATTTGAATGCAAGGCAGAATTGAAGGAAACAGATTTCAAGAGGTAGATTGGAGTCATCTTTAAAGCACATGAAAAGCAACAGAATTTCGACAATGTTGCCCTTGGCTGAAAAGGGACTATGTGTATTTTCTTGAATATATTCGGGAAAAAATGCATATGCCCTTTTTGGCCAAGCAAGCCATCAGGAATTGCAAATCCACACTACATAGAAGTGTCCCTTACCTCCAGTCAAAAGGGCCATCTACAAATAGTGTAAAAGCCACAAATGCAGGACAGGCCATGGAGAAAAGGGAGTCTGGTTACGCCGATGGACAGGATGTAAATTGCCAACAGCCTCTCTGGAGAACTGTATGTTGTTTTCTAAAACAGAGCTACAGAGCATAGCACACTTCCACTCATGGGTGTGTATTTTGGGAAAACTAAAAATCCACAACACACAGCCAGCCCAAACTTTAGGGCTGCTCTGTTTACAAGAACCTCGACTTCAGTACACTTTAAATATCCCAGGAAAGGAAAAAAAATGGATATAGATGTTGTGGTACTTATATACAATGGAATGCCACTCAGACATAAAATCAATGTCATAAGGCCAATAGCAGCTTAATGAGTGGCTTTAGGTACGATGATGCTAAGTGAAATGAGCCACAAAGAAAAAGAAACTTATTGTAATATATCACTTATAGAGGAAATGTAAACATGGCTACACATGAACTGAATTTCAAAAGAGAACAGAGTTACACATTTAGAAAACACACTTATGCCTCCTTAAGGGGAAAGGTGACGTGGGGTGATGTGTAAAAGCAGAGTTTGAAATTAGCACAGATCCCATTCCATATACCAAATATGTAATAGACAAGACCTACTCCTTTCTCAATGAACTGGACACAAAACACCCTATTCACTGAAGAGGAATATATCTGACTGGTAATAACCTTGAAACCTATGTATTTATATGTCTCCATAATGGAATCAAGTGTATGTAGATTGGCATAAACACAGATCAATGGAACAGGACAGAAATCCCAGAGATAAACCTACATACCTATGGCTATCTCATCTATGACAAAGGAGCTAAGGATATACAATGGAGAAAAGACAGTCTCTTCAGTAATTGGTGCTGGGAAAACTGGACCCCTACACATAAAAGAATGAAATTAGAACACTCCATAACACCATACACAAAAAATAAACTCTAAATTGATTAGAGATCTAAATATAAGACCAGACACTATAAAACACTTAGAGGAAACCATAGGCAGAACACTCTATGACATAAATCACAGCAAGATCCTTTTGGACCCACCTCCTAGAGAAATGGAAATAAAAACAGAAATCAACAAATGGGACCTAATGAAACTTAAAAGCTTTTACACAGTACAGGAAAACATAAACAAGATGCAAAAACAACCCTCAGAATGGGAGAAAATATGTTCAAATGAAGCAATTGACAAAGGATTAATCTCCAAACTTTACAAGCACCTCATGTAGCTCAATATCACAAAAACAAACAACCCAATCCAAAAATGGGCAGAAGACCTAAATAGACATTTCTCCAAAGAAGATATACAGATTAACCAAGAAACACATGAAAGAATGCTGAACATCACTAATCATTAGAGAAATGCAAATCAAAACTACCCTGAGGTATCACCTTACAGCAGTCAGAGTGGCAATCATCAAAAAAATCTACAAAACAATAAATGCTGGAGAGGCCTTTATTGGAGAAAAGGGAACACACTTGCACTGTGTGTGGGAATGTAAATTGATATGGGCACTAGGGAGAACAGTACGGAGGTTCCTTTAAATAACTAACAATAGAAGTACCATACGACACAACAATCCAAGTACTGGGCATTTGCCTTGCGAAAACCATAATTCAAAAAGTGTTATGTACAAAAATGTTCATTGCAGCTCTATTTGCATTAGCCAGGACATGGAAGCAACCTAAGTGTCCATCGACAGATGAATGGATAAAGAAGATCTGGCACATATATACAATCAAATATTACTCAACCATAAAAAGAAGCAAAACTGAGTTATTTGTACTGAGGTGGATGGACTTAGAATCTGTCGTACACAGTGAAGTAAGTCTGAAAGGGAAAAACAAATACTGTATGTTAACAGAGATATATGGAATCTAATGAAGAAAAAAAAATTTTGAAGAACCTTGTGGCAGGACAGGATTAACGACACAGACATAGAGAAAGGACTTGAGGACACCGGAAGGGGGATGGGTAAGCTGGGACGAAGTGAGAGAGTGGCATGGACATAAATACATTACCAAATGTAACACCGGTAGTTACTGGGAAGCAGCCACATAGAACAGGGAGATCAGCTCGGTGCTTTGTGACCACATAAAGGGGTGGGATATGGAGTGTGGGAGGGAGATGCAAGAGGGAGGGGATCTGGTGATATTTGTATATGTATAGCTGATTCACTTTGTTATACAGCAGAAATGAACACTCCATTGTAAAGCAATTATACTCCAATAAATGTGTAAAAGGAAAAAAAAAAGGAAAGAAAGCCCAAGGATAAACCTACACACCTATGGTCAACTAATCTATGAGAAAGGAGGCAAGACTATACAATGGAGATAAGACAGTCTCTTCAATCATTGGTGCTGGGAAATATGGAGAGCTACATGTAAAAGAATGAAATTAGAACACTCCCCAACACCATACATAAAAATATATTCAAAATGAATTAGAGACCTTAATGTAAGACCAGACAGTATAAAACTCTGAGAGGAAAACTTACGAAGGATACTCTGATGTAAATCACAGCAAGATCTTTTTTGATCCACCTCCTATAATAATGAAATAAAAAAGAAAACTAAACAGATGGGACCTAATGAAACGTAAAAGCTTTGCAAAGCAAAGGAAACTACAAACAAGACGAAAAGACAACCCTCAGAATGGCAGAAAATATTTGCAAACGAATCAATGGACAAATTATTAATCTCCAATATATATAAACAGCTCATGCAGCTCAATATTAATAAAACAAACAATCCAATACGAAAATGGAAGATCTAAATAGACATTTCTTCCAAGAAGACATAGAGATGGCCAGTACGCACATGAAAATATGCTGAACATCACTAATTATTAGAGAAATGGAAATCGAAACTACAATGAGGTATCACGTCACACCTGTTAGAATGGGCATCATCAGAAAATCTACAAACAACAAGTGCTGGAGAGGGTGTGGAGAAAAGGAACCTTATTCCACTATTGTTGGGAATGTAAATCGATACAGTCTCTATGGAGAACAGTATGGAGGTTCCTTAAAAAACTAAAAATAGAATTACCATATAATCCAGCAATCCCACTACTGGGCATATACCCAGAGAAAACCATAAATCAAAAAGACACATTCACCACAATGTTCACTGCAGCACTATTTACAATAGACAGGTAATGAAAGCAACCTAAGTGCCCACAGACAGACGAATGGATAAAGACATGGTACATATATACAACGGAATATTACTCAGCCATACATAGGAATGAAATTGGGTCATTTGTAGAGACCTTGATGGATCTAGAGACTGTCATACAGAGTGAAGTAAGTCAGAAAGAGAAAAACAAATATTGTATATTAATGCACATATGTGGAACCTAGAAAAATGGTACAGATGCACCGGTGTGCAGGGCAGAGATAGAGACACAGATGTAAAGAACAAACATATGGACACCAAGGAGGGAACGCCATGTGAGGGTGGTGGTGGGATGAATTGGGAGACTGGGATTCACATGTGCACACTTATATGTATGAAATAGATATCCAATAAGAACTTGCTCTATAAAAGAAATAAATTAAAAAAAAACTAAATAAATAACATTTAATAAAATAAAACAGAAAAAAAGTTTTTACCTTCACATAGACGTCTTTATATTAATGCATTATTTCCATGTATATATCTCCAAGTTAAAAAAAAAAGAGGAATAAATAAAATCTAACTTGAACAAAAAAGAAAAAAAGAAAAAACAAACAAACAAACAGAACTCAACAGTTATAGAGAGGATAATCATATCAGGGCACTTGCTCCAGTGGTAAAAATTTCTTAAGTTGGTCAGAGGTGGGAAATCGTCTCCCATGCAGTCAGCAGTGCTCCCCCCCACAAGGAGCATCCTCATTGCAAAGCTGCGGGAATGTGTCGAGGCATCTGTGAGTAAATGTGAGCTGAGCCCCAGTCCTGCTGCAGCTGAACTCTTCCCACTCTTTCCAGGTAAAACACCTGAATATGTACAAGCACCTGCAAGCCTAGAGGAAGGGCTGAGGAGCCACACTAGCAAGAGCATGCAGGCCGACTTGGTGCCTGCAGGCCAGCCAGGATGGTCCTGGCCCCAGATGCTCTTCTGGAATCTTTCCATTTCCCTGCCTGAGATACCCCTCCTGCCACGGCCCCCAGTGCTTTTTTACTTCCTCACCTCTGACTGGGGAGAAATTCCAGTCGCAGGTATGGGTGACACATCCTCTTCTTTAGCAGGTGGCAGCCTGGCAACTCCTGCAGAAAGTCCAGCAGAGCCCAAATCACACTGGGCCACCCAGAAAGCCACGGCCCGTCCCTCCCTCCCACAACCCCAGCCCCGAAACTGCTGACGGGGCAGAGCATATGGCGTCAGGCACAGCTACAGGGGCTCTTGCTGACTGGAGAGGTGTTTATATTGACCTCAACCCAGGCACACCTGTGTGGGGGGCTGGCAGGCAGTGTCAGGCTGCCCAAATCAGCCAATCCTCACCCCTCAGGGGCTCACAGTTGCAGAAAATGAACCTTGCTAAACGGGTCAGTCCCAAGGAACAGGTGTGGGCTCTTGAGAGTCAGGATAGACAAGGGCCTGCAGCTGCGGCTTGTTTTCTTATCATTTTATCTGGTCCATGAGTGGAAAACAACTTCAAGAAGACCCTATCCTAATGAGAGGAACCCAGGAGTCAGGGAGAGGAGTGATGGTGGGTGGAGACAGAGGCCTGGTGCCCTGGCTGCAGTGGAAGTGTCTGGAAGACCAGGCAGAGAGAGGCTGCACAGAGTGATAGCCAAGGTCACAGACCTGTCAGAGCTGCTGTTTGTTAGTTCAAGTCCTGCTCTGAGGTGTTCTGTGTCAGCTGTGAGCGACAGGTGAGCTGGGGGTTCTCTGCAAGGTGGGCTATGTGCACAGTTCCTGTGTGTCCAGCCCTGCTGGGGTACCTGCCGAGGAGAGTTCCGTATCCTGGGAGGGGCCTGACTATGAGAGCCCCATGGGCTGCTGGGTAGCTGCACTGGTAAGCTCCGTACCCTGGGAGGGACTTGAACACGAGAGCCCCGTGGGCTGTGGGGTGCGGGATGCAGCCCAGGTGAGCTCCATATCCTGGGATTGGCCTGACCACAAGAGCCCATGGGCTGCTGGAGACCTGGTAAAGGATATCACGACAGTCAGTGAAGCCACTGAGGATATACATCCAGTAGCTCCTATTTCCTACACCCTGCTGCTCATTCTACCATCCACCAGGCCATGGCATTCTGTATTACACTTCAATGATGCCTTCTTCTGTATTCCATTCATCTCAGAGTCACAAGAATTTTTGGCTTGTGAGTGGCAGGACACAACATGCAACACAAGCAATAATGCTGGGCCGTCCTGCACCAATGGTTCAAAAATCCCCACACCATCATTGGGGAAATGACCTCTAAAGACCTAAAAGTTCTACCTCTGTAAAAGGGAACCCTCCTTCAATATGCAGATGACATTCTGATCGCCAGGCCTACTAAAGACGCCTCTGAAATACCTAGCCAAGAAAGGATAGAAGGTGTCCAAGAAAAAGGCTCAAATACCCCAGGCTCAGGTGACATGTCTGGGCTTCATTCTCACAGATATTTGGAGAAACGCATCCCAGGATAGGGAAGAAGCCATTTGCAGCCTTACCTCTTCTAAAACTAGAAGACAGCTTAGCGGTTCCTGGGGAGGCCAAGGATTTCTGCATCTGGATCCCTAACTACAGTCTAATAGCTGGGCCTCTACATGAAACACTGACACGAAAAGATGATGACCCTTTTGAATAGAATCCAGAAGCAGCCTTTCAAGAATGGAAAGAGCAGTCAATTCAGATCCTTGCCCAGGAACTCGCTAATTTAGCTAAACCCTTTGACCTTTACATACCCGGTCAAAGGTTAATCGCCCTTGGAGCCTTAGTGCAAAAACTGGGACCACTTGAAATGGAGCAACACAAGAATGCCCTTCAGGTATGATAAACTATGGTCCCCAAGGGCTTTGCCCACCGACTCATCAGGCCAGGATACTGGGGTATCTAAAAAGCTAGAAATCAGCAGCCCACAAGGCCAGCTCCCTCCTAAGGGAAAAGGACCCCACGTGGTGATCCTAACCACCCATCATGCCCTGAAGTTGCAGGGGTCGCTCTGTGGACACACTGACCTCGAGTGAGGAGGCCTTCCAACTCCAACCTCCAGAGAGACAAATGGGGGCATCGGGCCCCCAAGATGACTTGTGTGACCATCACTTGACCTGGAGTTTCTCTCAGAAAACAAGAAGACTGTGCCCCGAAAGAGCAGACTACTGCTTGCAGGACTTACTGCACGCAGAGGGGAGCTAATAAGCTTGGCGGGGGAAACGTATATCACGCTTTCACCATAGAAAACCCTACAGACACCGTGGTGATGGTGGCCAATATGACCAGCTGGACTGCTGGCTACTTCTAAAGGCCGTTGACTCAGTGGACGTCATGGTCCTGGATCACCACTGACCCTGGACTGTCTGGGAGTTGCGCGGGCAGGGCTCTGACACATGGTGCTCTTTGTACATTAATTCAGGGACCTAATTAAAGAAAGCACAGACTACTGGTCAGAGCATCTAGACTGGCAAAAACCGTCAGCCTAAGGTCAGCAAACAAATGTGGGGTGGGGTGAAACCTGCCACCAGAGCATCTTTGCGCATCTCTTTCCTAGACCCTTAAAGGTCATTAGAATCTATAACACTTCCAATGCTGGTGCTCAGGCGGATGAGAAGTGAGGCAGGAGGCTTTGGAACAATCAACCTCACCTGGAGGCTGGTGGGGAGATGTTTTGCCCCTCCCCCCAGGTATCAGGGCTGCCACCACAGCATGAAGCAGTTACAAAAGAGGGGTCTGCACCCTCAACACCCCAAGAATGAGGAACGGAACAAAAAGCAGAGGAGGTGTTCGTCTCTGGCAACGTTCATTAAAAATTCCTGGGAGATAAAAAGAGAATCTGGGCAATAAAATAAAGTCTAACCTGTTTTTCCTTTGTGCTTTGTCTAATTTCACGTGCTCCTAGGGTTCCGCAGGCAGAGGTCCCACACCCAGCACTTCAGACCCGATTTCCTAGTGCAGAATGGCTGGGTCGACACCTCAGCTAGCGGAGTCCCATGCAGACTCCACGGCATAGAGCCTGAGCTGCAGCCAACCCAGCCTTCGAGAGCTCCATCCCCTAACTCCCACTGAGGCTGCCGGGATCCCTACACAGTAGCCCAGCCCACAGCCCGTGGGGGAGTGCACGCTCTCACCTCTCCATTCGGTTTTCAAAATAATGTTTCCTTTGCTTCTGAACCAAACTCAGTCTTGATCTGTTGGCTCCAATGACACTGGGCTCGGGGACTCCTGTTGGGGTCCACTCTGGAGGATCAGTAACAGAAATTGAGAACATTGTAACTTCAATGAACAGATGTGTGAGCCAAACTGTAGTTAACATAGAGCAGTGTATAATGCTCGGGTAAAATAAGATTTTTCTAAGACTTACATTTGATAATTCCATCAATTTACTATAAGCAAGTTCAGTGAAGACATCTGTCTTATTTGTCAGGTCAACATTAGAGAAATGAAGTGATTTATTTCCATGGTTGTACATCGAATACACTTGGCTGAAGCTTCAATCTTGTTTTGAATGCTTTTCCATTGAAAAGGATACCTCTCTTTCAGCTCCCCCATTCCTGAGAAGTATAAAATCTTATAAAATATTATTACCAAAGGGGAAAGTTAGGAGAAGGGATAAATTAACAGTGTGGGATTAACACATACACACTGCTATGTATAAAATAGATCATCAACAAGGAACTACTGTATAGCACAGGGAACTACACTGAATATTTTGCAATAACCTATAAGGGGAAATAATCTGAAAAAGAATAGATATTTTTATTGACATTGTCTATCAAAGACAGATAAAATATAACCTAAGCAAGGCCGATGGTGAACGCTTCTGACCCTGAAGATTTCAATCATCTAAAGTTTGGGCTCTGCCTATTTCCCAAGGTGCTTAATGGACATACGTGTAGCCGTAGCTTAAAAATTCCCCAGTTTGGGGTACGGGGAGGCACTGATTTGGAAAAATCCCTGGTGTTCTCCTTCCATGCACGGGACCCTTCCTACAGCTAAAACATGCCTGTCACACCTAGAGGATGGTACACCATTTTTTCGGAAAGAGTTTGGAAAAGGCACCTCATCTCCTCATTGTCTGGTGCTCGGGTTCACCCCTCCAGCATCTTTCCTAACAATCTTCTCACTTGGGGATATCAGCACCGTCAACATCCTGTTGCACACAGTTTGGAATTTGTCCAGAGGATGAAGCGGAAGGATGAGAAAAATTTAGAGACAAGTCTTAGTTGTTCGGACAGGAACATGCCACTCTAATTTCCAATCTGGAAGACAAATTCATCAAAGGCTAGAATTGCCCACGGAAACAGAATAGGGCTAGAGGAAATCCCGCTGTTTTGTGTCCAGTTTCCAAAAACACAAGTTGAAAATTGGAACTCAGGGGCACTAAAATTCATGAAACTCCAGAGTTGAAAATATCTATCGTCGAAAAATGTCTTGAGGTAAGTCACAGAAAAGGAGTTGTAAGCAAGGGAGAGTGGCAGGAAACAGATTTGAAGAGGTAGAAAGGACTCCCCATTAAAACACAAGAAAAGGGGCTGAACATCGCCAATGATGCAGTTGGCCCAAAAGGGCATATGCTAATTTTTCCGAATATATTCAAGTAAAGGCCATACACACTTTTTATCCAACCAAACAGGTGGGCACTGGAAATCAATACTACAAAATGTATCACTTCACATCAGTCAGAAGGGCCATCCACATAAAGTGTAAACACCAGAAATGCAGGACAGGGCGAGGAGAAAATGGAGCACTGTGAGGCTGATAGTGGAATTGTAATTTGCCAACGGCCACTATGGAGAAGTGTATTGTGTTTGCTAAAACATCTAAAAGATGAGCTACAGAGCATAGGGCACTTGCACTCATGGACGTATCTGCACTGTGATGAAAAGGTCATGGAGCATTGTGGTGACAAATTTCACAGAGCATTGTGATGACGAGGGCATTGACCATTGTGATGACACAGGTCATGAAGCCTTGTGATGACGGGACACACGGAGCATTGTGATGACTGGGGTCATGTAGCATTGTGATGACAGGGGCATGGAGCATTGGTCTGACAAGTTTCATGGATAATTGTGTTGACAGTGGGCATGGCACATTGTGATGACAAGGGCATGGAGCATTGTGATGACAACGTCATGGAGTATGGTGAAGACAGGTGTCAGGGAGCATTGTGATGGCATATTTCATGTACCATTGTGATGACAATGGCATGGATCATTGTGATGCCAAGTGTTATGGAGGATTGTGATGACAAAGGTAATGGAGCATTGTGATGACAAAGGCTTGGAGCATTGTGATGACAAGGGTCATGGAGCATTGTGATGACAAGGGCATGGAGCATTGTGATGACAACGGCCATTGAGAATTTTGATGAAAATGTCGTGAAGCACTGTGATGACAAAGGCATGTGGCTTGCTATGACAGGGGACAGGGGGCATTGCGATGACAAGTGCATGGAGAATTGTGATGACAAGAGCATGTAACAATGTGATGAGAACTGTCATGGAGCATTGTGATGACAAGGACGTGGAGAATTGTGATGACCAGGGCATGGGGCATTGTGATGGCAAGACCGTGGAGCACTGTGATGAGAAGACCATGGATAATTCTGGTGACGAGCATCATGGAGCACTGTAATGACAAGGGGCATGGAGCATTGTGATGATACGTCTCATGGAGCATTGTGATGACAGGGGTCATGGATCATTGTGATGACAAGGGTCATGGAGTATTTTGATGACAAGCTTGTGGAGTATTGTGATGACAAAGCATTTAACACTGTGATGGAAAGTGTCATGGAACATAGTGTTGCCAAGAACGTGGAGAATTGTGATGACAGGGAACATGGAGCATTGTGACGACCAGGGCATGGAGCATTGTGATGGCAAGACCGTGGAGCATTGTGATGAGAAGACCATGGATAATTTTGAGGATGAGCGTCATGGAGCGCTATAATGACAAGGGGTGTGGATAATTGTGATGACAGTGGCCATGGAACATTGTGATGACAAGAGTCATGGAGCATTTTGATGACAAGCGTGTGGAGCATTGTGATGAGAAGACCACGGATAATTGTGAATGGCCAGCGTCATGGAGCACTGTAATGACACGTGGTATGGAGCATTGTGATGACAGTGCTCATGGAGCATTGTGATGACAAGTGTCATGGAGCATTCAGATGACAAGCTTGTGGAGTATTGTGATGACAATGGCATGGAGCATTGTGATGAAAAGGGCATGGAACATTGTGATGAAAAATGCATGGAGCCTTTTCATGACAGGGTTCAAGGAGCATTCTGACGACAAGTGTCAGAGAGCATTGTGATGACAAGTGTATTGATAATTGTGATGACAAATATCATGGAGCATTGTGACGACAAGGGCATGGAGTATTGTGATGACAGGCATCATGGAGCGTTGTGATGACAAGGGTTATGGAACATTGTTATCACAAGGGTTTGGAGCATTGTGATAACAGAGGTCATGGATCATTTTGATTTCAAGGAGCATGGAGCATTGTGATGAAAAGGGCATGAAGCAATGTGATCCCAAGGTTCATGGAGTATTGTGATGACAAGCGCATACAGCATTGTAATGACAAAGTCATGTAGCATTTTGCTGAAAAAGGCATGGAGCATTGTGATGACAGGTGTCATGGAGCACTGTGATGACAAGCGTCATGGAGCATTGTGAATACAGGGGTCATGGAGCATTGGGATGACATGGGCATGGATCATTGTGATGACAAGGGTCATGGAGCACTGGGCTGAAAATGTTCAAGGAGTGTGGTGATGACAGGGGTCATGGAGCTTTGTGAGGACTAGGGAATGGAGCATTGTGATGACAAGAGTCCCGGATCATTGTGTTGCCAGATGTCATGGAGTGTTGTGTTAACAGTGGTCATGGAGCATTGTGATGATATTTGCCATGGAGCATTGTGATAAGTAGGTCGTGGAGCACTGGGCTGAAAATGTTCATGGATTATTGTGATGACAGTGGTCATGGAGCATTGTGATGATAAGGGAATGGAGCATGGTGATGACAATGTCCTGGAGCATTGTGAAGAGTAGTCCATGGAGACTTGTGATGACAAGTCTCATGGAGCATTCTGATGAAAAGGGGAATGGAGCATTGTGATTACAGGGGCCTTGGAGCATTGTGATGACTAGGGCATGGAGCATTGTAATGAGAAGGCCATGGAACATTCTGATGACATGCGTCATGGAGTTTTGTGCTGACAAGGGCATGGAGCATTGTGATTTCAGGGATCTTGGAGCATTGTGATGAAAATGGCATGGATCATTGTTATGAAAAAGGCATGGAGCCTTGTCATGACATGGATCAAGGAGCATACGACGACAAGTGTCAGGCAGCATTGTGATGACAAGTGTATTGAGCATTGTGATGACAAAGATCATGGAGCACTGTGATGAGAAGATCATGGATAATTGTGATGATGAGCGTCATGGGGTGTTGTGATGATAAGTGTCATGGTACTTTGTGATCACAAGGGTTTGGAGCATTATGATGACAGAGGTCATGGAGAATATTGATTTCATTGTGATGATAATAGCCTGAAGCATTATGATGATGGGCATGGTGCATTGTGATGACAGGGTTCATGGAACATTGAGATGAAAAGGGGCATGGAGCATTGTGATTACAAGGGTCTTGGAGCATTGTGATGACAAGGGCATGGAACATTGTGATGAGAAGGCCCTGGAACATTCTGATGACATGCATCATGGAGCTTTGTGATGACAAGGGCATGGAGCATTGTGATTTCAGGGGTCTTGAGCATTGTGATGACAAGTGTCATGGAACCTTGTGATGACTAGGCCGTGGAATATTGTGATGGCAAGGGCCATGGTGCATTGTTATGACAGGGGTAATGGAGCATTTTGATGAGAAATGCATGGAACATTGTTCTTAAATGTTTCATGGATTATTGTCATGAGAGTTGGCATGGAGCATTGTGATGACAAGGGCACAGAACACTGTGATACATGGGTCATTCAGGATTGTAATGACAAGAGCATGGAGCATTGTGATGAGAAGGGCATCGAGCATTGTGATGACAAGTGTCATGGAGCTTTGTGATGACAAGGACAGTGAACAATGTGATGAGAAGATTCATGGAGCATTGTGATGACAATGACATGGAGCATTGTGATGCCAAGTTTCATGGAGCTTTGTGATGAGAAGTCATGGAGCATTTTGATGACATGGGCATGGTGCATTATGATGAGAAGGGCAGGAAGCATACTGATGACCGGGTCATGCAGCAATTTGATGAAAAGTGTAAAGGAACATTGTGATATCAGGGGTCTTGGAGCTTTGGGATGAAATGTTCATGGAGAATTTTGATGACAGGGGTTATGGAACATCGTAATGGCAGGGGTCATGGAACATTGTAATGATAAGGGGATGTAACATTGGGATGACAGGGTCATGGAACATTGTGATTACAGGGGTGAGGGAGTATTGTGATGACTAGTGATGGTACATTGTGATATCTCTGGTGAGAGAGCATTTTGATGAGAAGTGCATGGACCATTGTGATTACAATGTTAATGGAGCAATGTGATGACAAAGTTGTGAACCGTTGTGATGAAATGCGTGTGGCACATTGTGATGACAATGGTCATGTAGCATTGTTCTGACAAAGACATGGAGCATTGTGATGAGAAGGGTCACAGAGAATTGTGATGAAAATTTATGGAGCATTGTGGTTACAAAGGTCACAGAGACTTGTGATGACACGGGCATGGACCATTGTGATGACAAACGTTATTAAACATTGTGATGACTGGAGTCACGGAGCATTGTGATGACAGGGGTCATGGAGCAATGTGATGACAAGGGCATGGAGCATTGTGATGACAAGGGCATGGAGCATTGCTCTGACAAATTTTATAGATTATTGTGATGACAGTGGGCATGGTGCATTGTGACGACAAGGGCATGGAGCACTGGGATGAGAAGGTCATGGAGTATTGTGAAGACAGGTGTCAGGGAGCATTGTGATGATATATGTCATGTTCCATTGCGATGACAATGGCATGGAGCATTGTGATGCCAAATGTAATGGAGAATTGTTTTGACAAATATAATGGAGCATTGTGATGATTAGGGCATGGAGCATTATGATGACAAGGGCCATTGAAAATTTTCTTGACAAGGTCGAGAAGCATTGTGATGACAAGGTCCTTGAGCATTGTGATGACAAAACCATGGAGCCTTGTGATGACAAATCTCATGGAGCATACTGATGAAAACGGGCATGGAGCATTGTTATTAAAGGGGTCTTGGAACATGGTGATGACAAGGGCATGGAACATTGTGAGGCGAAAACCAAGGAGCATTCTGATGGCATGCGTCATTGAGCTTTGTGATGACAAGGGCATCGAGCATTGTGATTACATGGGTCTTGGAGCATTGTGATGAAAAGGGCATGGATCATTGTGCTGAAAAAGGCATAAGGCCTTGTTATGACAGAGTTCAAGGAGCATACAGACAACAAGTATCAGGGAGCATTTTGATGACAAGTGTATTGAGCATTGTGATGACAATGGTCATGGAGCATTGTGATGAGAAGACCACTGATAATTGTGATGACACGAGTCATGGGGCATTGTGATGACAAGTGTTATGGAATATTGTGATCACAAGGGTTTGGAGCATTGTTATGACAGAGGTCATGGAGCATTTTGATTTCATTGTGATGACAATAGCATGAAGCATTATGATGATGGGCATGGTGAATTGTGATGACAGGGTTCATGGATCATTGAGATGAAAAAGGGCATAGAGCATTGTGATTACAGTGTTCTTGGAGCCTTGTGATGAGAAGTGTCAATCAGCTTTGTGATGACAAGTCCATGGAACATCGTGATGGCAGAGGTCATGGAGCATTGTTATTACTGGGGTAATGGAGCATTGTGATGGCAAGGGCATGGAGCATTGTGATGAGAAGGCCATGGAGCATTCTGATGACATGTGTCATGGAGATTTGTGAAGACATGGGCATGGAGCAATGTGATGAGAGCGTTCATGGAGCATTGTGATGACAATGACATGGAGCATTGTGTTGCCAAGTGTCATGGATCTTTGTGATGACAATGGTCATGGAGCATTTTGATGGCAAGGGCTTTGTTCATGGTGATGATAAGGGCAGGGAGCATTCTGATGACAGGGTCATGGAGCAATTTGATGAAAAGTGTCATGGAACATTTTGATAACAGTTGTTATGGAACATTGTGATGTCAGGGGTCATCGAACATTGTGATGATAAGTGCATGTAGCATTGTGATGACAGGAGTCATGGAAGATTGTGATGACAGGGGTGGGGGAGTATTGTGACAAATAGTGATGTAGCATTGTGATATTAGTGGTGAGAGAGCATTTTGGTGAGAAGTACATGGAGCATTGTGATGACAAATTTTAAGGAGCATTGTGATGACAAGATTGTGGAGCACTGTGATGACAAGCACTTGGTGCATTGTGATGACATGTGTCATAGAGCACTCTGCTGACAAGCACATGGAGCATTGTGATGACAAGGGTCAAAGAGCATTGTGATGAAAAGTTCATGGAGCATTATGGTTAAAAAGGTCACAGAGACTGTTGATGATGAGGGCATGGACCATTGTGATGACAAAGGTCATGAAGCATTGTGATGACTGGAGTCACGGAGCACTGTGGTGACAGGGGTCATGGAGCATTGTGATAACAAGGGCATGGAACATTGTGATGATAAGGGCATGGGACATTGGTCTAATAAGTTTCATGGATTATTGGGATGACATTTGGAATGGCACATTTTGTTGACAAGGGCATGGAGCATTGTGATGACCAGATCATGCAGTATTGTGAAGACAGGTGTCAGGGAGCATTGTGATGACATATGTAATGGCCCATTGTTATGACAATGGCATGCAGCATTGTGATGCCAAGTGTCATGGAAGATTCTGATGACAAAGGTAATGGAGCATTGTGATGACAATGGCTTGTAGCATTGTGATGACAAGGGTCAGGGAGCATTGTGCTGACAAGTGAATGGAGAATTGTGATGACAAGTGTCATGGAGCATTCTGATGACAAGCTTGTGGAGTATTTTGATGACAATGGCATGGAGCATTGTGATGAAAATGCCATGGGGCATTGTGATGAAAATGGCATGGAGCCTTTTCCTGACAGGTTTCAAGGAGCATTCTGATGACAACTGTCAGGGAGCATTGTGATGACAAGTGTATTGAGCATTGTGATGACAAAACTCATGGAGCATTGTTATGAAAAGGGCATGGAGTATTGTGATGACAGGCATCATGGAGCGTTGGGATGACAAGTGTTATGAACATTGTGATCACAAGGGTTTGGAGCATTGTGATGAGAGAGGTCATGGATCATTTTGAATTCAAGGAGCATGGAGCATTTTGATGACAAGGGCATGAAGCAATGCGATCCCAAGTTCAGGGCGGATTGTGATGACAATGGAATTGGAGTATTGTGATGACAGGCGCATAGAGCATTGTAATGACAAGGTCATGTAGCATTTTGCTGACAAAGGCATGGAGCATGTGATGACATGTGTCATGGGGCACTGTGATGACAATTGTCACCGAGCATTGTGAATACATGGGTCAAGGAACATTGGGATGACAAGGGCATGGATCATTGGGATGACAAGGGTCATGGAGCACTGGTTTGAAAATGTTCATGGAGTGTTGTGATGACACGGGTCATGGAGCATTGTGATGACAAGAGTCCGGGATCATTGTGTTGTCAGGTATCATGGTGTGCTGTGATGAGAATGGTCATGGAGCATTGTGATGACAAGGGAATGGAGCATGGTGATGACAAGGTCCTGGAGCGTTGTGATGAGAAGACCATGAAGACTTGTGATGGCAAGTCTCATGGAGCATTCTGATGAAAAGGGGCATGGAGCATTGTGATTACTGGGGTCTTGGAGCATTGTGATGACAAGGGCATGGAGCACTGTGAGGAGAAGGCCATGAAACTTTCTGATGACATGCGTCATGGAGCTTTGTGTTGACAAGGGCATGGAGCATTGTGATTAGAGGGATCTTGGAGCATTGTGATGACAAGAGTCATTGAGCATTGTGATGGCAAGGCCGTGGAACATTGTGATGGCAGGGGTAATGGAGCAATGTTATGACAGATGTAATGGAGCATTGTGATGAGAAGGGCATTGAGCATTGGTCTGAAATGTTTCATGGATTAGTGTGATGAGAGTGGGAATGGAGAACTGTGATGACAAGGGCACCGTACATGGTGATAATGGGTCATGGGGGATTGAAATGACAAGGGCATGGAGCATTGTGATGAGAAGGGCATCGAGCATTGTGATGACAAGGGTCATGGAGCTTTGTGATGACAAAGGTCATGGAGCATTTTGATGACAAGGGTGTGGTGCATTGTGATGAGAAGGGCAGGGAGCATTTTGATGACAGGTTCATGCAGTAATTTGATGAAAAGTGTAATGGAACATTTTGATGACATGGGTTATAGAATATTGTGATGCCAGGGGTTATGGAGCTTTAGGATGAAAAGGTTCACGGAGCATTTTGATGACAGGGGTTATGGAACATTGTGATGTCATAGGTCATGGAACATTGTGCTGATAAGTGGATGTACCATTGTGAATTACAGGGGTCATGGAACATTGTGATAACAGGGGTGAGGGAGGATTGTGATGACTAGTGATGGAACATTGTGGTATCTCAAGTGAGAGAGCATTTGAATGAGAAGTGCATGGAGCATTGTGATTACAAGGTTTATGGAGCATAGTGATGACAAGGTTGTGGATCACTGTGATGAAAAACGCATGGCATATTGTGATGACAAGGGTCATGGAGCATTGTTCTGACAAAGACATGGAGCATTGTGATGACAAGGGTCACGGAGCATTGTGATGAAACGTTCATGGAGCATTGTGGTTACAAATGTCACAGAGCCTTGTGATGACGCGGGCATGGACCGTTGTGATGACGAACGTTATGAATCATTGTGATGACTGGAGTCACGGAGCATTGTGATTACTGGTGTAATGGAGCATAGTGATGACAAGGGCATGGAGCATTGTGGTGACAGGGGCATGGAGCATTGGTCTGACAGGTTTCATAGATTATTGTGATGACAGTGTACATGGTGCTTTGTGATGACAATGGCATGGAGCATTGTGATGACAAGGGCATGGAGTATTGTGAAGACAGGTGTCAGGGAGCATTGTGATGACATATGTCATGGTACATTGCGATGACAGTGGCATGTAGCATTGTGATGCAAAATGTAAGGGAGGATTGTGATGACAAATATAATGGAGCATTGTGATGACTAGGGCTTGGAGCATTATGATGACAAGGGCCATTGAGAATTTTCATGACAATGTCGTGAAGCATTGTGATGACATGGTTCTGGAGAACTGTGATGAGAAAACCATGGAGCCTTGTGATGACAGGTCTCATGGAGCATACTAATGAAAAGGGGCATGGAGCATTCTGATTACAGGTGTCTTGGAACATTGTGATAACAAGGGCATGGAACATTGTGATGACTAGTGCATGGAATATTGTGATGACAGGCATCATGGAGCGTTGTGATGACAAGTGTTATGGAGCATTGTGATCACAAAGTTTTGGAGCATTGCGATGACAGAGGTCATGGATCATTTTGAGTTCAAGGAGCATGGAGCATTGTGATGAGTAGGGCATGAAGCAATGCGATCCCAAGCTTCTTGGAGGATTGTGATGACAATGGTAATGGAGTATTGTGATGACAAGCGCATAGAGCATTGTAATGACAAGGTAATGTAGCATTTTGCTGACAAAGGCATGGAGCTTTGTGATGACAGGTGTCATGGAGCACTGTGATGACAAGCATCACGGAGCATTGTGAATACAGGGGTCACGGAGCATAGGGATGACAAGGGCATGGAGCATTGTGATGAAAAGTGTCATGGAGCATTGGACTGAAAATGTTCATGGAGTATTGTGATGACAGGGGTCATGGAGCATTGTGATGACAAGAGTCCCGGATCATTGTGTTGTCAGGTGTCATGAAGTGTTGTGATGACAGTGGTCATGGAGCATTGTGATGATATTGGTCATGGAGCATTGTGATGAGAAGGTCATGGACCATAGGGCTGAATAATTTCATGGTTTATTGTGATGACAGGTGTCATGGAGCATTGTGATGACAAGGGAATGGAGCATGGTGATGACAAGGTCCTGGAGCATTGTGATGAGATGACCATGGAGACTTGTGATGACAAGTCTCATGGAGCATTCTGATGAAAAGGGGAATGGAGCATTGTGATTACAGGGGTCTTGGAGCATTGTGATGACAAGGGCATGGAGCACTGTGAGGAGAAGGCCATGGAACATTCTGATGACATGCGTCATGGAGCTTTGTGATGACAAGGGCATGGAGCATTGTGATTACAGGGGTCTTGGAGCATTCTGATGACAAGGGTCATGGAGCCTTCTGATGACAAGGCCGTGGAACATTGTGATGGCAGTGGTCATGGAGCATTGTTATGACAGAGGTAATGGAACATTGTGATGTGAAGGGCATTGAGCATTTGTCTGAAATGTTTCATGGATTATTGTGATGAGAGTGGGCATGGAGCATTGTGATGACAAGGGCATGGAGCATTGTGATGACAAGGGCATGTAGTATTGTGAAGACAGGTGTCAGTAAGCATTGTGATGACATATGTCATGGTCCATTGCGATGACAATGGCAGGGAGCATTGTGATGCCAAATGAAATGGAGCATTGTGATGCCAAATATAATGGAGCATTGTGATGACTAGGGCTTGGAGCATTATGATGACAAGGGCCATTGAGAATTTTCATGACAATGTCGTGAAGCATTGTGATGACAAGTTCCTGGAGCATTGTGATGAGAAAACCATGGAGCCTTGTGATGACAAGTCTCATGGAGCATACTGATGAAAAGCGGCATGGAGCATTCTGATTACCGGGGTCTTGGAACATTTTGATAACAAGGGCATGGAGCTTTGTGATGAGAAGTTCATGGAGCATTGGTCTAGTAAGTTTCATGGATTATGGTGATGACAGTTGGAATGGCGCATTTTGATGACAAGGGCATGGAGAATTGCGATGACCAGGTTATGCAATATTGTGAAGAGAGGTGTCAGGGAGCATTGTGATGACATATGTAATGGCCCATTGTGATGACAATGGTATGGAGCATTGTGATGCCAAGTGTCATGGAGGATTCTGATGACAAAGGTAATGGAGCATTGTGATGACAAGGGTCAGGGAACATTGTGCTGACAAGTGCATGGAGAATTGTGATGACAAGGGTCATGGAGCATTCTGATGACAAGCTTGTGGAGTATTTTGATGACAATGGCATGGAGCATTGTGATGCAAATTGCATGGGGCTTTGTGATGAAAAAGACATGGAGCCTTTTCGTGACAGGTTTCAAGGAGCATTCTGACGACAATTGTCAGGGAGCATTGTGATGACAAGTGTATTGAGAATTGTGATGACAATAGTCATGGAGCATTGTGATGGAAAGGGCATGGAGTATTGTGAAGACTGGCATCATGGAGCGTTTTGATGACAAGAGTTATGGTACATTGTGATCACAAGAGTTTGGAGCATTGTGATGACAGAGGTCATGGATGATTTTTATTTCAAGGAGCATGGAGCATTGTGATGACAAGGGCATGAAGGAATGTGATCCCAAGGTTCATGGAGGATTGTGATGGCAATGGTAATGGAGTATTGTGATGACAAGCACATAGAGCATTGTAATGACAGTGTCATGTGGCATTATGCTGACAAAGGCATGGAGCATTGTGATGACATGTGTCATGGAGCACTTTGATGACAAGCGTCACAGAGCATTGGGAATATAAGGGTCATGGAGCATTGGGAAGACAAGGGCATGGAACACTGTGATGACAAGGGTCATGGGTCATTGGGCTGAAAATGTTCATGGAGTATTGTGATGACAGGGTTCATGGATCATTGTGATTACAGGTGTCATGGAGCATTGTGATGAGAAGACCATGGAGACTTGTGATGACAAGTCTCATGGAGCATTCTGATGAAAAGGGGCATGGAACATTGTGATTACAGGGGTCATGGATTATTGTGATGACAAGGCCATGGAGCACTGTGAGGAGAAGTCCATGAAACATACTGATGACATGCGTCATGGAGCTTTGTGATGACAAGGGCATGGAGCATTGTGATTAGAGGGATCTTGGAGCATTGTGATGGCAAGGGTCATGGAGCCTTGTGATGGCAAGGCCGTGGAACATTGTGATGGCAGGGGTCATGGAGCATTGTTATGACAGAGGTAATGGAACACTGTGATGAGAAGGGCATTGAGCATTGGTCTGAAATGTTTCATGGATTACTGTGATGAGAGTGGGCATGGAGAATTGTGATGACATGGGCACCGTACACGGTGATACATGGGTCATGGGGGATTGTAATGACAAGGGCATGGAACATTGTGATGAGATGGGCATCGAGCATTGTGATGACAAGTGTCATGGAGATGTGTGATGACAAGGGCATGGAGCAATGTGATGAGAGGGTTCATGGAGCATTGTGATGACAATGACATGGAGCATTGTGATGCCAAGGGTCATGGAGCTTTGTGATGACAAAGGTCATGGAGCATTTTGATGACAAGGGTGTGGTGCATTGTGATGAGAAAGGCAGGGAGCATTTTGATGACAAGTTCATGCAGTAATTTGATGAAAAGTGTAATGGAACATTTTGATGACAGGTGTTATAGAACATTGTGATGCCAGTGGTCATGGAGCTTTAGGATGAAAAGGGTCATGGAGCATTTTGATGATAGGGTTATGGAACATTGTGATGTCAGGGGTCATGGAAGATTGTGCTGATAAGGGGATGTAGCATTGTGAATGACAGTGGTCATGGAACATTGTGATAACAGGGGTGAGGGAGGATTGTGATGACTAGTGTTGGAACATTTGATATCTCATGTGAGAGAGCATTTGGATGAGAAGTGCATGGAGCATTGTGATTACAAGGTTTATGGAGCATAGCGATGACAAGGTTGTGGATCATTGTGATGAAAAGTGCATGGCACATTGTGATGACAAAGGTCATGGAGCATTGTTCTGACAAAGACACGGAGCATTGTGATGACAAGGGTCACGGAGCATTGTGATGAAAAGTTCATGGAGCATTGTGGTTACAAAGGTCACAGAGCCTTGTGATGACGTGGGAATGGACCGTTGTGATGACAAACGTTATGAAGCATTGTGATGACTGGAGTCACAGAGTATTGTGATGACAGGGTTCATGGAGCATTGTGATGACAAGGGCATGGAGCATTGTGATGACAGGGGCATGGAGCATTGGTCTTACAAGTTTCATAGATTATTGTGATGACAGTGGATATGGTGCAATGTGATGACAAGGCCATGGAGCATTGTGATGACAAGGGCATGGAGTATTGTGAAGAGAGTTGTCAGGGAGCATTGTGATGACATATGTCATGGTCCATTGCGATGACAACGGCATGGAGCATTGTGATTCCAAATGTAATGGAGGATCGTGATGACAAATATAATGGAGCATTGTGATGACTAGGGCTTGGAGCATTATGATGACAAGGGCCATTGAGAATTTTCATGACAATGTCGTGAAGCATTGTGATGACAAAGTCCTGGAGCATTGTGATGAGAAAACCATGGAGCCTTGTGATGACAGGTCTCATGGAGCATACTGATGAAAAGGAGCATGGAGCATTCAGATTACAGGGGTCTTGGAACATTGTGATTACAAGGGCATGGAGCATTGTGATGACAAGGGCATGGAATATTGTGATGACAGGCATCATGGAGCGTTATGATGACAAGTGTTATGGATCATTGTGATCACAAGGGTTTCGAGAATTGCAACGACAGAGGTCATGGATCATTTTGATTTCAAGGAGCATGGAGCATTGTGATGACTAGGGCATGAAGCATTGTGATCCCAAGGTACTTGGAGGATTGTGATGACAATGGTAATGGAGTATTGTGATGAAAAGCGCATAGAGCATTTTAATGACAATGTCCTGTAGCATTTTACTGACAAAGGCATGGAGCATTGTGATGACAGGTGTCATGGAGCACTGTGATGACAAGCGTCACAGAGCACTGTGAATACAAGGGTCATGGAGCATTGGGATGACAAGGCCATGGATCATTGTGATGACAATTGTCATGGAGCATTGGGCTGAAAACGTTCATGGAGTACTGTGATGACAGGGGTCATGGAGCATTGTGATTACAGGGGTCTTGGAGCATTGTGATGACAAGAGTCCCGGATCATTGTGTTGTCAGTTGTCATGGAGTGTTGTGATGACAGTGGTCATGGAGCACTGTGATGATATTGGTCATGGAGCATTGTGATGAGAAGATCATGTAGCATATCGCTGAAAATATTCATGGAGTATTGTGATGACATGGGTCATGGAGCATTCTGATGACAAGGGAATGGAGCATGGTGATGAGAATGTCCTGGAGCATTGTGATGAGATGACCATGGAGACTTGTGATGACAAGTCTCATGGAGCATTCTGATGAAAAGGGGCATGGAGCATGGTGATTACAGGGGTCTTGGAGCATTGTGATGACAAGGGCATGGAGCATTTTGAGGAGAAGGCCATGGAACATTCTGATGGCATGTGTCATGGAGCTTTGTGATGACAAGGGCATGTAGCTTTGTGATTACAGGGGTCTTGGAGCATTGTGATGACAAGGGTCATGGAGCCTTGTGATGACAAGGCTGTGGAACATTGTGATGGAAGGTATCATGGAGCATTGTTATGACAGAGGTAATGGATCATTGTGATGAGAAGGGCATTGAGCATTGGTCTGAAATATTTCATGGATTATTGTGATGAGAGTGGACATGGAGCATTGTGATGAGAAGGGCACGGTACACTGTGATACATGGGTCATGGGGGATTGTAATGACAATGGCATGGAGCACTGTGATGAGAAGGGCATCGAGCATTGTGATGAAAAGTGTCATGGATCTTTGTGATGACAAGGGCATGGAGCAATGTGATGAGAGGGTTCATGGAGCATTGTGATGACAATGTCATGGAGCATTGTGATGCCAAGGGTCATGGAGCTTTGTGATGACAATGGTCATGGAGCATTTTGGTGACAAGGGTGTGGTGCATTGTGTTGAGAAGGGCAGGGAGCATTTTGATGACATGGTCATGCAGCAATTTGATGAAAATTGTAATGGAACATTTTGATGACAGGGGTTATAGAACATTGTGATGCCAGGGGTCATAGAGCTTTGAAATGAAAAGGGTGATGGAACATTTTGATGACAGGGGTTATGGAAAATTGTTATGTCAGGGGTCATGGAACATTGTGCTGATAAGGGGTTGTAGCATTGTGATGACAGGGGTCATGGAACATTGTGATAACCGGGGTGAGGGATGATTGTGATGACTAGTGATGGAACATTGTGATATCTCATGTGAGAGAGCATTTGGATGAGAAGTGCATGGAACATAGTGATTACAAGGTTTATGGAGCATAGCGATGACAAGGTTGTGGATCATTGTGATGAAAACCACATGGCACATTGTGATGACAAGGGTCATGGAGCATTGTTCTGACAAAGACATGGAGCATTGTGATGACAAGGTTCACGGAGCATTGTGATGAAATGTTCATGGAGCATTGGGGTTACAAATGTCACAGAGCCTTGTGTTGAGGCGGGCATGGACCGTTGTGATGACAAACGTTATGAAGCATTGTGAGGACTGGACTCACGGAGCATTGTGATGACAGGAGTCATGGAGTATTGTGATGACAAGCGCATGGAGCATGGCTCTAATAAGTTTCAGGGATTATTGTGATGACAGTGGGAATGGAGCATTGTGATGACAAGGGCATGGAGCATTGTGATGACCAGGTCATGCAGTATTGTGAAGAGAGGTGTCAGGGAGTATTGTGATGACAAATGTAATGGACCAATGTGATGACAATGGCATGGAGCATTGTGATGCCAAGTGTCATGGAGGATTCTGATGACAAATGTAATGGAGCATTGTGATGACAATGGCTTGGAGCATTGTGATGACAAGGGTCAGGGAGCATTGTGCTGACAAGTGCATGGAGAATTGTGATGACAAGGTTCATGGAGCATTCTGATGACAAGCTTGTGGAGTATTTTGATAACAATGGCATGGAGCATTGTGATGAAAATTGCATGGGGCTTTGTGATGAAAAAGACATGGAGCCTTTTCGTGACAGGGTTCAAGGAGGATTCTGATGACAAGTGTCAGGGAGAATTGTGATGACAAGTGTATTGAGAATTGTGATGACAAAGGTCATGGAGCTTTGTGATGAAAAGGGCATGGAGTATTGTGATGACAGGCATCATGGAGCGTTGTGACGACAAGAGTTATGGAACTTTGTGATCACAAGGGTTTGAAGCATTGTGATGACAGAGGTCATGGATCATTTTGATTTCAAGGAGCATGGAGCATTGTGATGACAAGGGCATGAAGCAATGCGATCCCAATTTTCATGGAGGATTGTGATGACAATGGTAATGGACTATTGTGATGACAAGCGCATAGAGCATTGTAATGAAAAGGTAATGTGGCATTTTGCTGACAAAGGCCTGGAGCATTGTGATGACAGGTGTCAGGGAGCACTGTGATGACAAGCATCACGGAGCACTGTGAATACAGGGGTCATGGAGCATTGGGATGACAAGTGCATGGATCATTGTGATGACAAGGGTCATGGGGAATTGGGCTGAAAATGTTCATGGAGTATTGTGATGACAGGGGTCATGGAGCATTGTGATTACAGGGGTCTTGGAGCATTGTGATGATATTGGTCATGGAGCATTGTGATGAGAAGTTCGTGGAGCATTGGGCTGAAAATGTTCATGGAGTATTGTGATGACAGGGGTCATGGAGGATTGTGATGACAAGGGAATGGAGCGTGGTGATGACAAGGTCCTGGAGCATTGTGATGAGAAGACCATGGAGACTTGTGATGACAAGTCTCATGGAGCATTCTGATGAAAAGGGGCTTGGAGCATTGTGATTACAGGGGTCCTGGAGCATTGTGATGACAAGGGCATTGAGCACTGTGAGGAGAAGGACATGAAACATTCTGATGACATGCGTCATGGAGCTTTGTGATGACAAGGGCATGGAGCATTGTGATTAGAGTGATCTTGGAGCATTGTGATGAGAAGGGCATTGAGCATTGGTCTGAAATGTTTCATGGATTACTGTGATGAGAGTGGGCATGGAGAATTGTGATGACAAGGGCACTGTACACGGTGATACATGGGTCATGGGGGATTGTAATGGCAAGGGCATGGAGCATTGTGATGAGAAGGGCATCGAGCATTGTGATGACAAGTGTCATGGAGATGTGTGATGACAAGGGCATGGAACAATGTGATGAGAGGGTAATGGAACATTGTGATGACAATGACATGGAGCATTGTGTTGCCAAGGGTCATGGTGATTTGTGATGACAAAGGTCATGGAGCATTTTGATGACAAGGGTGTGGTGCTTTGTGATGAGAAGGGCAGGGAGCATTTTGATGACAGGTTCATGCAGTAATTTGATGAAAAGTGTAATGGAACATTTTGATGAAAGGGGTTATAGTACATTGTGATGCCAGGGGTCATGGAGCTTTAGGATGAAAAGGGTCAAGGAGCATTTTGATGACAGGGGTTATGGAACATTGTGATGTCAGGGGTCATGGAATATTGTGCTGATAAGGGGATGTAGCATTGTGAATGACAGGGGTCATGGAACATTGTGATAACAGTGGAGAGGGAGGATTGTGATGACTAGTGATGGAACACTGTGATATCTCATGTGAGAGAGCATTTGGATGAGAAGTGCATGGAGCATTGTGATTACAAGGTTTATGGAGCATAGCGATGACAAGGTTGTGGATCATTGTGATGAAAAGCGCATGGCACATTGTGTTGACAAGGGTCATGGAGCACTGCTCTGACAAAGACATGGAGCTTTGTGATGACAAGGGTCACGGAGCATTGTGATGAAAAGTTCATGGAGCATTGTGGTTTCAAAGGTCACAGAGCCTTGTGATGACGTGGGCATGGACCGTTGTGATGACAAACGTTATGAAGCATTGTGATGACTGGAGTCACGGAGTATTGTGATGAAAGGGTTCATGGAGCATTGTGATGACAGGGGCATGGAGCATTGGTCTGACAAGTTTCATAGATTATTGTGATGACAGTGGATATGGTGCACTGTGATGACAAGGCCATGGAGCATGGTGATGACAAGGGCATGGAGTATTGTGAAGACAGGTGTCAGGGAGTATTGTGATGACATATGTCATGGTCCATTGCGATGACAATGGCAGGGAGCATTGTGATGCCAAATGTAATGGAGCATTGTGATGCCAAATATAATGGAGCATTGTGATGACTAGGGCTTGGAGCATTATGATGACAAGGGCCATTGATAATTTTCATGACAATGTCGTGAAGCATTGTGATGACAAAGTCCTGGAGCATTGTGATGAGAAAACCATGGAGCCTTGTGATGACAGGTCTCATGGAGCATACTTATGAAAAGGGGCATGGAGCATTCTGATTACAGGGGTCTTGTAACATTGTGATAACAAGGGCATGGAGCATTGTGATGACAAGGGCATGGAGTATTGTGATGACAGGCATCATGGAGCGTTATGATGACAAGTGTTATGCATCATTGTGATCACAAGGGTTTGGAGAATTACAATGACAGAGGTCATGGATCATTTTGATTTCAAGGAGCATGGAGCATTGTGATGACTAGGGCATGAAGCATTGTGATCCCAAGGTACTTGGAGGATTGTGATGACAATGGTAATGGAGTATTGTGATGAAAAGCGCATATAGCATTTTAATGACAAGGTCCTGTAGCATTTTACTGACAAAGGCATGGAGCATTGTGATGACAGGTGTCATGGAGCACTGTGATGACAAGCGTCACAGAACACTGTGAATACAAGGGTCATGGAGCATTGGGATGACCAGGGCATGGATCATTGTGATGACAATTGTCATGGAGCATTGGGCTGAAAACGTTCATGGAGTTTTGTGATGACAGGGGTCATGGAGCATTGTGATTACAGGGGTCTTGGAGCATTGTGATGACAAGCGTCCCGGATCATCGTATTGTCAGGTGTCATGGAGTGTTGTGATGACAGTGGTCATGGAGCACTGTGATGATATTGGTCATGGAGCATTGTGATGAGAAGATCATGTAGCATATTGCTGAAAATATTCATGGAGTATTGTGATGACATGGGTCATGGAGCATTCTGATGACAAGGGTATGGAGCATGGTGATGAGAATGTCCTGGAGCATTGTGATGAGATGACCATGGAGACTTGTGATGACAAGTCTCATGGAGCATTCTGATGAAAAGTGGCATGGAGCATTGTGATTACAGGGGTCTTGGAGCATTGTGATGACAAGGGCATAGAGCATTTTGAGGAGAAGGCCATGGCACATTCTGATGGCATGCGTCATGGAGCTTTGTGATGACAAGGGCATGTAGCTTTGTGATTACAGGGTTCTTGGAGCATTGTGATGACAAGGGTCATGGAGCCTTGTGATGACAAGGCTGTGGAACATTGTGATGGCAGGTATCATGGAGCATTGTAATGACAGACGTAATGGATCATTGTGATGAGAAGGGCATTGAGCATTGGTCTGAAATGTTTCATGGATTATTGTGATGAGAGTGGACATGGAGCATTGTGATGAGAAGGGCACGGTACACTGTGATACATGGGTCATGGGGGATTGTAATGACAAGGGCATGGAGCATTGTGATGAGAAGGGCATCGAGCATTGTGATGACAAGTGTCATGGATCTTTGTGATGACAAGGGCATGGAGCAATGTGATGATAGTGTTCATGGAGCATTGTGGTGACAATGTCATGGTGCATTGTGATGCCAAGGGTCATGGAGCTTTGTTTTGACAAAGGTCATGGAGCATTTTGATGACAAGGGTGTGGTGCATTGTGTTGAGAAGGGCAGGGAGCATTTTGATGACATAGTCATGCAGCAATTTGATGAAAATTATAATGGAACATTGTGATGCCACGGGTCATGGAGCTTTGCGATGAAAAGGGTGATGGAGCATTTTGATGACAGGGGTTATGGAACATTGTGATGTCAGGGGTCATGGAACATTGTGCTGATAAGGGGATGTAGCATTGTGATGACAGGGGTCCTGGAACATTGTGATAACCGGGGTGAGGGAGGATTGTGATGACTAGTGATGGAACATTGCGATATCTCATGTGAGAGAGCATTTGGATGAGAAGTGCATGGAGCATTGTGATTGCAAGGTTAATGGAGCATAGTGATGACAAGGTTGTGGATCATTGTGATGAAAAGCACATGGCACATTGTGATGACAAGTGTCATGGAGCATTGTTCTGACAAAGACATGGAGCATTGTGATGACAAGGTTCATGGAGCATTGTGGTTACAAATGTCACAGAGCCTTGTGTTGAGGCAGGCATGGAGCGTTCTGATGACAAACGTTATGAAGCAGTGTGATGACTGGAGTCACGGAGCATTGTGATGACAAGCGCATGGAGCATTTCTCTAATAAGTTTCAGGTATTATTGTGATGACAGAGGGAATGGAGCATTGTGATGACAAGGGCATGGAGTATTGTGAAGACAGGTGTCAGGGAGCATTGTGATGACATATGTCATGGTCCATTGCGATGACATTGGCATGGAGCATTGTGATGCCAAATGTAATGGAGGATTGTCATGACAAATATAATGGAGCATTGTGATGACTAGGGCTTAGAGAATTATGATGACAAGGGCCATTGAGTATTTTCATGACAATGTCGTGAAGCATTGTGATGACAAACTCCTGGAGCATTGTGATGAGAAAACCATGGAGCCTTGTGATGACAGGTATCATGGAGCATACTGATGAAAAGGGGCATGGACCATTCTGATTACAGGGGTCTTGGAACATTGTGATAACAAGGGCATGGAGCATTGCTCTAATAAGTTTCAGGGATTATTGTGATGACAGTGGGAATGGAGCACTGTGATGACAAGGGCATGGAGCATTGTGATGACCAGGTCATGCAGTATTGTGAAGAGAGGTGTCAGGGAGCATTGTGATGACATATGTAATGGCCCATTGTGATGACAATGGCATGGAGCATTGTGATGCCAATTGTCATGGAGGATTCTGATGACAAATGTAATGTAGCATTGTGATGACAATGGCTTGGAGCATTGTGATGACAAGGGTCAGGGAGCATTGTGCTGACAAGTGCATGGAGAATTGTGATGACAAGGGTCATGGAGCATTCTGATGACAAGCTTGTGGAGTATTTTGATGACAATGGCATGGAGCATTGTGATGAAAATTGCATGGGGCTTTGTGATGAAAAATACATGGAGCCTTTTCGTGACAGGTTTCCAGGAGCATTCTGATGACAAGTGTCATGGAGCATTGTGATGACAAGTGTATTGAGCATTGTGATGACAAAACTCATGGAGCATTGTTATGAAAAGGGCATGGAGTATTGTGATGACAGGCATCATGGAGCGTTGTGATGACAAGTGTTATGGAACATTGTGATCACAAGGGTTTGAAGCATTGTGATGACAGGGGTCATGGATCATTTTGATTTCAAGGAGCATGGAGCATTGTGATGACAAGGGCATGAAGCAAAGTGATCCCAATGTTCAAGGAGGATTGTGATGACAATGGTAATGGAGTATTGTGATGACAAGCGCATAGAGCATTGTAATGACAAGGTCATGTAGCATTTTGCTGACAAAGGCATGGAGCATTGTGATGACAGGTGTCATGGAGCTCTGTGATGACAAGCATCATGGAGCATTGTGAATACAGGGGTCATGGAGCATTGGGATGACAAGGGCATGGATCATTGTGATGACAAGGGTCATGGAGAATTGGGCTGAAAATGTTCATGGAGTATTATGATGACAGGGGTCATGGAGCACTGTGATGACAGAGGTCATGGAGAATTTTGAATTCATTGTGCTGAGAATAGCCGGAAGCTCTATGATGATGGGCATGACGCATTTTGATGACAGGGTTCAAGGAGCATTGAGATGAAAAGGGGCATGGAGCATTGTGATCACATGGGTCTTGGAGCACATTGATGAAACGGGCATGGAGCATTTTGATGAGAAGTCCATGGAACATTCTGATGACATGTGTCATGGAGCTTTGCGATGTCAAGGGCATGGAGCATTCTGATTAAAGGGGTCTTGGAGCATTGTGATGACAAGTGTCATGGAGCCTTGTGATGACAAGGCCTTGGAACATTGTGATGACAGGGGTAATGGAGCATTGTTATGACAGGTGTAATGGAGCATTGTGATGAGTAGGGTATGGAATTTTGTGATTACAATATTTATGGAGCATTGCAATGACAAATTTGCAGACCTTTCTGATAAAAAGTGCGTGGCACAGTGTGAAGACAAGGGTCATTGAGCATTTTTCTGGCAAAGGCATGGAGCATTGTGATGACAAGGGTCACGGAGCATTGTGATGAAAAGTGCTTGGATCAAGGTGGTTCCAAATGTAACAGAGCCTTGTGATGACGCGGGCATGGACCATTGTGATGACAAATGTTATGAAGCATTGTGATGACTGGAGTCATGGAGCATTGTGATGACAGGGGTCATGGAGCAATGTGATGACGAGGGCATGGAGCATTGTGCAGAGAAAGGCATAGAGCATTGTGATGACAAGGGTCAAAGAGCATTGTGATGAAAAGTTCATTGAGCACTGTGTTTAAAATGTCACAGAGACTGTTGATGGTGAGGGCATGGACCATTGTGATGACAAAGGTCATGAAGCATTGTGATGAAAACGGCATGGGGCATTGTGATGACAAGGGCATGGAGCCTTGTCATGACAGTGTTCCAGTAGCATACTGATGACAAGTGTCAGGGAGCATTGTGATGACAAGTGTATTGAGCATTGTGATGACAAAGATCATGGAGAATTGTGATAAGAAGACCATGGATAATTGTGATGATGAGCGTCATGGGGTGTTGTGATGATAAGTGTTATGGAACATTGTGATCACAAGTGTTTGGAGCATTATGATGACATGGGTCATGCTGAATAATGATTTCACTGTGATGACAATAGCTTGAAGCATTATGATGATGGGCATGGTGCATTGTGATGACAGGGTTCATGGAAATTTGAGATGAAAAGAGGCATGGATCATTGTGATTACAAGGGTCTTGGAGCATTGTGATGACAAGGGCATGGAGCATTGTGATGAAAAGGCCATAGAACATTCTGATGGCATGTGTCATGGAGCTTTGTGATGACAAGGGCATGGAGCATTATGATTTGAGGGGTCTTCAGCATTGTGATGAGAAGTGTCGTGGAACCTTGTGATGACAAGGCCGTGGAACATTGTGATGGCAGGGGTCATGTTGCATTGTTATGACGGGGTAATGGAGCATTGTGATGAGAAAGATATGGAACATTGGTCTGAAATGTTTCATGGATTATTGTGATGAGAGAGGGCATGGAGCATTGTGATGACAAGGGCACGGAACACTGTGATACATGGGTCATGCAGGATTGTAATGACAAGGGCATGGAGAATTGTGATGAGAAGGGCATCGAGCATTGCGATGACAAATGTCATGGAGCTTTGTGATGACAAGGGCATGGAGCAGTGTGATGAGAGGTTTCAAGGAACATTGTGATGACAATGACATGGAGCACTGTGATGCCAAGAGTCATGGTGCATTGTGACGAGAAGGGCAGGGAGCATTTTGATGACGGGGTCATGCAGCAATTTGATAAAAAGTGTAATGGAACATTTTGAGGGCAGGGGTTATAGAACATTGTGATGTCAGGGGTCTTGGAGCTATGGGATGAAATGGGTCATGGAGAATTTTGATGACAGGGGTTATGGAACATTGTGATGGCAGTGGTCATGGAACATTGTGATGATAAGGGGATGTAGCATTGTGATGACTGGGTCATGGATCATTGTGATTACAGGGGTGAGGGAGTATTGTGATGACTAGTGATGGAACATTGTGATGTCCCTGGTGAGAGAGCATTTTGATGAGAAGTGCATGGACCATTGTGATTACAATGTTTATGGAGCATTGCAATGACAAAGTTGTGAACCGTTGTGAGGAAATGCACGTGGCACATTGTGATGACAATGGTCATGGAGCACTGTTCTGACAAAGACATGGAGCATTGTGATGACAAGGGTCACGGAGAACTGTGATGAAATGTTCATGGAGCACTGAGCTTACAAAGGTCACAGAGCCTTGTGATGACGAGGGCATGGACCATTGTGATGACAAACTTTATGAAGCATTGTGATGACTGAAGTCACGGAGAATTTTGATGACAGGGGTCATGGAGCAGTGTGATGACAAGGGCATGAAGCATTGTGATGACAGGGGCATGGAGCATTGGTCTCAGAAATTTCATAGATTGTTGTGATGACAGTGGGCATGGTGCATTGTGATAACAAGTGCATGGAGCATTGTGATGACAAGGTCATGGAGTACTGTGAAGACAGGTGTCAGGGAACATTGTGATGACATATGTCATGGTCCATTGTGATGACAATGGCATAGAGCATTGTGATGCCAAATGGAATGGAGGATTGTGATGACAAATATAATGGAGCATTGTGATGATTAGGGCTTGGATCATTATGATGACAAGGGCCACTGAAAATTTTCATCACAAGGTTGTGAAGCATTTTGATGACAATGCCCTAGAGCATTGTGATGACAAAACCATGGAGCCTTGTGATGACCAATCTCATGGAGCATACTGATGAAAACGGGAATGGAGCATTGTGATTACAGGGTCTTGGAACATTGTGATGACAAGGGCATGGAGCATTGTGAGGAGAAGACCAGGGAGCATTCTGATGGCATGCGTCATTGAGCTTTGTGATGACAAGGGCATGGAGCATTGTGATTACATGGGTCTTGGAGCATTGTGATGAAAAGAGAATGGATCACTGTGATGAAAAAATCATGGAGACTTGTCATGACAGGGTTCAAGGAGCATACGGACAACAAGTGTCAGGGAGCATTTTGATGAAAAGTGTATTGAGCATTGTGATGATGAAGGTCATGGAGCATTGTGATGAGAAGACCATGGATAATTTTGATGACGAGCCTCATGGGGCATTGTGATGACAAGTGTTATGGAATATTGTGATCACAAGTGTTTGGAGCATTGTTATGACAGAGGTGATGGAACATTTTGATTTCTTTGTTATGCCAATCGCATGAAGCATTATGATGATTGGCATGGTGCACTGTGATGACAGGGTTCATGGATCATTGAGATGAAAAGTGGCATAGAGGGCCTCCCTGGTGGCGCAGTGGTTGAGAGTCCGCCTGCCGATGCAGGGGATACGGGTTCGTGCCCCTGTCTGGGAGGATCCCATATGCAGCGGAGCGGCTGGGCCCGTGAGCCATGGCCGCTGGGCCTGCGCATCCGGAGCCTGTGCTCCACAACGGGAGAGGCCACAACAGTGAGAGGCCCGCATACCGCAAAAAAAGAAAAAAAAAGTGGCATAGAGCATTGTGATTACAGTGTTATTGGAGCAATGTGATGAGAAGGATCATGGAGCCTTGTGATGACAAGGCCATGGATCATCGTGATGGCAGGGGTCATGGAGCATTGTTATGACAGGGGAAATGGAGAATTGTGATGGTAAGGGCATGGAGCATTGTGATGAGAAGGCCATGGAGCATTCTGAGGACATGTGGCATGGAGCTTTGTGAAGACAAGGGCATGGAGCAATGTGATGAGAGCGTTCATGGAGCATTGTGATGACAATGACATGGAGCATTGTGATGCCAAGGGTCATGGATCTTTGTGATGACAAAGGTCATGGAGCATTTTGATGGCAAGGGTGTTGTGCATTGTGATGAGAAGTGCAGGGAGCATTCTGATGTCAGGGTCATGGAGCAATTTGATGAAAAGTGTCATGGAACATTTTGATGACAGGTGTTATGGAACATTGTGATGTCATGGGTCATCGAACATTGTGATGATAAGTGCATGTAGCACTGTGATGACAGGAGTCATGGAACAATGTGATGACAAGGGTGAGGGTGTATTGTGACAAATAGTGATGTAGCATTGTGATATCAGTGCTGAGAGAGCATTTGGATGAGAAGTGCATGGATCATTTTGATGACAAATATTATTGAGCATTGTGATGACAAGATTGTGGAGCACTGTCATGACAAGCGCAAGGTGCATTGTGATGACATGTGTCATGGAGCATTGTGCTGACAAGCGCATGGAGCATTGTGATGACAAGGGTAAAAGAGCATTGTGATGAAAAGTTCATGGAGCATTTTGGTTAAAATGGTCACAGAGACTGTTCATGACGAGGGCATGGACCATTGTGATGACAAAGGTCATGAAGCATTGTGATGACTGGAGTCAGGGCGCATTGTGATGACAGGGGTCATGGAGCATTGTGATAACAAGGGCATGGAGCATTGTGATGACAAGGTCATGGAACATTGTTCTAATAAGTTTCATAGATTATTGTGATGACAGTTGGAATGGCGCATTGTGATGACAAGGGCATGAAGCAATGTGATCCCAAAGTTCATGGAGGATTGTGATGACAATGGAAATGGAGAATTGTGATGACAAGCGCATAGAGCATTGTAATAACAAGGTCATGTAGCATTTGCGGACAAAGGCATGGAGAATTGTGATGACAGGTGACATGGAGCGCTGTGATGACAAGCGTCACGGAGCATTGTGAATATAGAGGTCATGGAGCATTGGGATGACAAGGGCATGGATCATTGTGATGACAAGGGTCATGGAGCACTGGGCTGAAAATGTTCATGGAGTGTTGTGATGAAAGGGGTCATGGAGCATTGTGATTATAGGGGTCTTGGAGAATTGTGATGACAAGAGTCCCGGATCATTGTGTTTTCAGGTGTCATGGAGTGTTGTGATGACAGTGGTCATGGAGCATTGTGATGATATTGGACATGGAGCATTGTGATGAGTAGGTCGTGGAGCATTGGGCTGAAAATATTCATGGATTATTGTGATGACAGGGGTCATGGAACATTGTGATGACCAAGGAATGGAGCATCGTGATGACAAGGTCCTGGAGCATTGTGATGAGAAGACCATGGAGACTTGTGATGACAAGTCTCATGGAGCAATCTGATGAAAAGGGGCATGGAGCATTGTGATTAAAGGGGTCTTGGAGCATTGTGATGACTAGGGCATGGAGCATTGTGATTAGTAGGCCTTGAAGCATTCTGATGACATGCGTTTTGGAGTTTTTTGATGACAAGGGCAAGGAGCCTTGTGATTACAGGGGTTTTGGAACATTGTGATGACAAGGGCATGGAGCATTGTGAAGAGAAGACCAAGGAGCATTCTGATGGCCTGCGTCATTGAGCTTTGTGATGACAAGAGCATGGAGCATTGAGATTATATGTGTCTTGGAGCATTGTGATGAAAAGGACATGGATCATTGTGATGAAAAAGGCATGGAACATTGCCATGACAGGATTCAAGCAGCATACAGACAACAAGTGTCAGGGAGCATTTTGATGACAAGTGTATTGAGCACTGTGAGGACAAAGGTCGTGGAGCATTGAGATGAAAAGACCATTGATAAATGTGATGACGAGCATCATGGGGCTTTATGATGACAAGTGATATGGAATATTGTGATCACAAGGGTTTGGAGCATTGTTATGACAGAGGTCATGGAGCATTTTGATTTCATTGTGATGAGAATAGCATGAAGCATTATGACGATGGGCATGGTGCATTGTGATGACAGGGTTCATGGATCATTGAGATGAAAAGCGGCATAGAGCATTGTGATTACAGGGTTCTTGGAGCATTGTGATGAGAAAGGTCATGGAGCTTTGTGATGACAAGGATATGGAACATCGTGATGGCAGGGGTCATGGAGCATTGTTATGTCAGGTGTAATGGAGCATTCTGATGGCAAGGGCGTGGAGCATTGTGATGAGAAGGCCATGGAGCATTCTGATGACATGTGTCATGGAGCTTTGTGAAGACAAGGGAATGGAACAATGTGATGAGAGCGTTCAGGGAGCATTGTGATGACAATGACATGGAGCATTGTGAGGCCAAAGGTCATGGATCTTTGTGATGAAAAAACTCATGGAGAATTTTGATAGCAAGGGTGTAGTGCATTGTGATGAGAAGGGCAGGGAGCATTCTGATGACAGGGTCATGGAGCAATTTGATGAAAAGTGTCATGGAACATTTTGATGACAGGTGTTATGGAACATTGTGATATCAGGGGTCATCGAACATTGTGATGATAAGTTCATGGAGCATTGTGATGACAGGAGTCATGGAACATTGTGATGACAGGGGTGAGGGAGTATTCTGACAAATAGTGATGTAGCATTGTGATATCAGTGGTGAGAGAGCATTTTGATGAGAAGTGCATGGAGCATTGTGATGACAAATTTTATGGAGCATTGTGATGACAAGATTGTAGAGCACTGTGATGACAAGCGTATGGTGAATTGTGATGACATGTGTCATGGAGCATTGTGCTGACAAGCACATGGAGCATTGTGATGACAAGGGTCAAAGAGCATTGTGATGAAATGTTCATGGAGCATTGTGGTTAGAAAGGTCACAGAGACTGTTGATGACGAGGGCATGGACCATTGTGATGACAAAGGTCATGAAGCATTGTGATGACTGGAGTCACGGATCATTCTGATGACAGGGGTCATGGAGCATTGTGATAACAAGGGCAATGAGCATTGTGATGACAAGGGCATGGAACATTGGTCTAATAAGTTGCGTGGATTATTGCAATGACAGTTGGAATGGAACATTGTGATGACAAGGGCATGGAGCATTGTGATGACCAGGTCATGCAGTATTGTGAAAACTGGTGTCAGGGAGCATTGTGATGATATATGTAATGGCCCAGTGTGATGACAATGGCATGGAGCATTGTGATGACAAATGTCATGGAGGATTCTGATGACAAAGGTAATGGAGCATTGTGATGACAATGGCTTGGTGCATTGTGATGAAAACAGTCAGGGAGCATTGTGCTGACAAGTGCATGGAGAACTGTGAGGACAATGGTCATGGAGCATTATGATGACAAGCTTGTGGAGTGTTTTGATGACAATGGCATGGAGCATTGTGATGAAAACGGCTTAGGGTATTGTGATGAAAATCGCATGGAGCCTTTTAGTGACAGGGTTCAAGGAGAATTCTGATGACAAGTGTCAGGGAGCATTGTGATGACAAGTGTATTGAGAATTGTCATGACAAAGGTCATGGATCATTGGGATGAAAAGGGCATGGAGTATTGTGATGACAGGCATCATGGAGAGTTGTGATGAGAAGTGTTATGGAACATTGTTATCACAAGGGTTTGGAGCATTGTGATAACAGAGGTCATGGATCATTTTGATTTCAAGGAGCATGGAGCATTGTGATGACAAGGGCATGAAACAATGTGATCCCAAGGTTCATGGAGTATTGTGATGACAATTGCATAGAGCATTGTAATGACAAGGTCATGTAGCATTTTGCTGAAAAAGGCATGGAGCATTGTGATGACAGGTGTCATGGAGCACTGTGATGACAAGCGTCATGGAGCATTGTGAATACAGGGGTCATGGAGCATTGGGATGACATGGGCATGGATCATTGTGATGACAAGGGTCATGGAGCACTGGGCTGAAAATGTTCAAGGAGTGTGGTGATGACAGGGGTCATGGAGCTTTGTGAGGACTAGGGAATGGAGCATTGTGATGACAAGTGTCCCGGATCATTGTGTTGTCAGATGTCATGGAGTGTTGTGTTAACAGTGGTCATGGAGCATTGTGATGATATTTGCCATGGAGCATTGTGATAAGTAGGTCGTGGAGCACTGGGCTGAAAATGTTCATGGATTATTGTGATGACAGTGGTCATGGAGCATTGTGATGATAAGGGAATGGAGCATGGTGATGACAATGTCCTGGAGCATTGTGAAGAGTAGTCCATGGAGACTTGTGATGACAAGTCTCATGGAGCATTCTGATGAAAAGGGGAATGGAGCATTGTGATTACAGGGGTCTTGGAGCATTGTGATGACTAGGGCATGGAGCATTGTAATGAGAAGGCCATGGAACATTCTGATGACATGCGTCATGGAGTTTTGTGCTGACAAGGGCATGGAGCATTGTGATTACAGGGATCTTGGAGCATTGTGATGAAAATGGCATGGATCATTGTTATGAAAAAGGCATGGAGCCTTGTCATGACATGGATCAAGGAGCATACGACGACAAGTGTCAGGCAGCATTGTGATGACAAGTGTATTGAGCATTGTGATGACAAAGATCATGGAGCACTGTGATGAGAAGATCATGGATAATTGTGATGATGAGCGTCATGGGGTGTTGTGATGATAAGTGTCATGGTACTTTGTGATCACAAGGGTTTGGAGCATTATGATGACAGAGGTCATGGAGAATATTGATTTCATTGTGATGATAATAGCCTGAAGCATTATGATGATGGGCATGGTGCATTGTGATGACAGGGTTCATGGAACATTGAGATGAAAAGGGGCATGGAGCATTGTGATTACAAGGGTCTTGGAGCATTGTGATGACAAGGGCATGGAACATTGTGATGAGAAGGCCCTGGAACATTCTGATGACATGCATCATGGAGCTTTGTGATGACAAGGGCATGGAGCATTGTGATTTCAGGGGTCTTGAGCATTGTGATGACAAGTGTCATGGAACCTTGTGATGACTAGGCCGTGGAATATTGTGATGGCAAGGGCCATGGTGCATTGTTATGACAGGGGTAATGGAGCATTTTGATGAGAAATGCATGGAACATTGTTCTTAAATGTTTCATGGATTATTGTCATGAGAGTTGGCATGGAGCATTGTGATGACAAGGGCACAGAACACTGTGATACATGGGTCATTCAGGATTGTAATGACAAGGGCATGGAGCATTGTGATGAGAAGGGCATCGAGCATTGTGATGACAAGTGTCATGGAGCTTTGTGATGACAAGGACAGTGAACAATGTGATGAGAAGATTCATGGAGCATTGTGATGACAATGACATGGAGCATTGTGATGCCAAGTTTCATGGAGCTTTGTGATGAGAAGTCATGGAGCATTTTGATGACATGGGCATGGTGCATTATGATGAGAAGGGCAGGAAGCATACTGATGACCGGGTCATGCAGCAATTTGATGAAAAGTGTAAAGGAACATTGTGATATCAGGGGTCTTGGAGCTTTGGGATGAAATGTTCATGGAGAATTTTGATGACAGGGGTTATGGAACATTGTAATGGCAGGGGTCATGGAACATTGTAATGATAAGGGGATGTAACATTGGGATGACAGGGTCAGGAACATTGTGATTACAGGGGTGAGGGAGTATTGTGATGACTAGTGACGGTACATTGTGATATCTCTGGTGAGAGAGCATTTTGATGAGAAGTGCATGGACCATTGTGATTACAAGGTTAATGGAGCATTGCGATGACAAAGTTGTGAACCGTTGTGATGAAATGCGTGTGGCACATTGTGATGACAATGGTCATGTAGCATTGTTCTGACAAAGACATGGAGCATTGTGATGAGAAGGGTCACAGAGAATTGTGATGAAAATTTATGGAGCATTGTGGTTACAAAAGTCACAGAGACTTGTGATGACGCGGGCATGGACCATTGTGATGACAAACGTTATGAAACATTGTGATGACTGGAGTCACGGAGCATTGTGATGACAGGGGTCATGGAGCATTGTGATGACAAGGGCATGGAGCATTGGGCTGAAAATGTTCATGGAGTATTTTGATGACAGGGGTCATGGGACATTGTGATTACAGAGGTCTTGGAGCATTGTGATGACAGAGTCCCGGATCATGGTTTTGTCAGGTGTCATGGAGTGTTGTGATGACTATGGTCATGCAGCATTGTGATGATAATGGTCATGGAGAATTTTGATGAGAAGGTCATGGAGCATAGGGCTAAAAATGTTCATGGAGTATTGTGATGACAGGTGTCATGGAGCATTGTGATGACAAGGGAATGGAGCATGGTGATGACAAGGTCCTGGAGCACTGTGATGAGATGACCATGGAGACCTGTGATGACAAGTCTCATGAGGCATTCTGATGAAAAGGGGAATGGATCATTGTGATTACAGGGGTCTTGGAGCATTGTGATGACAAGGGCATGGAGCACTGTGAGGAGAAGGCCATGGAACATTCTGATGACATGCGTCATGGAGCTTTGTGATGACAATGGCATGGACCATTGTGATTCCAAGGGTCATTGAGCTTTGTGATGACAAAGGTCATGGAGGATATTGATGCCAAGGGTGTGGTGCACTGTTATGAGAAGGGCAGGGAGCATTTTGATGACAGGGTCATGCAGCAATTTGATGAAAAGTGTAATGGAACATTTTGTTGACAGGGGTTACAGAACATTGTGATGCCAGGGGTCATGGAGCTTTGGGATGAAATGGGTCAAGGAGCACTTTGATGACAGGGGTTATGGAATATTGTGATGTCAGGTGTCATGGAACATTGTGCTGATAAGGGGATGTAGCATTGTGATGACAGGGGTCATGGAAAATTGTGATAACAGGGGTGAAGGAGGATTGTGATGACAAGTGATGGTACATTGTGATATCTCATGTGAGAGAGCATTAGGATGAGAATTGCATGGAACATTGTGATTACAAGGTTTATGGAGCATAGTGATGACAAAGTTGTGGATCATTGTGATGAAAAACGCATGGCACATTGTGATGACAAGGGTCATGGGGCATTGTTGTGACAAAGACATGGAGCATTGTGATGACAAGGGTCACGGAGCATTGTGATGAAAAGTTCAGGAAGCATTTTGGTTACAAAGGTCACAGAGTCTTGTGATGACGCGGGCATGGACGGTTGTGATGACAAACGTTATGAAGCATTGTGATGACTGGAGTCAGGGAGCCTTGTGATGACAGGGGTCATGGAGCATTGTGATGACAAGGGCATGGAGCATTGTGATGACAGGGGCATGGAGCATTGGTCTGACAAGTTTCATAGATTATTGTGATGACAGTGGACATGGTGCATTGTGATGACAAGGGCATGGAGCATTGTGATGACAAGGGCATGGAGTATTGTGAAGACATGTGTCAGGGAGCATTGTGATGACATATTTCATGGTCCATTGCGATTTCAGTGGCATGGAGCATTGTGATGCCAAATGTAATGGAGGATTGTGATGACAAATATAATGGAGCATTGTCGTGACTAGGGCTTGGAGCATTATGATAACAAGGGCCATTGAGAATTTTCCTGACAATGTCGTGAAGCATTGTGATGACATTGTCCTGGAGAATTGTGATGGGAAATCCAAGGAGCCTTGTGATGACAGGTCTCATGGAGCATACTGATGAAAAGGGGCATGGAGCATTCTGATTACAGGGGTCTTGGAACATTTTGGTAACAAGGGCATGGAGCATTGTGATGACAAGTCATGGATTATTGTGATGACCGGCATCATGGAGCGTTGTGATGACAAGTGTTATGGGACATTGTGATCACAAGGTTTTGGAGCATTGCAATGACAGAGGTCATGGATCATATTGATTTCAAGAAGCATGGAGCATTGTGATGACTAGGGCATGAAGCAATGCGATCCCAAGGTTCATGGAGGATTGTGATGACAATGGTAATGGAGTATTGTGATGACAAGCGCATAGAGCATTGTAATGACAAGGTCTTGTAGTATTTTGCTGACAAACGCATGGAGCTTTGTGATGACAGGTGTCATGGAGCACTGTCATGACAAGCATCACGGAGCATTGTGAATACAGGGGTCATGGAGCATAGGGATGACAAGGGCATGGATCATTGTGATGACAAGTGTCATGGAGCATTGGGCTGAAAATGTTCAAGGATTATTGTGATGACAGGGGTCATGGAGCATTGTGATGACAAGAGTCCCGGATCATTGTGTTGTCAGGTGTCATGGAGTGTTGTGATGACAGTTGTCATGGAGCATTGTGATGATATTGGTCATGGAGCATTGTGATGAGAAGGTCATGGAGCATATGGCTGAAAATGTTCATGGAGTATTGTGATGACAGGTGTCATGGAGCATTGTGATGACAAGGGAATGGAGCATGGTGATGACAAGTTCCTGGAGCATTGTGATGAGATGACCATGGAGACTTGTGATGACAAGTCTCTAGGAGCATTCTGATGAAAAGGGGCATGGAGCATTGTGATTACAGGGGTCTTGGAGCACTGTGATGACAAGGGCATGGAGCACTGTGAGGAGAAGGCCATGGAACATTCTGATAACATGCGTCATGGAGCTTTGTGATGACAAAGGCATGGAGCATTGTGATTACACAGGTCTTGGAGCATTGTGATGACAAGGGTCATGGAGCCATGTGATGACAAGGCCATGGAACATTGTGATGGCTGGGGTCAAGGAGCATTGTTATGACAGTTGTAATGGAGCATTGGGATGAGTAGGGCATTGAGCATTGGTCTGAAATGTTTCATGAATTATTGTGATGAGAGTGGGCATGGAGCATAGTGATGACAAGGGCACGTACACTGTGATACATGGGTCATGGGGGATTGTAATGACAAGGGCATGGAGCATTGTGATGAGAAGGGCATCGAGCATTGTGATGACAAGTGTCATGGATCTTTGTGATGACAAGGGCATGGAGCAATGTGATGAGAGTGTTCATGGAGCATTGTGATGACAATATCATGGAGCATTGTGATGCCAAGGGTCATGAAGCTTTGTGATGACAAATGTCATGGATCATTTTCATGACAAATGTGTGGTGCATTGTGTTGAGAAGGGCAGAGAGCATTTTGATGACATGGTCATGCAGCAATTTGATGAAAATTGTAATGGAACATTTTGATGACAGGGGTTATAGAACATTGTGTTGCCAGGGGTCATGGATCTTTGCGATGAAAAGGGTGATGGAGCATTTTGATGACAGGTGTTATGGAACATTGTGATGTCAGGGGTCATGGGAATTTTGCTGATAAGGGGATGTAGCATTGTGATGACAGGGGTCATGGAACATTGTGATAACTGGGGTGAGTGAGGATTGTGATGACTAGTGATGGAACATTGTGATATCTCATGTGAGAGAGCACTTGGATGAGAAGTGCATGGAGCATTGTGATTACAAGGTTTATGGAGCATAGCGATGACATGGTTGTGGATCATTGTGATGAAAAGGACATGGCACATTGTGATGACAAGGGTCATGGAGCATTGTTCTGACAAAGACAGGGAGCATTGTGATGACAAGGTTCACGGAGCATTGTGATGAAATGTTCATGGAGCATTGTGGTTACAAATGTCACAGAGCCTTGTGTTGACGCGGGCATGGACCATTCAGATGACAAACGTTATGAAACATTGTGATGACTGGAGTCACGGAGCATTGTGATGACAGGGGTCATGGGGCATTGTGATGAAAAGCGCATTGAGCATTGCTCTAATAAGTTTCAGAGATTATTGTGATGACAGTGGGAATGGCGCATTGTGATGACAAGGGCATGGAGCATTGTGATGTCCAGGTCATGCAGTATTGTGAAGAGAGGTGTCAGGGAGCATTGTGATGACATATGTAATGGCCCATTGAGATGACAATGGCATGGACCTCTGTGATGCCAAGTGTCATGGAGGATTCTGATGAAAAAGGTAATGGAGCATTGTGATGACAATGGCTTGGAGCATTGTGATGACAATGGTCTGGGAGCATTGTGCTGACAATGCATGGAGAATTGTGATGACAAAGGGCATGGAGTATTGTGATGACAGGCATCATGGAGCGTTGTGATGACAAGTGTTATGGAACATTGTGATCACAAGGGTTTGAAGCATTGTGATGACAGCGGTCATGGATCATTTTGATTTCAAGGAGCATGGAGCATTGTGATGACAAGGGCATGGATCATTGTGATGACAAGGGTCATGGAGAATTGGGCTGAAAATGTTCATGGAGTATTGTGATGACAGGGGTCATGGAGCATTGTGATTATAGGGGTCTTGGAGAATTGTGATGACAAGAGTCCCGGATCATTGTGTTGTCAGGTGTCATGGAGTGTAGTGATGACAGGGGTCATGGAGCATTGTGATGATATTGGTCATGGAGCATTGTGATGAGAATGTCATGGAGCATTGGGCTTAAAATATTCATGGAGTATTCTGATGACATGGGTCATAGAGGATTGTGATTACAAGGGAATGGAGCATGGTGATGACAAGGTCCTGGAGCATTGTGATGAGAAGACCATGGAGACTTGTGATGACATGTCTCATGGAGCATTCTGATTAAAAGGTGCATGGAGCATTGTGATTACTGGGGTCTTAGAGCATTGTGATGACAAGGGCATTGAGCACTGTGAGGAGAAGGACATGAAACATTCTGATGACATGCGTGATGGAGCTTTGTGATTACAAGGGCATGTAGAATTGTGATTAGAGGTATCTTGGAGCATTGTGATGACAAGGGTCATGGAGCCTTGTGATGGCAAGGCCGTGGAACATTGTGATGGCAGGGGTCATGGAGCACTGTTATGACAGAGGTAATGGAGCATTGTGATGAGAAGGGCATTGAGCATTGGTCTGAAATGTTTCATGGATTATTGTGATGAGAGTGGGCATGGAGCATTGTGATGACAAGGGCACCGTACACGGTGATACATGGGTCATGGGGGATTGTAATGACAAGGGCATGGAGCATTTTGATGAGAAGGGCATCGAGCATTGTGATGACAAGTGTCATGGAGATGTGTGATGACAAGGGCATGGAGCAATGTGATGAGAGGGTTCATGGAGCATTGTGATGACAATGACATGGAGCACTGTGATGCCAAGGGTCATGGAGCTTTGTGATGACAAAGGTCATGAAGTATTTTGATGACAAGTGTTTGGTGCATTGTGATGAGAAGGGCAGGGAGCATTTTGATCACAGGTTCATGCAGTAATTTGATGAAAAGTGTAATGGAACATTTTGATGACATGGGTTATAGAACATTGTGATGCCAGGGGTCATGGAGCTTTAGGATGAAAAGGGTCATGGAGCATTTTGATGACAGGTGTTATGGAACTTTGTGATGTCATGGGTCATCGAACATTGTGATGATAAGTGCACGTAGCATTGTGATAACAGGAGTCATGGATCATTGTGATGACAGGGGTGAGGGAGTATTGTGACAAATAGTGATGTAGCATTGTGATATCAGTGGTGAGAGAGCATTTGGATGAGAAGGGCATGGAGCATTGTGATGACAAATTTTATGGAGCATTGTGATGACAAGATTGTGGAGCACTGTGATGATAAGCGCATGGTGCATTGTGATGACATGTTTCATGGAGCATTGTGCTGAGAAAGGCATAGAGAATTGTGATGACAAGGATCAAAGAGCATTGTGATGAAAAGTTCATGGAGCATTGTGATGACAAGGGTCAGGGAGCATTCTGGTGACAATTTTGTGGAGTATTTTGATGAAAACGGCATGGGGCTTTGTGATGAAAACGGCATGGGGCTTTGCGATGAAAAAGGCATGGAGCCTTTTCGTGACACGTTTCAAGGAGCATACTGATCACAAGTGTCAGGGAGCATTGTGATGACAAGTGTATTGAGAATTGTGATGACAAAAGTCATGGAGCATTGTGATGAAAAGGGCATGGTGTATTGTGATGACAGACATCATGACGCGTAGTGATGACAAGTGTTATGGAACATTGTGATCACAAGAGTTTGGAGCATGGTGATGTCAGTGGTCACGGAGCATTGTGATGATATTGGTCATGGAGCATTGTGATGAGTAGATCGTGGAGCATTGGGCTGAAAATATTCATGGATTATTGTGATGACAATGGTCATGGTGCATTGTGATGACAAGGGAATGGAGCATGGTGATGACAAGTTCCTGGAGCATAGTGATGAGAAGACCATGGAGACTTATGATGACAAGTCTCAGGGAGCATTCTGATGAAAAGGGGCATGGAGCATTGTGATTACAGGGGTCTTGGAGCATTGTGATGACTAGGGCATGGAGCACTGTGATGAGAAGGTCATGGAGCGTTCTGATGATATGTGTCATGGAGGTTTGTGATGACAAGGGCATGGAGCATTGTGATTAGAGGGATCTTGGAGCATTGTGATGAAAAGGGCATGGATCATTGGGATGAAAATGGCATGGATCCTTGTCATGACAGGGTTCAAGGAGCATACTGACGACAAGTGTCAGGGAGCATTGTGATGACAAGTGTATTGAGCATTGTGATGACAAAGATCATGGAGAATTGTGATGAGAAGACCATGGATAATTGTGATGATGAGCGTCATGGGGTGTTGTGATGATAAGTGTTATGGAACATTGTGATCACAAGGGTTTGGAGCATTATGATGACAGAGGTCATGGAGAATATTGATTTCATTGTGATGACAATAGCCTGAAGCATTATGATGATGGGCATGGTGCATTGTGATGACAGGTTTCATGGAGCATTGAGATGAAAAGGGACATGGAGCATTGTGTTTACAGGGGTCTTGGAGCATTGTGATGACAAGGGCATGGAGCATTGTGATGAGAAGGCCATGGAACATTCTGATGACATGCGTCATGGAGCTTTGTGATGACAAGGGCATGGAGCATTGTGATTACAGGGGTCGCCAGCATTGTGATGACAGGTGTCATAGAACCTTGTGATGACTAGGCCGTGTAACACTGTGATGGCAGGTGTCATGGTGCATTGTTATGACAGGGGTAATGGAGCATGGTGATGATAACGGCATGGAACATTGGTCTGAAATGTTTCATGGATTATTGTGATGAGAGTTTGCATGGAGCATTGTGATGACAAGGGTACGGAACACTATGTTACATGGGTCACGCAGGATTGTAATGACAAGGGCATGCACCATTGAGATGAGAAGGGCATCGAGCATTGTGATGACAAGTGTCATGGAGCTTTGTGATGACAAGGGCATTGAGAAATGTGATGAGAGGGTTCATGGAGCATTGTGATGACAATGACATGGAGCATTGTGATGCCAAGGGTCATGGAGCTTTGTGATGACAAGTCATGGAGCATTTTGATGACAAGGGCATGGTGCATTGTGATGAGAAGGGCAGGGAGCATTTTGATGACCGTGTCATCCAGCAATTTGATGAATAATGAAATGGAACATTTAGATTGCAGTGGTTATAGAACATTGTGATGTCAGGGGTCTTGGAGCTTTGGGATGAAAATGGGCATGGAGCATTTTGATGACAGGGGTCATGGAACATTGTGATGATAAGGGGATGTAGCAGTGTGATGACAGGGTCATGGAACATTGTGATTACATGGGTGAGGGAGAATTGTGATGACTAGTGATAGAACACTGTGATATCTCTGGTGAGAGAGCCTTTTGATGAGAAGTGCACAGACCATTGTGATTACAAGTTTTATAGAGCATTTCAGTGACAAGGTTGTGGACCATTGTGATGAAATTCGTGTTGCACATTTTGAAGACAATGGTCATGGAGCATTGTTCTGACAATCACATGGAGCATTGTGATGACAAGGGTCACAGAGAATTGTGATGAAAATTTCATGGAGCATTGTGGTTACAAATGTCACAGAGCCTTGTAATCACGCGGGCACGGACCACTGTGATTACAATCGTTATGAAGTTTGAGATGACAGGAGTCACGGAGCATTGTGATGACAAGGGTCATGGAGCATTGTGCTGACAAGCACATTAAGCATTGTGATGACAAGGGTCATGGATCTTTGTGATGACAATGGTCATGGAGCATTTTGATGGCAAGGGCGTTGTGCAATGTGATGAGAAGGGCAGGGAACATTGTGATGACAAATTTTAAGGAGCATTGTGATGACAAGATTGTGGAGCACTGTGATGACAAGCACATGGTGCATTGTGATGACATGTGTCATTGAGCATTGTGCTGACAAGCACATTAAGCATTGTGATGACAAGTCTCATGGACCATTCTGATGAAAAGGGGCATGGAGCATTGTGATTACAGGGGTCATGGAACATTGTGAAGACAAGGGCATGGCACATTGTGAGGAGAAGACCAAGGAGCATTCTGATGGCATGCGTCCGTGAGTTTTGTGATGACAAGGGCATGGAGCATTGTGATTACATGGGTCTTGGAGCACTGTGATGGAAAGGGCATGGAACATTGTGATGAAAAAGGCATGGAGCCTTGTCATTACAGGGTTCAAGGAACATACTGACAAGTGTCATGGAGCATTGTGATGACAGGTGTCATGAAGAATTGTGATAAAAAGAGCATGGAGCATTGTGATGACAAGAGCATGGAACATTGGTCTAATATGTTTCATGGATTATTGCGATGACAGTTGGAATGGCGCATTGTCATGACAAGGGCATGGAGCATTGTGATGACCAGGTCATGCAGTATTGTGAAGAGAGGTGTCAGGGAGCATTCTGATGACATATGTAGTGGCCCGCTCTGATGACAATGGCATGGAGCATTGTGATGCCAAGTGTCATGGAGGATTCTGATGACAAAGGTAATGGAGCATTGTGATGACAATCGCATGGAGCATTGTGATGACAAATGTCATGGAGCATTCGGATGACAATCTTGTGGAGTATTTTGATGACAATGGCATGGAGCATTGTGATGAAAACGGCATGGGGCATTGTTATGAAAGGGGCATGCAGCCTTTTCCTGACATGATTCAAGGAACATTCTGATGACAAGTGTCAGGGAGCATTGTGATGACAAGCGTATTGAGAATTGTGATGACAAAGGTCATGGAGCATTGTGATGAAAAGGGCATTGAGTATTGTGATGACAGGCATCATGGAGCGTTGTGATGACAAGTGTTATGAAACACTGTGATCAAAAGGGTTTGGAGCATTGTGATGACAGAGGTCATGGATCATTTTGATTTCAAGGAGCATGGAGCATTGTGATGACAAGGGCATGAAACAAACTGATCCCAAGGTTCATGGAGGATTGTGATGAGAAGCAAATAGAGCATTGCAATGACAAGGTCTTGTAGCATTTTGCTGACAAAGGCATGGAGCATTGTGATGACAGGTGTCATGGAGCACTGTGATGACAAGCGTCACAGAGCATTGTGAAAACAGTGGTCATGGAGGATAGGGATGACAAGGACATGGATCATTGTGATGACAAGGGTCATGGAACATTGGGCTGAAAATTTTCATGGAGTATTGTGATGACAGGTGTCATGGAGCAGTGTGATGACTAGGGAATGGAACATTGTGATGACAAGAGTCCCGAATCATTGTGTTGTCAGGTGTCATGGAGTGTTGTGATGACAGTGGTCATGGAGCATTGTGATGATGTTGGCCATGGAGCATTGTGATGAGAAGACCTTGGGTAATTGTGATATCGAGCATCATGGAGCACTGTAATGACAAGGGGCATGATGCATTGTGATGACATGTGTCAGGGAGCATTGTGATGACAGGGGTCATGGAGCATTGTGATGACAAGGGCATGGAGCTTTGTGATGACATGTGCATGGAACATTGTGATGACAAGTGCATGGAGCATTGCAATGTCAAGTAGATGGAGAATTGTGATGACAAGAGCATGTAACATTTTGATGAGAAGTGTCATGTAGCATTGTGATGACAAGGACGTGGAGAATTGTGATGACAAGGGACATGGAACATTTTGATAACCAGGGCAAGGTGCATTGTGATGACAGGGGTCATGGAGCATTATTATGAGAACGGCCATGGTGCATTCTGACATAAGATACCACTTATGAAGGGAATGTAAACATGGCTACATATGAACTGATTTAGGGAAGAGAACAGAGTATCAGATTTAGAAAACAATCTAATGCTTGCTTAAGGGGAAAGAGATGTGGGGAGATGCACAAAATATAAGATTGATATTAGCACAGGTACCGATCCATAATCCAAAAACAGAAGAGACAAGCCCTGCTCCTTCCTCAGTGAAGGGAACTCAAAATCCCTATTCCCCTCAGAGAAATATATCTGACTAGTAAGAATTTTAAAACCTATGTATTGATATGTCTCCGTAAGGGAACCAAGTGTGTCTAGAATGACATAAACATGGCAGTGAGAATCAGCTCAAACCCACTATAAAAATGAATTTCAGGGCTTCCCTGGTGGCGCAGTGGTTGTGAGTCCGCCTGCCAATGCAGGGGACGCGGGTTCGTGCCCCGGTCTGGGAGGATCCCACGTGCCGCGGAGCGGCTGGGCCCGTGAGCCATGGCCGCTGGGCCTGCGAGTCCGGAGCCTGTGCTCCGCAACAGGAGAGGCCACAACAGTGAGAGGCCCACATACCGCAAAAAAAAAAAAAAAAAAAAAATGAATTTCAAAACAAATCATAAAAACAGTAAAATTCTTACACAATACCTTCAGGGGTTCTGATGAAACCTGGAATGACCGTATCTACAATGACAGCTGGATGTGGCATAAGGCTGGTCATTTGGGACTGAGAGGATTGGTGAGATTGGGTGAAAAAATGCAGACCCTTTAAAGCAATAATGCCTGCCACCCATTCCATGGTTCCCATCTCTCCAGGTAGAAGGGAATATCACTACAGTTATAACGTGTATGGGAACCTAGAGAATGGAAACCATCTGATGGTGAAAGGTTTCAAAAACTCTAGTACTTTTTTCTCTCCTTGTGCTCCAGTTTGACATTCCAACTGCTTTACTATCAATCTCCCAAATTGGAAAGTCAGCCCCTATATCCTCCTGGTACGCACAGTTGGCAAATTTTGCAGAGGATATAAGGGAAGAGAGAGAACCAATGAGAGAGTAGATGTAGGCATTTGCACGGCCACATGTCTCTCTAATTTTCCGTCACAAAGAGGAATTAACCAAAGTCTCAGCCTGCCCCCAGAACCAGTATAAGTCCAGAAGCAAAACTGTTGATTTGCGGTCAGCTCACAAAAACGCGAGGTGAAAAATGGAGCTCAGGGCCACAGCAATTCACTAAACTGCAGAGTTATAAAGGACTACTCTCTTCGAAAAATCTGTTGAGGGAAAGCCACGAGGCGGAAGGGAAAATGAGGCAGAATGGCATGAAATAGATTTCAAGAGGTACATTGGAATCGCCTTTAAACACAGGAAAAGCATTACAACTTCGAAAATTATGGAAATGGCCATAAAGGGCATATGGGTTTTCACGTGCATATATGCAGGAGAAAACGCATATGCCCTTTTTGGACAAGCAAGCAAGCGGGCAATGCAAATCTGCACTACAAAGAAGTATCACTTCCCACCTGTCAAAAGGGACATCCGCAAAATGTGTAAAAACCAGAAAGGCAAGACAGGCCCTGGAGAACAGGGAGCCTTGTTATGCTGATGGGCGGGATATAAATTGCCAACTGCCTTTCTGGAGGAGTGCATTGTGTTGCCTAAAACAAGTAAACAACAGAGCTACAGAGCCAAGGGCACTTCCAGTCTAGGGAATATACCTTGGGAAAACTGAGAATAAATAAAACAGATCCACACCAAAATTCAGGGCTGCACTGCTTACAAAAACCTCAACTTGGGTACACATTAAATATCCCAGGAAAGACAAAAATGGTTCAAGAAATTGTGGTACTTACGTATGATGGAATATCCCTCAGCCATAAAATCAATGTCATAAGGCCAGTAGCAGCAAAATGAGTGGATCCAGGTACGATAATTCTAAGTGAAATAAGTCACACAGAAAAAGAAACTTATCATAAGATATCACTTATGAAGATCCTGTAAACAAGGCTACACATGAACTGAGTTAGGAAAGAAAAGAGAGACTCACATTAAAAAAAAAAAACGCTTATGCATGCTTAAGGGGGAAGGAGAGGTGGGGTGATGCATAAAATCAGAGTTTGATATTAGTACAGGTACCGTTCCAAAAACCAAATACGAAATAGACAAAACCTACACCTTCCTCAGTGAAAGGGACTCAACACCCCATATTCACCACAGAGTAATATATCTTAAAAGTATGAATCTTAAAACCTATGTATTGATATGTCTCCATAAGGGAAACAAGTGTGTCTAGACTGGCATAAACATGACAGTGAGAATCAGCTCAAACCCACTATAAAAAGGAATTTCAAAAACAAAACAAAAAAACAGGGAAATTTCTTTCAATTCCTTCAGGGTCTCTGATGAAACCTGGAATGACACTATCTACGATGACAGCTGGATGTGGCATAAGGCTGGACACTTGGGACTGAGAGGATTGGTGAGATTGGGTGAGCAAATGCAGACCCTTTAAATCAATAATGAGGGGCACCCATTCCATGGGTCACAACTCTCCAGGTTGTAGGGAATATTACTACAGCTATTACATGTACGGGAAACCTAGAGAATGGACACACTGTGAATACGAAAGGTCTCAAAAACTCAATGAATAGTCCCTCTCCTGGTGGTCCAATTTGACATTCCAACAGCTTTACTATCAATCTACCAACTTGGAGAGACAGCCCCTTTAACCTCCTGGTTCTCACAGGTTGCCAATTTGGCAGAGGATGAAACGGAAGAGGAAGAACCAAAGAGAGAGTAGCTGTTAGGCATTTGGACGGGCATATGTCACTCTTATTTCCAGGGAGGAAGAAGAATTGACCAAAGTCTCAGCCACACACCGCGAACCGGTATATATTCTGAACCAAAATATTTGACTTGCGTTCATCTCAGAAAAAACGAGTTAAATATGGAGCTCAGGGGCACAGCAATTCACAAACTGGCAGAGTAATAAAGGGCAACTATCGTCCAAAATTCTGTTGAGGGAAGGCAACGAGGCAAACTTGAAAGGGAGGCAGAATTGCAGGAAACAGATTTCAAGAGGTACGTTGGAATCGCCTTTAAAGCACAGGAAGAGGGGCACAACTTCGACAATGAGGCACTTGGCTAAAAAGGGCATTTGCATTTTCTCCTGAATATATTCAGGAGAAAACGCATACGCCCTTTTTGGCCAAGCAAGCAAGCGGGCAATGCAAATTTTCACTACAAAGAAGTATCACTTCCCACTGGTCAAAAGGGACATCCACAAAATGTGTAAAAACCAGAAAGGCAAGACAGGCCCTGGAGAACAGGGAGCCTTGTTATGCTGATGGGCGGGATGTAAATTGCAAACTGCCTCTCTGGAGGAGAGCACTGTGTTCCCTAAAACAAGTAAACAACAGAGCTACAGAGCCAAGGACACTTCCAGTCAAGGGAATATACCTTGGGAAAACTGAAAATCAATAAGACAGAACCACCCCAAAATTTAGGGCTGTACTGCTTACAAGAACCTCAACTTGGGTACACCTTAAATATCCCAGGAAATATAAAAATGGTTCAAAAAATTGTGGTACTTATGTATGATGGAATATCCCTCAGCCATGAAATCAATGTCATAAGACCAGTAGCAGCAAAATGAGTGGATACAGGTACGATGATTCTAAGTGAAATAAGTCACACAGAAAAAGAAATGTATCATAAGATATCACTTATGAAGATCCTGTAAACATGGATACACATGAACTGATTTAGGAAAGAGAAGAGAGTCTCACATTTAGAAAACACTCTTATGCCTGCTTAAGAGGGATGGAGAGGTGGGGTGATGCATAAAACCAGAGTTTGATATATGCACAGGTAGAGTTCCAAAAACCAAGTATGGAATAGACAAGACCTACACCTTCCTCAGGGAAAGGGACTCAAAACCCCGTATTTCCCGCAGAGGAATATATCTGACTAGTAAGAATCTTAAAACCTATGTATTGATATGTCTCTTTCAGGGAATCAAGTGCATCTAGACTGGCATAAACATGGCAGCGAGAATCAGCTCAAACCCACTATAAAAAGGAATTTGAAAAACAAAAAACAGGGAAATTCTTTATAATTCCTTCAGGGTCTCTGATGAAACCTGGAATGACCCTATCTACAATGACAGCTGCATGTGGCATAAGGCTGGACACATAGGACTGAGAGGATTGGTGAGATTGGGTGAGCAAATGCAGACCCTGTAAAGCAATAATGCATGGCACCCATTCCATGGGTCCCAACTCTCCAGGTTGAAGGGAATATTACTACAGCTATAACATGTATGGGAAACCTAGAGAATGGACACACTGTGAATACGAATAGTCTCTAAAACTCAACGTATAGTCCCTCTCCTGGTGCTCCAATTTGACTTTCCAACTGCTTTACTATCAATCTCCCAACCTGGAGAGACCGCACCTTTTACCTCCTGTTTCGCACAGGTTGCCAATTTCGCAGAGGATGAATGGGAAGAGGGAGAACCAATGAGAGAGTAGCTGTTAGGCATTTGGACGGGCATATGTCACTCTTATTTCCCGGGAGGAAGAAGAATTGACCAAAGTCTCAGCAACCCACTGGGATCCAGTTTATGTCCTGAACCAAAATATTGGACTTGCGTACAGCTCAGAAAAAAACAGTTAAAAAACGGAACTCAGGGGCACAGCAATTCACAAACTGGCAAAGTAATAAAGGACAACTATCGTCCAAAAACCTGTTGAGCAAAGGCCACGAGACGGACTTGAAAGCCAGGCAGAATAGCCGGAAACGGATTTCAAGAGGTATGTTGGAATCACCTTTTAAGCACAGGAAGAGAGGCACAACTTCGACAATGATGCACTTGGCCAAAAAGGGCTTATGCATTTTCTCCTGAGTATATTCAGGAGAAAACGCATACAGTTTATTTTGGCCAAGCAAGCAAGCGTTCATGCAAGTCTGCACTACAAAGAAGTATCACTTCGCACCGGTCATTAGGGGCATCCACAAAATCGTTAAAAACTAGAAAGGCAAGACAGGCCCTGGAGAACAGGGAGCCTTTTTATGCTGATGGGCGGGATGTAAGTTGCCAACTGCCTCTCTGGAGGAGTGCATTGTGTTCCCTAAAACAAGTAAACAACAGAGCTACAGAGCCAAGGGGACTTCCAGTCTAGGGAATATACCTTGGGAAAACTGAAAATCAATAAGATAGAGCCACCCCAAAATTTAGGGCTGCACTGCTTAAAAGAATATCAATTTGAGTACTCTCTAATTATTCCAGGATAGATAAAAATGATTCAAAAAATTGTGGTACTTATGTAAGATGGATTATCCCTCAGCCATGAAATCAATGACATAATGCCAGTAACAGGAAAATGAATGGATTCAGGTGCGATGATTCTAAGTGAAATAAGTCACACAGAAAAACAAACTTATCATATGATAGCACTTATGAATTTTCTGTAACATGGCTACACATGAACTGAGTTATGAAAGGGAACAGCGTCTCACATTTAGAAAACACACTTATGCCTGCTTAAGGCGGAAGGAGAGGTGGGGTGATGCATAGAACCAGAGTTTGATATTAGTACAAATACCATTCCAAAATCAAAATACGGTATAGACAAGACCTACACCTTCATCAGTGAAAGGGACGCAAAACCCAATATTCTGCGCAGAGGTATATATCTGACTAGTAAGAATCTTAAAACCTATGTATTGATATGTCACCGTAAGGTAATCAAGTGTGTCTAAACTGGCATAAACATGGCAGTGAGAATCAGCTCAAACCCAGTAAAAAAAGAAATTTCAAATACAAAAAAAAAAAAAAAACAGGGAAAATCTTTACAATTCCTTCAGGGGCTCTGATGAAACCTGGAATGACCCTACCTAAAACGAGAGCTGGATGTGGCATAATGCTGGACACTTGAGACTGAGAGGTTTGGTGAGACTGGGTGAGCAAATGCAGACCCTTTAAAGCAATAATATGTGGCACCCATTCCATGTGTCCCAACTCTCCTTGTGTAAGGGAATATTACTACAGCCATAACATTTATGGGAAACCTAGAGAATGGACACACTGTGAATACGAAAGGTTTCTAAAACTTAACTTATAGTCCCGCTCCTTGTGCTCCAGTTTGACCTTCCAACGGCTTTACTATCAATCTCCCAAATTGGAGCGATAGCCCGTAAAACCTCCTGGTTCGCACAGGTTGCCAATTTGGCAGAGGATGAAAGGGAAGAGGGAGAACCAATGAGAGAGTAGCTGTTAGGCATTTGGACAGGTACATGTCACTTTAATTGCCCGGCAGGAAATAGAATTAACCAATGTCTCAGCCACCCGCCGGGAACCAGTATAGGTTTTGAACCATAATTTTGGATTTGCTGTCAGCTCAAAAAAACGAGTTGAAAAATGGAGGTCAGGGGCACAGCAATTTACAAACTGGCAGAGTAATAGAGGACAACTATCGTCCAAAAATCTTTTGAGGAAAGGCAGAGAGGCGGACTTTAAAACGAGGCAGAATAGCAGGAAACAGATTTCAAGAGGTACGTTGGAATCACCTTTCAAGCACAGGAAGAGGGGCACAACTTCGACAATGATGCACTTGGCCAAAAAGGGTGTATGCGTTTTCTCCTGAGTATATTCAGGAGAAAATGCATACGCCATTTTTGGCCAAGCAAGCAAACAGCAATGCAAATCTGCACTACAAAGAAGTATCCCTTCCCACCGGTCAAAAGGGACATCCACAAAATGGGTAAAAACCAGAAAGGCAAGACAGGCCCTGGAGATCAGGGAGCCTTGTTATGCTGATGGGCGGGATGTAAGTTGCCAACTTCCTCTCTGGAGGAGTGCATTGTGTTCCCTAAAACAAGTAAACAACAGAGCTACACAGCCAAGGGCATTTCTAGTCTAGGGAGTATACCTTGGGAAAACTGAAATCAATAAGACAGAGCCACCCTAAAATTTAGCGCTGCACTGCTTACTAGAACCTCAACTTGGGTACACCTTAAGTATCCCAGGAAAGACAAAAATGGTTCAAGATATTGTGGTACTTACGTACGATGGAATATCGCTCAGCCATGAAATCAATGTCATAAGGCCAGTAGCAGCAAAAAGAGTGGATTCAGGTACGATGATTCTAAGTGAAATAAGTCACACAGAAAAAGAAACTTATCATAAGATATCACTTATGAAGGTCCTGTAAACATGGCTACACATGAACTGAGTTAGGAAAGATTACAGGTTAACTAATCTTATCATAAGTTATCACTCATAGCGGGAACGTACACATGACTACACATGAACTGAATTACAAACACAGCAGGGTCACACATTTAGAAAACATCTTCTGCCTGCTTAATGGGAAAGCCGTGGTGGGGTGATGCATAAAACCACAGTTTTAAATTAGCACAGATACCGTTATATAAACCATGTATGTAATAGACAACACCTACTCCCGGCACAATGAACTGGACTCAACACCCCCTATTCATTGCAGAGGAATATGTCTGACTCTAAGTATTTTAAAATATATGTATTCTCATGTCTCCATAAAGGAATCATGTGTGTGTATAACGGCATGAACACAGCACTGAAATTCAGTTAAACTCACTTATAAAAATAAATTTCAAAAGCAAAATGCAAAAACAGATAGAAAGTCTTAAAAATTACGTTCAGGGCCTGTGATGCAAGCTAGATTGACCACCTTTACACACACAGCTGGATGAGACATAAGACTGGACTCTTGGGGCTGACAAGATTGCTGAGGTTGTGTGAACAAAAGAACACCACTTTGAGCAATACTGTGTACCACCCATTCTAGTGGTCCCAACTCTCCAGGTTTAAGGGAATCTTCCTACAGTTAAAACATGCATGGGAAACCTAGTGGATGGTATACTGTGTAATTGGGAATGTTTTCTAAAGGTACCTCATTTTTCCTTTTGTCGTGCTCGGCTTCGCCATTCCATCTGCATTACTCAAAATCTCCCCACTTGGAGTGTCAGTGCCTTTACCCTCCCGTTATGCACAGTTTGCAAACTGTGCAGAGGATGAACAGGAAGAGGGGAAATAAATGAGAGATTAGCTGTAGGTGTTTGGATGGGCACATGTCACTCTAGTTTCCCATCAGGAAGAATAATTAACCAAAGGCTCAGCCTGAAGCCCCGGAACAGGACTAGGGCCTAAAGCCATCCTGCGGTATTGCAGCCAGCTCACAAAGAGGCGAGTTGAAAAATGGAAATCAGGGGCACAGCAATTCACAAACTTGCAGAATTATAAAGGACAACTATCATCCAGAAATATATTGAGGAAAGGCAGTGAAGAGGATTTGAATGCAAGGCAGAATTGAAGGAAACAGATTTCAAGAGGTAGATTGGAGTCATCTTTAAAGCACATGAAAAGCGACAGAATTTCGACAATGTTGCCCTTGGCTGAAAAGGGACTATGTGTATTTTCTTGAATATATTCGGGAAAAAATGCATATGCCCTTTTTGGCTAAGCAAGCCATCAGGCATTGCAAATCCACACTACAGAGAAGTGTCCCTTACCTCCAGTCAAAAGGGCCATCCACAAATAGTGTAAAATCCACAAATGCAGGAGAGGCCATGGAGCAAAGGGAGCCTGGTTACGCCGATGGACAGGATGTAAATTTCCAACAGCCTCTCTGGAGAACTGTATGTTGTTTTCTAAAACAGAGCTACAGAGTATAGCACACTTCCACTCATGGGCGTGTATTTTGGGAAAACTAAAAATCCACAACACACAGCCAGCCCAAAATTTACGGCTGCTCTGTTTACAAGAACCTCGACTTCGGTACACTTTATATATCCCAGGAAAGGAAAAAAAATGGATATAGATGTTGTGGTACTTATGTACAAAGGAAAGTCACTCAGACATAAAATCAATGTCATAAGGCCAAGAGCAGCATAATGAGTGGCTTTAGGTACGATGATGCTAAGTGAAATGAGCCACAAAGAAAAAGAAACTTATTGTAATATATCTCTTATAGAGGAAATGTAAACATGGCTACACATGAACTGAATTTCAAAAGAGAACAGAGTTACACATTTAGAAAACACACTTATTCCTCCTTAAGGGGAAAGGTGATGTGGGGTGATGTGTAAAAGCAGAGTTTGAAATTAGCACAGATCCCATTCCATATACCAAATATGTAATAGACAAGACCTACTCCTTTCTCAATGAACTGGACACAAAACACCCTATTCACTGAAGAGGAATATATCTGACTGGTAATAACCTTGAAACCTATGTATTTATATGTCTCCATAATGGAATCAAGTGTATGTAGATTGGCATAAACACAGATCAATGGAACAGGACAGAAAGCCCAGAGATAAACCTACATACCTATGGCTATCTCATCTATGACAAAGGAGCTAAGGATATACAATGGAGAAAAGACAGTCTCTTCAGTAATTGGTGCTGGGAAAACTGGACCCCTACACAAAAAAGAATGAAATTAGAACACTCCATAACACCATACACAAAAATAGACTCTAAATTGATTAGAGATCTAAATATAAGACCAGACACTATAAAACACTTAGAGGAAACCATAGGCAGAACACTCTATGACATAAATCACAGCAAGATCCTTTTGGACCCACCTCCTAGAGAAATGGAAATAAAAACAGAAATCAACAAATGGGACCTAATGAAACTTAAAAGCTTTTACACAGTACAGGAAAACATAAACAAGATGCAAAAACAACCCTCAGAATGGGAGAAAATATTTTCAAATGAAGCAATTGACAAAGGATTAATCTCCAAACTTTACAAGCACCTCATGTAGCTCAATATCAAAAAACAAACAACCCAATCCAAAAACGGGCAGAAGACCTAAATAGACATTTCTCCAAAGAAGATATACAGATTACCAAGAAACACAGGAAAGGATGCTGAACATCACTAATCATTAGAGAAATGCAAATCAAAACTACCCTGAGGTATCACCTCACAGCAGTCAGAGTGGCAATCATCAAAAAAATCTACAAAACAATAAATGCTGGAGAGGCCTTTATTGGAGAAAAGGGAACACACTTGCACTGTGGGTGGGAATGTAAATTGATATGAGCACTAGGGAGAACAGTACAGAGGTTCCTTTAAATAACTAACAATAGAAGTACCATAAGACACAACAATCCAACTACTGGGCATTTGCCTTGCAAAAACCATAATTCAAAAAGAGTTATGTACAAAAATGTTCATTGCAGCTCTATTTGCATTAGCCAGGACATGGAAGCAACCTAAGTGTGCATCGAAAGATGAATGGATAAAGAAGATCTGGCACATTTATACAATCAAATATTACTCAAACATAAAAAGAAGCAAAACTGAGTTATTTGTACTGAGGTGGATGGAGTTAGAATCTGTCCTACACAGTGAAGTAAGTCTGAAAGGGAAAAACAAATACTGTATGTTAACAGAGATATATGGAATCTAATGAAGAAAAAAAAAAGATTTTGAAGAACCTAGTGGCAGGACAGGATTAAGGACACAGACATAGAGAAAGGACTTGAGGACACCGGAAGGGGGATGGGTAAGCTGGGACGAAGTGAGAGAGTGGCATGGACATAAATACATTACCAAATGTAACACCGATAGCTACTGAGAATCAGCCACATAGAACAGGGAGATCAGCTCGGTGCTTTGTGACCACATAAAGGGGTGGGATATGGAGTTTGGGAGGGAGATGCAAGAGGGAGGGGATCTGGTGATATTTGTATATGTATAGCTGATTCACTTTGTTATACAGCAGAAACGAACACTCCATTGTAAAGCAATTATACTCCAATAAACGTGTAAAAGGAAAAAAAAAAGAAACAAAGCCCAAGGATACACCTACACACCTATGGTCAACTAATCTATGACAAAGGAGGCAAGACTATACAATGGAGATAAGACAGTCTCTTCAATCATTGTTGCTGGGAAATATGGAGAGCTACATGTAAAAGAATGAAATTAGAACACTCCCCAACACCATACATAAAAAATATATTCAAAATGAATTAGATACCTTAATGTAAACCAGACAGTATAAAACTCCGAGAGGAAAACTTACGAAGGATACTCTGACGTAAATCACAGCAAGATCTTTTTTGATCCACCTCCTATAGTAATGAAATAAAAAAGAAAACTAAACAGATGGGACCTAATGAAACGTAAAAGCTTTTGCAAAGCAAAGGAAACTACAAACAAGACGAAAAGACAACCCTCAGAATGGCAGAAAATATTTGCAAACGAATCAATGGACAAATGATTAATCTCCAATATATATAAACAGCTCATGCAGCTCAATATTAATAAAACAAACAACCCAATACAAAAATGGAAGATCTAAATAGACATTTCTTCCAAGAAGACATAGAGATGGCCAGTACGCACATGAAAATCTGCTGAACATCACTAATTATTAGAGAAATGGAAATCGAAACTACAATGAGGTATCACGTCACACCTGTTAGAATGGGCATCATCAGAAAATCTACAAACAACAAATGCTGGAGAGGGTGTGGAGAAAAGGAACCTTCTTCCAGTATTGTTGGGAATGTAAATCGATACAGTCTATATGGAGAACTGTATGGAGGTTCCTTAAAAAACTAAAAATAGAATTACTATATAATCCAGCAATCCCACTACTGGGCATATACCCAGAGAAAACCATAAATCAAAAAGACACATTCACCACAATATACACTGCAGCACTATTTACAATAGACAGGTAATGAAAGCAACCTAAGTGTCCACAGACAAACGAATGGATAAAGATGTGGTACATATATACAACGGAATATTACTCAGCCATACATAGGAATGAAATTGGGTCATTTGTAGAGACCTCGATGGATCTAGAGACTGTCATACAGAGTGAAGTAAGTCAGAAAGAGAAAAACAAATATTGTATATTAATGCATATATGTGGAACCTAGAAAAATGGTACAGATGAACCAGTTTGCAGGGCAGAGATAGAGACAGATGTAGAGAACAAACATATGGACACCAAGGAGGGAACGCCATGTGAGGGTGGTGGTGGGATGGATTGGGAGACTGGGATTCACATGTGCACACTTATATGTATAAAATACATATCCAATAAGAACCTGCTGTATAAAAGAAATAAATTTAAAAAAAATAAAGATAAATAAATAACATTTAATAAAATAAAACAGAAAAAAAGTTTTTCCCTTCACATAGACGTCTTTATATTAATGCATTATTTCCATGTTTATATCTCCAAATTAAAAAAAAGAGGAATAAATAAAATCTAACTTGAACCAAAAAGAAAAAAAGAAAAAAAAAAAAAAAACAGAACTCACCAGTTATACAGAGGAAAATCGTATCAGGGCACTTGTTCCAGTGGTAAAAAATTCTTAAGTTTGTCAGAAGTGGGAAATCGTCTCCCATGCCGTCAGCAGCGCTCTCCCCCACAAGGAGCATCCTCATTGCAAAGCTGGGGGACTGTGTCTAGGCGTCTGTGAGTAAATGTGATCTGAGCCCCAGTCCTACTGCAGCTGAACTCTTCACACCCTTTCCAGGTAAAACACCTGAATATGTACAAGCACTTGCAAGCCTACAGGAAGGGTTGTGGAGCCACACTAGCGAGAGCATGCAGGCCGACTTGGTGCCTGCAGGCCAGCCAGGATGGTCCTGGCCCCAGATGCTCTTCTGGAAGCTTTTCATTTCCCTGCCTGACATACCCCTCCTGCCACAGCCCCCACTGCTTTTTTACTTCCTCACCTCTGCCTGGGGAGAAATTCCAGTGGCAGGTATGGGTGACACATCCTCTTCTTTAGCAGGTGGCAGCCTGGCAACTCCTGCAGAAAGTCCAGCAGAGCCACACTCACACTGGGCCACACACAAAGCCACGGCCCGTCACTCCCTCCCACCACCCTAGCCCCGAAACTGCTGACGGGGCAGAGAATATGGCGTCAGGCACAGCTACAGGGGCTCTTGCTGACTGGAGAGGTGTTTATATTGACCTCAACCCAGGCACACCTGTGGGGGGGGGCTGGCAGGCTGTGTCAGGCTGCCCAAATCAGCCAATCCTCACCCCTCAGGGGCTCACAGTTGCAGAAAATGAACCTTGCTAAACGGGTCAGTCCCAAGGAACAGGTGTGGGCCTTGAAAGTCAGGATAGACAAGGGGCTGCAGCTGCGGCTTGTTTTCTTATCATTTGATCTGGTCCATGAGTGGAAAACAACTTCAAGAAGACCCTATCCTAATGAGAGGAACCCAGGAGTCAGGGAGAGGAGTGATGGTGGGTGGAGACAGAGGCCTGGAGCCCTGGCTGCAGTGGAAGTGTCTGGAAGACCAGGCAGAGAGAGGCTGCACAGAGTGATAGCCAGGGTCACAGACCTGTCAGAGCTACTGTTTGTTAGTTCAAGTCCTGCTCTGAGGTGTTCTGTGTCAGCTGTGAGTGACAGGTGAGCTGGGGGTTCTCTGCAAGGTGGGCTATGTGCACAGTTCCTGTGTGTCCAGCCCTGCTGGGGTACCTGCCCAGGGGAGCTCCGTATCCTGGGAGGGGCCTGACTATGAGAGCCCCATGGGCTGCTGGGTAGCTGCACAGGTGATCTCCATAACCTGGGAGGGACTTGAACATGAGAGCCCCGTGGGATCTGGGGTGCTGGATGCAGCCCAGGTGAGCTCCATATCCTGGGATTGGCCTGACCACAAGAGCCCATGGGCTGCTGGAGACCTGGTAAAGGACATCAGGACAGTCAGTGAAGCCACTGAGGATATACATCCAGTAGCTCCTATTTCCTACACCCTGCTGCTCATTCTACCATCCACCAGGCCATGGCATTCTGTATTACACTTCAATGATGCCTTCTTCTGTATTCCATTCATCTCAGAGTCACAAGAATTTTTGGCTTGTGAGTGGCAGGACACAACATGCAACACAAGCAATAATGCTGGTCCGTCCTGCCCCAATGGTTCAAAAATCCCCACACCATCATTGGGGAAATGTCCTCTAAAAACCTAAAAGTTCTACCTCTGTAAAAGGGAACCCTCCTGCAATATGCAGATGACATTCTGATCGCCAGGCCTACTAAAGACGCCTCTGAACTACCTAGCCAAGAAAGGATAGAAGGTTTCCAAGGAAAAGGCTCAAATATCTCAGGCTCAGGTGACATGCCTGGGCTTCATTCTCACAGATATTCGGAGAAATGCATCCCAGGATAGGGAAGAAGCCATTTGCAGCCTTACCTCTTCTAAAACTAGAAGACAGCTTAGGGGTTCCGGGGGAAGCCAAGGTTTTCTGCATCTGGATCCCTAACTACAGTCTAATAGCTGGGCCTCTACATGAAACACTGACATGAAAAGATGATGATCCTTTTGAATAGAATCCAGAAGCAGCCTTTCAAGAATGGAAAGAGCAGTCAATTAAGATCCTTGCCCAGGAACTCGCTAATTTAGCTAAACCCTTTGACCTTTACATACCCGGTCAAAGGTTAATCGCCCTTGGAGACTTAGTGCAAAAACTGGGACCACTTGAAATGGAGCAACACAAGAATGCCCTTCAGGTATGATAAACTATGGTCACCAAGGGCTTTGCCCACCGACTCATCAGGCCAGGATACTGGGTTATCTAAAAAGCTAGAAATCAGTGGCCCGTAAGGCCAGCTCCCTCCTAAGGGAAAAGGACCCCACGTGGTGATCCTAACCACCCATCATGCCCTGAAGTTGCAGGGGTCGCTCTGTGGACACACTGACCTCGAGTGAGGAGGCCTTCCAACTCCAACCTCCAGAGAGACAAATGGGGGCATCGGGCCCCCAAGATGACTTGTGTGACCATCACTTGACCTGGAGTTTCTCTCAGAAAACAACAAGACTGTGCCCCGAAAGAGCAGACTACTGCTTGCAGGAATTCCTGCACCCAGAAGGGAGCTCATAAGCTTGGCGGGGGAAACGTATATCACGCTTTCACCATAGAAAACCCTACAGACACCGCGGTGATGGTGGCCAATATGACCAGCTGGACTGCTGGCTACTTCTAAAGGCCGTTGACTCAGTGGACGTCATGGTCCTGGATCACCACTGACCCTGGACTGTCTGGGAGTTGCGCGGGCAGGGCTCTGACACATGGTGCTGTTTGTACATTAATTCAGGGACCTAATTAAAGAAAGCACAGACTACTGGTCAGAGCATCTAGGCTGGCAAAAACCGTCAGCCTAAGGTCACCGAACAAATGTGGGGTGGGGTGAAAACTGCCACCCCAGCATCTTTGCGCATCTCTTTCCTGGACCCTTAAAGGTCATTAGAATCTATAACACTTCCAATGCTGGTGCTCAGGCGGACGAGAAGTGAGGCAGGAGTCTTTGGAACAATCAACCTCACCTGGAGGCTGGTGGGGAGACGTTTTGCTCCTCCCCCCAGGTATCAGGGCTGCCACCACAGCATGAAGCAGTTACAAAAGAGGGGTCTGCACCCTCAACACCCCAAGAATGAGGAACGGAACAAAAAGCAGAGGAGGTGTTCGTCTCTGGCAACGTTCATTAAAAATTCCTGGGAGATAAAAAGAGAATCTGGGCAATAAAATAAAGTCTAACCTGTTTTTCCTTTGTGCTTTGTCTAATTTCACGTGCTCCTAGGGTTCCGCATGCAGAGGTCCCACACCCGGCACTTCAGACCTGATTTCCTAGTGCAGAATGCCTGGGTCGACACCTCAGCTAGCGGAGTCCCATGCAGACTCCAGGGCATAGAGCCTGAGCTGCAGCCAACCCAGCCCTCGAGAGCTCCATCCCCTAACTCCCACTGACGCTGCCGGGATCCCTACACTGTAGCCCAGCCCACAGCCCGTGGGGGAGTGCACGCTCTCACCTCTCCATTCTGTTGTCAAAATAATGTTTCCTTTGCTTCTGAACCAAACTCAGTCTTGATCTGTTGGCTCCAATGACACTGGGCTTGGGGACTCCTTTTGGGGTACACTCTGGAGGATCAGTAACAGAAATTGAGAACATTGTAACTTCAATGAACAGATGTGTGAGCCAAACTGTAGTTAACATACAGCAGTGTATAATGCTCGGGTAAAATAAGATTTTTCTAAGACTTACATTTGATAATTCCATCACTTTACTATAAGCAAGTTCAGTGAAGACGTCTGTCTTATTTGTCAGGTCAACATTAGAGAAATGAAGTGATTTATTTCCATGGTTGTACATCGAATACTTTTGGCTGAAGCTTCAATCTTGTTTTGAATGTTTTTCCATTGAAAAGGATACCTCTCTTTCAGCTCCCCCATTCCTGAGAAGTATAAAATCTTATAATTTATTATTACCAAAGGGGAAAGGTAGGAAAAGGGATAAATTAACAGTTTGGGATTAACACATACACACTGCTATGTATAAAATAGATCATCAACAAAGAACTACTGTATAGCACAGGGAACTACACTGAATATTTTGCAATAACCTATAAGGGGAAATAATCTGAAAAAGAATCGATATTTTTATTGACATCATCTATCAATGACAGATAAAATGTAACCTAAGCAAGGCCGATGGTGAGCGCTTCTGAACCTGAAGATTTCAGTCATCTAAAGCTTGGGCTCTGCCTATTTCCCAAGGCCTTTAATGGACATACGTGTAGCCGTAGCTTAAAAATTCCCCAGTTTGGGATTCGGGGAGGCACTGATTTGGAAAAATCCCTGGTGTTCTCCTTCCATGCACGGGACCCTTCCTACAGCTAAAACATGCCTGTCACACCTAGACGATGGTACACCGTTTGATCGGACAGATTTTGGAAAAGGCACCTCATCTCCTCATCGCCTGGTGCACGGGTTCACCCCTCCAGCATCTTTCCTAACAATCTCCTCACTTGGGGATATCAGCACCGTCAACATCCTGTTGCACACAGTTTGGAATTTGTCCAGAGGATGAAGGGGAAGGATGAGAAAAATTTAGAGACAAGTCTTAGTTGTTCAGACAGGCAAATGCCATTCTAATTTCCTATCTGGAAGACAAATTCATCAAAGGCTAGAATTGCCCATGGAAACAGAATAGGGCTAGAGGAAATCCCGCTGTTTTGTGTCCATTTTCCAAAAACACAAGTTGAAAAATGGAACTCGGGGGCAATAAAATTCATGAAACTGCAGAGTTGAAAATATCTATTGTCGAAAAATGCCTTGAGGTAAGTCACAGAAAAGGACTTGTAAGCAAGGGAGAGTGGCAGGAAACAGATTTGAAGAGGTAGAAAGGACTCCCCATTAAAGCACAAGAAAAGGGGCTGAACATCGCCAATGATGCAGTTGGCCCAAAAGGGCATATGCATTTTTTTCTGAATATATTCAAGTAAAGGCCATACACACTTTTTATCCAACCAAACAGGTGGGCACTGGAAATCAATACTACAAAATGTATCACTTCACATCAGTCAGAAGGGCAATCCACATAAAGTGTAAACACCAGAAATGCCGGACAGGGTGAGGAGAAAAGGGAGCCCTGTGAGGCTGATAGTGGAAATGTAATGTGCCAACGGCCACTCTGGAGAAGTGTATTGTGTTTGCTAAAACATCTGAAAACTGAGCTACGGGGCATAGGGCACTTGCACTCATGGGCGTATACCTTGGGAAAAACAAAAAATGACAGAAAACAGGCACTCCAACGTTTACCACCTCTCTGTTAAAAAGGGCCTCCAGTTGGATATAACCTAAATGTCCCTGGAAGGATAAAATGGATAAAAGAGAAGGGGTACTTATGTAGAGTGGAATATTACTCATCCAGAAATCAATGAAATAAGGCCAGTTGTAACAACTCTGGAGGAGTTACATACGATCATTGTAAGTGACACATGTCAGAAAGAAAAAGACACATATCATAAGATGTCACTTAAAGGTGGAATCAAAAATGGCTACACATGAAATAAACTACAAAACAGAAACATAGTCAAATATGTAGAAAAGAGACATAAGGCTGCTAAATGGGAAAGGTGGGGAATGGTGAGGTATTATCCAGGAGGTTGAAATTAGCAAAGATACCATTCCAAGTACCGAATTGAATAACTGGCAAGGCCTACACGGTACCTCAAAGAACTGCACTCAGTCCACTCAAGTCACTGGAAAATAACACATATGACTCGTAAGCATCTGAGAAAGAATTTATTGTTGTCACACAGTACATGAATCAAGTGGATGTACAGCAGCAAAAAACAGAGCTTTGAAAATAAGCTGTAACCAATATAAAAATAAATTTAAAAATATTTATAAAAACGGTGAGACAGACAAAAATTCTTACAACTTTTGTTGAAGGGCTACGATGTAACATGGATTGAACACATGTAGACCCACAGCAGGATGATATATAAGGCTGGAAGCTATGCAGGCTAAGAGATGTTAGAGAGGCTGGGTGAGGAAATGCAGACCTTTTAAAGTAATACTGCCTGGTACCCATTCCATGGGTCCCAAATCGGCAGTTTCAAGGGAATCTTCTGACAGCAAAAACATGCCTGGGAAACCGAGATGAATGTACACCGTGTGCTCAGGAAAGGTGTCTAAAATGCACCTCATTTTTGATCTCCTGGTGCTGGGGTTCACCATTCCAGCCACATTACTAACAATCTCCCCACTTGGAGAATCAGCACCTTTAACCTCCTGTTTCACACAGTTTGCAATTTTTGAAGAGGATAAATGGGATAGGAGGAACCAGTGAGAGATTAGCTGTAGGAGTTTTGACAGGCACATGTCACTCTAATATCCCTTTAGGAAGAAGAATTAACCAAAGGCTCAGCCTGCCTCCCCAGAACCAGAAGAGGGCCGGAATCAATCCAATGGTTTGGCGGCCAGCTCACAAAAAAAGCGAGTTTCAAAATGGAGCTCAGGAGCAGACAATTCAAAGAACTGCAAAGATATAAATGATAACCAACGTCCAAAAACATATTCAGGTAAGGCAACGAAGAGGTTCTGAATGAGAGGCAGAATTGCAGGAAAGAGATTTCAAAAGGTAGATTGTACTCACATTTAAAGCATATGAAAAGCAGCAGAATTTCTAAAATGATGCAGTTGGGCAAAAGGGTGTATGCGTTTTTTTCGTGAATATCTTCAGGAAAAAAACACATACAGAGTTTTTGGCCAACCAAGCAAGAGGGAAATGCAAATCTGCACAATAAAGAAGTCTCAATTTCTACTGCTCAGAAAGGCCATCCAAAAAATGTGTACAAATCAAAAAATGCAGGAGAGGCCATGGAAAACAGGGAGACTAGTCACGCTGATGGGTGGGGTATAAATATCCAAGAGCTACTCTGAAGAAGTGTATGCTGTTTCCTAAAACATCTAAAATACAAAGCCCCCGAGCAAAGGGGACTTCAACTCATGGACATATAACTTGGGAAGACTAAATATCAACAAGACACAGGCACCCCAAAGTTTAGGGCTGCTCTGCATACAAGAACCTCAACTTCGGTACACCTAAAGTATCCCAGGAAAAAGAGAAATGCATAAAGAACTTGTGGTAATTTTGTACAACGGAATATCACTCAGACGTGAAATCAATGTCATAAGGCCAGTAGCAGCATAATGAGAGGATTTAGGTATGATGATTCTAAGGGAAATTAGTCACACAGCAAAAGAATCTTATCATAAGATATCACTTACAGAGGGAATGTCAACATCACAACACATGAACTGAATTAGGAAAGAGAGCAGCGTCTCACATTTAGAAAACACTCTTATGCCTCCTTAAGGGGAAAGGAGAGGTGGGGTGATGCATAAAACCAGAGTTTGATATTAGCACAGGTACCATTCCATAAACCAAATACAGAATAGACAAGACCTACACCTTCCTCAGTGAACGGGACTCAAAACCCCTATTCCCCACAGAGGAATATATCTGATTAGTAAGAATCTTAAAACCTATGTACTGATATGCCTCTGTAAGGGAATCAAGTGTGTCTAGACTGGCATAAACACGTCAGGGAAAATCAGCTCAACCCCATTATAAAAATGAATTTCAAAAACAAAACAAAAAACCGCGAAATTCTTACACAATTCCTTCAGGGGTTCTGATGAAACCTAGAATGACCCTATCTGCAAAGACAGCTGGATGAGACATAAGGCTGGACACTTGGGACTGAGAGGACTGGTGAGATTGGGAGAGAAAATGCAGACCCTTTAAAGTAGTAATGCATGCCACCATTCCATGGGTCCCAAATTTCCAGGTAGAAGGGAATATCACTACAGTTATAACATGTATGGGAAACCTAGAGAATGGACACCCTGTGATGGCGAAAGGTTTCTGAAAGTCTCCTACTTTTTCCTCTCCTTGTGCTACAGTTTGGCATTCCAACTACTTTACTATCAATCTCCCAACTTAGGAGAGTCATCCCCTATAACCTCCTGGTTCGCACAGTTTGCTAATTGTGCAGAGGATGAAAGGGAAGAGGGAGAACCAATCAGAGAGTAGATGTAGGCCTTTGGACGGACACATGTCACTCTAAATTCCCGTCAGGAAGAAGAATTAACCAAAGCCTCAGCCACCCACAGGGAACCAGTATAGCCACCCCTGGAACCAGTATAGTTCCTGAAGCAAAATTGTGGATTTGCGGTCAGCTCCCAAAAATGGGATTTGAAAATTGGAGCTCAGTGGCAAAGCAAATCAAAAACCTGCAGAGTTATAAAGGACTACTCTCTTCCAAAAATCTGTTGAGGGAAGGCGACAAAGCGGACTTGAAAATGAGGCGGAATTGCACAAAACATATATCAAGAGGTAAATTGGAATCGCCTTTAAAGCACAGGAAAGGCATCACAACTTCGAGAATGATGCACTTGGCCAAAAACAGCATATGAATTTTCTCCTGAATATATTCAGGAGAAAAGGCATAGGCCCTTTCTGGCCAATCAAGCAAGCGCGAAATGCAAATCCACACTACAAAGAATTGTCACTTCCCACCGGTCAAAAAGGACATCCGAAAATCTGTAAAAACCAGAAAGGCAAGATAGAGATGACAAGGGCATAAAGCAATATGATCCCAAGGGTCATGGAGGATTGTGATGACAAGCGCATGGAGCATTGTGATGACAAGATTATGTATCATTTTGCTGTCAAAGGCATTGTGATGACAAGGTTCATGGAGCACTGTGATGACAAGCGTCATGGAGCATTGTGATTACAGGGTTCATGGAGCATTGGGATGACAATGGCATGTAGCATTTTGATGACAAGATTCCCGGATCATTGTGTTGTCAGGGTTCATGGAGCGTTGTGATGACAGTGGTCATGGAGCATTGTTTTGACAGAGGTCATGGAGCATTGTGTTGAGAACGTCATGGAGCATTGGGCTGAAAATGTTCATGGAGTATTGTGATGACAGGGGTCAAGGAGCATTGTGATGACAAGGTACTGGAGCATTGTGATGAGAAGACCATGGAGCCATGTGATGACAAGTCTCATGGAGCATTCTGATGAAAAGGGTCATGGAGCATTGTGATTACAGGGGTCTTGGAGCATTGTGATGACAAGGGCATGGAACATTGGGATGAGAATATCATGGAGCGTTCTGATGACATGCATCATGGACCTTTGTGATGACAAGGGCATGGAACATTGTGATTACAGGGCTCTTGGAGCATTATGATGACAAGGGCAGTGAACAATGGGATGAGAATGTCATGGAGCATTCTGATGACATGCATCATGGAGCTTTGTGATGACAAGGGCATGGAGCATTGTGATTACAGGGGTCTTGGAGCACTGTGAGGGAAAGGGCATGTAACATTGTGATGAAAAAGGCATGGAGCCTTGTCATGACAGGGTTCAAGGAGAATACTGATGACAAGTGTCAGGGACCATTGTGATGACAAGGGTATTGAGCACTGTGATGACAAATGTCATGGAGCATTGTGATTAGAAGACCATGGATACTTGTGATGACGAGCGTTATGGGGCGTTGTGATGATAGGTGTTATGGAATATTGTGATCACAAGGATTTGGAGCATTGTGATGACAGAGGTCATAGAGCATTTTGATTTCATTGTGATGACAATAGCATGAAGCATTATGATGATGCGCATTTGGTGCATTGTGATGACAGCGTTCATGGAGCATTGAGATGAAAATGGGCATGGAGCATTATGATTACAGGAGTCTTGGATCATTGTGATGAAAAGGGCATGGAACATTGGTCTGAAATATTTTATGGATTATTGTGATGAGAGGGGGCAAGGAGCATTGTGATAACAATGGCACGGAACACTGTGATACATGGTTCATGGAGGATTGTAATGAGAAGCGCATGGAGCATTGTGAGAAGAATGGCATCGAGCATTGTGATGAAAAGCATCATGGATGCTGTGATGACAAAGGCTTGGAACAATGTGATGAGAGGTTTTTGGAGCATTGTGATGACAATGGCATGGAGCATTGTGATGCCAAGGGTCATGGAGTTTTGTGATGACAAAGGTCATGGAGCCTTTTGATGACAAGTGTGTGGTGCATTCTCTTGTGATGGGCAGGGAGCATTGTGATGAAAGGGTCATGGAGCAATTTGATGAAAAGTGTCATGGAACATTTTGATGACGGCTTATGGAACATTGTGATGTCAGGAGTCATGGAACATTTTCATGATGGTGTTGTGGACCATTGTGATGACAGGGGAGTGGGTGTATTGTGATGACTAGTGAGGGAACATTTTGATATCATTCGTGAGAGAGCATTTTGATAAGAAGTGCATGGAGCATTGTGAGGACAAGTTTTATGGAGCATTGTGATGACAAGATTGTGGAGCACTGTGATGACAAGCACATGGTGCATTGTGATGACATGGGTCATGGAGCACTGTGCTGACAAAGGCATAGAGCAATGTGATGACAAGGGTCACCGAGCATTGTGATGTAAATTTCATGGAGCATTTTGGTGACAAAGGTCACAGAGCCTTGTGATGACGAGGGCATGGACCATTGTGATGACAAAGGTCATGAAGCATTGTGATGACTGGAGTCACGGAGCATTGTGATGACAGGGGTCATAGAGCTTTGTGATGAAAAGGCAATGAGCATTGTGTTGACAGGGGCATGAGCATTGGCCTGACATGTTTCATGGATTATTGTGATGACAGTGGGCATGGTGCAATGTGATGACAAAGGCATGGAGCATTGTTATGAGAAGGTCATGGAGTATTTTGAAGACAGTTCTCAGGGAGCATTGTGATGACATATGTCATGGTCCATTGCGATGACAATGGAATGGAATATTGTGATGCCAAGTGACATGGAGGATTGTGATGACAAATGTAATGGAGCATTTTGATGACAAGGGCTTGGAGCATTGTGATGACTAGGGACATGGAGCATTGTGATGACAAGGGCATGGAGCATTGTGATGACAAGGGCCATTGAGAATTTTGATGACAAGTTCATGAAGCATTGTGATGAGAAGCACATGGAGCTTCCTATGACAGGGGTGATGGACCATTGCAATGAAAAGTGCATAGAGAATTGTGATGACAAATCATGTAACACGGTGATGAGAAGTGTCATGGAGCATAGTGATGACAAGAACGAGGAGAATTGTGATGACAGGGGACATGGAGCATTGTGATGACCAGGGCATGGAGCATTGTGATGGCAAGACCGTGGAGCTTTGTGATGAGAAGACCATGGATAATTGTGATGACGAGCGTCATGGAGCACTGTAATGACAAGGGGAATGGAGCATTGTGATGAGAGTGGCCGTGGAGCATTGTGATGACAAGGGTCATGGAGCATTTTGATGACAAGGGCGTGGAGAATTGTGATGAGAAGACCATGGATAATTGTGATGACGAGCGTCATGGAGCACAGTAATGACAAGGGGTATGGAGCATTGTGATGACAGTGGCCATGGAGCACTGTGATGACAAGTGTCATGGAGCATTCTGATGACAAGCTTGTGGAGTATTGTGATGACAATGGCATGGAGCATTGTGATGAAAAGGGCATGGAGCATTGTGATAAAAAAGGCATGAAGCCATTTCATGACAGGTTTCAAGGAGCATTCTAATGACAAGTGTCAGGGAACATTGTGATGACAAGTGTATTGAGAATGGTGATGAAAAAGATCATGGAGCATTTTGACGAAAAGGGCATGGAGTATTGTGATGACAGGCATCATGGAGCGTTGTGATGACAAGTGTTATGGAACATTGTGATCACAAGGGTTTGGAGCATTGTGATGATAGAAGTCATGGATAATTTTGTTTTCAAGGAGCATGGAGCATTGGGATGACTAGGGCATGAAGCAATGTGATCCCAAGGTTCATGGAGGATTGTGATGACAATGGTAATGGAGTATTGTGATGACAAGCAAATGGAGCATTGTGATGACAAGGTCATGTAGCATTTTGCTGACACAGGCATGGAGCATTGTGATGATAAGGGTCATGGAGCACTGTGATGAGAATCATCACGGATCATTGTGATTACAGGGGTCATGGAGCATAGGGATAGCAAGGCCATGGATCATTGTGATGACAAGTGTCATGGAGCATTGGGCTGAAAATGTTCATGGAGCATTGTGATGACTAAGGAATGGTGCATTGTGATGACAAGAGTCCCGGATCACTGTGTTGTCAGGGGTCATGGAGCGTTGTGATGACAGTTGTCATGGAGCATTGTGATGATAGGGATCATGAAGCACTGTGATGAGAAGTTCCTGGAGAATTGGACTGAAAATATTCAGGAAGTATTGTGAGGACAGGGGTCATGGAGCATTGTGATGACAAGGGAATGGAGCACTGTGATGAAAAGTTCCTGGAGCATTGTGATGAGGAGACCATGGAGCCTTGTAATAACAAGTCTCATGGAGCATTCTGATGAAAAGGGGTATGGATTATTGTGATTACAGGGGTCTTGGAACATTGTGATGACAAGGGCATGGAGCACTGTGATTACTGGTGTCTTGGAGCATTGTGATGAAATTGGCATGGATCATTGTTATGAAAATGGTATGGAGCCTTGTCATGACAGGGTTCCAGAGGATACTGATGACAAGTCTCAGGGAGCATTGTGATGACAAGTTTATAGAGCATTGTGATGACAAAGGTCATGGAGCACTGTGATGAGAAGAGCATGGAAAATTGTGATGATGAGCGTCATGGTGCGTTGTGATGATAAGTGTTATAGAACATTGTGATCACAAGGATTTGGAGCATTCTGATGAGACAGATGATCGAATATTTTTATTTCATAGTGATGACAAGAGCCTGAAGCATTATGATGATGGGCATGGTGCATTTTGATGACAGGGTTCATGAAGCATTGAGATGCAAAGGGGCATGGAGCATTGTGATTAGAGGGTTCATGGAGCATTGTGATGACAATGGCATGGAGCATTGGGATGCCAAGGGTCATGGAGCTTTGTGATGACAAATGTCATGGAGCAATTTGATGACAAGGGGTGGTTCAATGTGATGAGAAGGGCAGGGAGCAGTGTGATGAAAGGGTCATAGAGCAATTTGATGAAAAGCGTCATGGAATATTTTGATGACAGGGGTTATGGAACATTGTGATGTCAGTGGTCATCGAACTTTGTGATGATAATGCATGTAGTATTGCAAAGACAGGAGTCATGGAACATTGTGATGACAGTGGTGAGGGAGTATTGTGATGAATAGTGATGTAACATTGTGATATCTCTGGTGAGAGAGCATTTTGATGAGAAGTTCATGGAGAATTGTGATGACAAGTTTTATGGAGCATTGTGGTGACAAGATTGTGGAGCACTGTGATGACAAGTGCAGGGTGCATTGTGAATAACATGGGTCATAGTGCATTGTGCTGACAAGCACATGGAGCATTGTGATGCCAAGGGTCATGGAGCATTGTGCTGAGGAAGGCATAGAGCATTGTGATGACAAGGGTCAAAGAGCACTCTGATGAAAATTTCATGGAGCATTGTGGTTAAATATGTCACAGAGACTGTGGATGACGAGGGCATGGACTATTGTGATGACAAAGGTCATGAAGCATTGTGATGAATCGATTCATGGAGCATTTTGATGACAGGGGTCATGGAGCATTGTGATAACAAGGGCAGGGAGCATTGTGATGACAAGGGCAGGGAACATTGGTCTAATAAGTTTCATGGATTATTGCGATGACAGTTGGAATGGCGCATTGTGATGACAAGGGCATGGAGCATTGTGATGACCAGGTCATGCAGTATTGTGAAGACAGGTGTCAGGGAGCATAGTGATGACATATGTAATGGCCCATTGTGATGACAATGGCATGGATCATTGTGATACCAAGTGTCATGGAGGATTCTGATGACAATGGAAATGGAGCATTGTGATGACAATGGCTTGGAGCATTGTGATGACAAGGGTCAGGGAGCATTGTGCTGACAAGTGCATGGAGAATTGTGATGACAAGCGTCATGGAGCATTCTGATGACAAGCTTGTGGAGTATTTTGATGACAATGGCATGGATCATTGTAATGAAAACTGCATGGGCATTGTGATGATAAAGGCATGGAGCATTTTCGTGAAAGAGTTCAAGGAGCATTCTGATGACAAGTGTCAGGGAGCATTGTGATGACAAGTGTATTGAGAATTGTGATGACAAAGGTCATGGAGCATTGTGATGAATTAGGCATGGAGTAATGTGATGACAGGCATCTTAGAGCGTTGTGATGACAAGTGCTATGGAACATTGTGATCACAAGGGTTTGGAGTATTGTGATGACAGAGGTCATGGATCATTTATATTTCAAGGAGCAGGGAGCATTGTGATGACAAGGGCATGAAGCAATGTGATCCCAAGGTTCATGGAGGACTGTGATGGCAATGGGAATGGAGAATTGTGATGACAAGCGCATAGAGCATTGCAATGACAAGGTCAGGTAGTATTTTGCTGACAAAGGCATGGAGCATTGTGATGACAGGTGTCATGGCGCACTGTGATGACAAGCGTCACGGAGCATTGTGAATACAGGGTTCATGGAGCATTGGGATGACAAGGGCATGGATCATTGTGATGACAAGGGTCATGGAGCATTGGGCTGAAAATGTTCATGGAGTATTGTGATGACAGGGGTCATGGAGCATTTTGATGAGAAGGTCATGGAGCATTGGGCTGAAAATATTCATGGAGTATTGTGATGACAGGGATCATGGAGCATTTTGATGACAAGTTCCTGGAGCACTTTGATGAGAAGACAATGGAAACTTGTGATGACAAGTCACATGGAGCATTCTGATGAAAAGGGACATGGAGCATTGTGATTACAGGGGTCTTGGAGCATTGTGATGACAAGGGCATGGAGCATTGTGATGAGAAGGCCATGGAGCATTCTGATGACATGCATCATTGAGCTTTATGATGACAAGGGCATGGAGCATTGTGATTACAGGTGTCTTGGATCATTGTGATTAAAATGGCATGGATCATTGTGATGAAAAAGGCAGGGAGACGTGTCATGACAGGGTTAATGGAGCATACTGATGACAAGTGTCAGGGAGCATTGTGATAACAAGTGTATTAAGCATTGTGATGACAAAGGTCATGGAGCATTGTGATGAGAAGACCATGGATAATTGTGATGATGAGCGTCAAGGAGTGTTGTGATGATAAGTGTTATGGAACATTGTGATCACCAGGGTTTGGAGCATTGTGATGACAGAGGTCATGGAGCATTTTGATTTCATTGTGATGACAATAGCCTGAAGCATTATGATGATCGGCATGGTCCATTGTGATGACAGGTTTCATGCAGCATTGAGATGAAAAGACGCATGGAGCATTGTGATTACAAGTGTCTTGGAGCATTGTGATGACAAGGGCATGGAGAATTTTGATGACAGGGCCATGGAACATTCTGATGACATGTGTCATGTAGCTTTTTGATGAAAAGGGCATGGAGCATTTTGATTAGATGGGTCGTGGAGCATTGTGATGACAAGTGTCATGGAGCCTTGTGATGACAAGGCCGTGGAACATTGTGATGGCAGGTGTCATGGAGCGTAGTTATGACAGAAGTAAAGGAGAATTGTGATGAGAAGGGCATGGAGCATTGATCTGAAATGATTCATGGATTATTGTGATGAGAGTGGGCATAGAGCATTGTGATGATAAGGGCATGGAACACTGTGATACATGGGTCATGGAGGATTGTAATGACAAGGTCATGGGGCATTGTGATGAGAAGGGCATCGAGCATTGTGATTACAAGTGTCATGGAGCTTTGTGATGACAAGGGCATGGAGAAATATGATGAGAGGGTTCATGGAGCATTGTGATGACAATGACATCGAGCATTGTGATGCCGGGGGTCATGGAGCTTTGTGATGACAAAGGTCATGGAGCATTTTGATGACAAGTGCATGGTGCATTGTGATGAGAATGGCAGGGAGTATTTTGATGCCAGGGTCATGCAGCAATTTGATGAAAAGTGTATTGGAACATTTTGATGACAGTGGTTATAGAACATTGTGATGTCAGGGGTCAAGGAACATTGTGATGATAAGGGGATATAGCATTGTGATGACAGGGGTCATGGGACATTGTGATTACAGGGGTGAGGGAGTATTGTGACGACTAGTGATGAAACACTGTGATATCTCTGGTGAGAGAGCATTTTGATGAGAAGTGTATGGAGCATTGTGATTACAAGGTTTATGGAGCATTGCAATGACAAGTTTCTCGACCGTTGTGATGAAAAGCGAATGGCACATTGTGATGACAAGGGTCATGGAACATTTTTCAAACAAAGGCATGGAGCATTTTGATGACAATGGTCACGGAGCATTGTGATGAAAACGGCATGGGGCATTGTGATGAAAATGGCATGGAGCCTTTTCGTGACAGGGTTCAAGGAGCATTCTGATGACAAGTGTCAGGGAGCATTTTGATGACAAGTGAACTGAGCATTGTGATGACAAAGGTCATGGAGCATTGTGGTGAAAAGGGCATGGAATTTTGTGATGACAGTCATCATGGAGCATTGTGATGACAAGTGTTATGGAACTTTGGGATCACAATGGTTTGGAGCATTGTGATGACAGAGGTCATGGATCATTTTGATTTCAAGGATCATGGAGCATTGTGATGACAAGGGCATGAAGCAATGTGATCCCAAGGTTCATGGAGGATTGTGATGACAATGGAAATGGAGTATTTTGATGACAAGCACATAGAACATTGTAATGACAAGGTCATGTAACATTTTGCTGACAAAGTCATGGAGCATTGTGATGACCGGTGTCATGGAGCACTGTGATGACAAGCGTCACGGAGCATTGTGGATTCAGGGGTCATAGAGCATTGGGATGACAAGGGCATGGCTCATAGTGATGACAAGTGTCATGGAGCAGTGGGCTGAAAATGTTCATGGAGTATTGTGATGACAGGGGTCATGGAGCTTTGTGATGACAGAAGTCAAGGAGAATTTTGATTTCATTGTGCTGACAATAGCCAGAAGCAATATGATGATGGACATGATGCATTGAGATGACAGGGTTCATGGAGCATGGAGATGAATAGGGGCATGGAGCATTGTGATTACAGGGGTCTTGGAGCACTGTGATGACAGGGGCATGGAGCATTTAATGAGAAGTCCATGGAACATTCTGATGACATGTGTCATGGTGCTTTGTGTTGACAAGGGCATGGAGCATTGTAATTATAGGGGTCTTGGAGCATTGTGATGACAAGTGTCATGGAGCCTTGTGATGACAAGGCCATGGGTCATCGTGATGGATGGCGTCATGGAGCACTGTTATGACAGGGGTAATGGAGCATTGTGATGAGAAGGGCATGGAGCATTGTGATTACAAGTTTTACGGAGCATTGCAATGAGAAAATTGTGGACCGTTGTGATGAAAAGTGCGTGGCAAATTGTGATGAAAAGGGTCATGGAGCATTTTTTTGACAAAGGCATGGAGCATTGTGATGACAAGGGTCACGGAGCATTGTGATGAAATGTTCATGGAGCATTGTGGTTACAAAAGACACAGAGCCTTGTGATGACGCGGGCATGGAGCATTGTGATGACAAATGTTATGAAGCATTGTGATGACTGGAGTCACGGAGCATTGTGATGACAGGGGTCATGGTGCATTGTGATGACAAGGGCATGGAGCATTGTGATGACAGGGGCATGGAGCATTCGTCTGACAACTTTCATAGATTATTGTGACGACATTGGACATGGTGCATTGTGATGACAAGGACATGGATCATTGTGAAGAGAAGGTCATGGAGTATTGTGAAGACAGTTGTCAGGGAGCATTGTGATGACATATGTCATGGTCCATTGCGATGACAATAGCAGGGAGCCTTGTGATGCCAAATGTAATGGAGGATTGTGTTGACAAATATAATGGAGCACTGTGATGACTAGGGCTTGGACCATTATGATGACAAGGGCCATTGAGAATTTTCATGACAATGTCGTGAAGCATTGTGATGACAATGTCCTGGAGCATTGTGATGAGAAAAACATGGAGCCTTGTGATGACAAATCTCATGGAGCATACTGATGAAAATGGACATGGACCATTGTGATTACAGGCGTCTTGGAACATTGTGATGACATGTGCATGGAGCATTGTGAGGAGAAGGCCAAGAGCATTCTGAAGACATGCGTCCTTTAGCTTTGTGATGACAAGTGCATGGAGCATTGTGATTACAGGGGTCTTGGAGCATTGTGATGAAAAAGCATGGAGCCTTGTCATGACAGGGTTCAAGGAGCATACAGACAACAAGTGTCAGGGAGCATTTTGATGACAAATGTATTGAGCATCGTGATGACAAAGGTCATGGAGCATTGTGATGAGAAGTCCATGGATAACTGTGATGACGAGCATCATGGAGCATTGTGATGACAAGCGTTTTGGAATATTGTGATCACAAGCGTTTGGAGCATTCTTATGACAGAGGTCATGGAGCATTTTGATTTCATTCTGATGACAATAGCATGAAGCATTATGATGATGGTCATGGTGCATTGTGATGACAGGGTTCATGAATCATTGAGATGAAAATGGGCATGGATCATTGTGGTTACAGGGTTCTTGGAGCATTGTGATGAGAAGGGTCATGGAGCCTTGTGATGACAAGCTCATGGAATATCGTGATGGCAGGGGTCATGGATCATGGGTATGACAGGGATAATGGAGCATTGTGATGGCAGGGCAAGGAGCATTGTGATGAGAAGGCCATGGAGCATTCTGATGATATGTGTCATGGAGGTTTGTGATGACAAGGACATGAAGCAATGTGATGAGATCCTTAATGGAGCATAGTGATGACAATGACATGGAGCATTTTGATGACAAGTGCGTTGTGCATTGTGATGAGAAGGGTAGGGAGCATTGTGATGACAGGGTCAAGGAGCAATTTGATGAAAGGTGTCATGGAACATTTTGATGACAGTGGTTATGGAACATTGTGATGTCAGGGGTCATCGAACATTGTGATGATAAGTGCATGTAGCACTGTGATGACAGGAGCCATGGCACATTTTGATGACAGGGGTGAGGGAATATTGTGACGAATTGTGATGTAACATTGTGATATCAGTGGTGAGAGAGCATTTTGGTGAGAAGTCCATGGAGCATTGTGATGACAAGTTTCATGGAGCATTGTGATGTCAAGATTGGGGAGCACTGTGATGAAAAGCGCATGGTGCATTGGGATGACATGTGTCATGGAGCATTGTGCTGACAAGTGCATGGAGCATTGTGATGACAAGGGTCATGGAGCATTGTGCTGAGAAAGGCATAGAGCATAGTGATGACAAGGGTCAAAGGGCATTGTGATGAAAAGTTCATGGAGCATTGTGGTTAAAATGGTCACAGAGATTGTTGATGACGAGGTCATTGACCATTGTGATGACAAAGGTCATGAAGCATTGTGATAACAAGCGCATGGTGTATTGTGAGGACAAGGGCATGGAGCATTGGTCTAATAAGTTTCATGGATTATTGCGTTCACAGTTGGAATGGCGCATTGTGATGACCAGGGCATGGAGCATTGTGATGACCAGGTCATGCAGTATTGTGAAGACAGGTGTCAGGGAGCATTGTGATGACATATGTAATGACCCATTGTGATGACAATGGCATGGAGCATTGAGATGCCAAGTGTCATGGAGGATTCTGATGACAAAGGTAATGGAGAGTTGTGATGACAATGGCTTGGAGCATTGTGATGACAAGGGTCAGGGAGCATTGTGCTGACAAGTGCATGGAGAATTGTGATGACAAGGGTCATGGAGCATTCTGATGACAAGCTTGTGGAGTATTTTGATGACAATGGCATGGAGCATTGTGATGAAAACTGCATGGGGCATTGTGATGAAAAAGGCATGGAGTCTTTTCGTGACAGGGTTCAAGGAGCATTCTGATGACAAGTGTCAGGGAGCATTGTGATGACAAGTGTATTGAGAATTGTGATGACAAAGTTCATGGAGCATTGTGATGAAAAGGGCATGGAGTATTGTGATGACGGGCATCATGGAGCATTGTGATGACAAGTGTTATGGAACACTGTGATCACAAGGTTTTGGAGCATTGTGATGACAGGGGTCATGGATCATTTTGATTTCAAGGAGCATGGAGCATTTTGATGACAAGGGCAGGAAGCAATGTGATCCCAAGGTTCATGGAGGATTGTGATGACAACGGTAATGGAGTATTGTGAAGACAAGCGCATAGAGCATTATAATGACAAGGTCATGTCGCATTTTGATGACAAAGGCATGGAGCATTGTGATGACAAGTGTCATGGGGCACTGTGATGACAAGCGTCACGGAGCATTGTGAATACAGGGGTCATGTAGCATTGGGATGACAAGGGCATAGATCATTGTGATGACAGGGGTCATGGAGCATTGTGATGACAGAGGTCATGGAGAATTTTGATTTCATTGTGCTGACAATAGCCGGAAGCATTATGATGATTGGCATGATGCATTGTGATGAGAGGGTTCATGGAGCATTGAGATGAAAAGGGGCATGAAGCATTGTGATTACAGGGGACTTGGAGCATTTTGATGACAAGGGCATGGAGCATTGTGTGGAGAAGGACATGGAACATTCTGATGACATGTGTCATGGAGCTTTGTGATGAAAAGGGCATGGAACATTGTGCTTACAGGAGTCTTGGAGCATTGTGATGACAAGTGTCATGGAGCCTTGTGAAGACAAGGCCGTGGAACATTGTGATGGCAGTGGTAATGGAGCATTGTTATGACAGGGGTAATGGAGCATTGTGATGAGAAGGGAATGGAGCATTGTGATTACAAGTTTTATGGAGCATTGCGATGACAAATTTGTGGACCGTTGGGATGAAAAGCATGTCGCACATTGTGATGACAAGGGTCATGGAGCATTTTTCTGACAAAGGCATGGAGCATTGTGATGACAAGTGTCACGGAGCATTGTGATGAAATGTTCATGGAGAATTGTGTTTACAAATGTCACAGAGCCTTGTGATGACATGGGTATCGACAATTGTGATGACAAATGTTATGAAGAATTGTGATGACTGGAGTCACGGAGCATTGTGATGACAGGGGTCTTGGAGCACTGTGATGAAAAGGGCATGGAGCATTGTACTGAGAATGGCATACAGCATTGTGATGACTTGTGTCATGGAGCACTGTGATGAAAATCGTCACGGATCATTGTGAATACAGGGGTCATGGAGCATTAGGATGACAAGGGCATGGATCATTGTGATGACAAGGGTCATGGAGCACTGGACTGAAAATGTTCCTGGAGTATTGTGATGACAGGGGTCATGGAGCATTGTGATGACAATGGAATGGAGCGTGGTGATGACAAGGTCCTGGAGCATTGTGATGAGATGACCAGGGAGACTTGTGATAACAAGTTTCATGGAGCATTCTGATGAAAAGAGGCATGGAGCATTGTGATTACATGGGTCTTGGAGCATTGTGATGACAAGGGCATGGAGCATTGTGAGGAGAATGCCATGGAATATTCTGATTACATGCGTCATGGAGCTTTGTGAAGAAAAGGGCATGGAGCATTGTGATTAGAGGGGTCTTGGAGCATTGTGATGACAAGAGTCATGGAGCCTTGTGATGACAAGGCCGTGGAACATTGTGATGGCAGGTGTCATGGAGCATTGTTATGATAGAGGTAATGGAGCCTTGTGATGAGAAGGGCATTGAGCATTGGTCTGAAATGTTTCATGGATTGTTGTGATGAGAGTGGGCATGGAGCATTGTGATGACAAGGGCACAGAACACTGTGATACATGGGTCATGGAGGATTGTAATGACAAGGGCATGGAGCATTGTGATGACAAGTGTCATGGTGCTTTTTGATGACAAGGGCATGGAGCCATGTGATGAGAGGGTTCATGGAGCATTGTGATGACAATGACATGGAGCATTGTGATGCCAAGTGTTATGAAGCTTTGTGATGACAAAGGTCATGGAGCACTTTGATGAGAAGGGTGTGGTGCATTGTGATGAGAAGGGCAGGGAGCATTTTGATGACAGGGTCATGCAGCAATTTGATGAAAAGTGTAATGGAACATTTTGGTGACAGTTGTTATGGAACATTGTGATGTCAGGGGTCATGGAACATTGTGCAGATAAGGGGATGTAGCATTGTGATGACAGGGGTCATGGAACATTGTGATAACAGGGATGAGGGAGGATAGTGATGACTAGTGATGGAACATTGTGATATCTCATATGAGAGAGCATTTGGATGAGAAGTTCATGGAGCATTGTGATTACAAGTTTATGGAGCATAGCGATGATAAGTTTGTGGATCATTGTGATGAAAAGCACATGGCACATTGTGAGGACAAGGGTCATGGAGCATTGTTCTGACAAAGGCATGGAGCATTGTGATGACAAGGGTCACGGAGCATTGTGCTGAAAAATTCATGGAGCATTGTGCTTAAAATGGTCACAGAGCCTTTTGATATCGTGGGCATGGACCGTTGTGATGACAAACGTCATGAAGCATTTTGATGACTGGAGACACGAGGCAGTGTGATGACAGGGGTCATGGAGCATTGTGATGACAAGGGCATGGAGCACTGTGATGACAGGGGCATGGAGCTTTGGTCAGACAAGTTTCATAGATGATTGTGATGACAGTGGACATGGTGCACTGTGATGACAAGGGCATGGAGCATTATGATGACAAGGTCATGGAGTATTGTGAAGACAGTTGTCAGGGAGCATTGTGATGACATATCTCATGGTCCATTGCGATGACAATGGCATGGAGCATTGTGATGCGAAATGTAATGGAGGATTGTAATGACAAATATAATGGAGCATTGTGATGACTACGGCTTGGAGCATTATAATGACAAGGGCCATTGAGAATTTTCATGACAATGTCGTGAAGCATTGTGATGACAAGGTCCTGGAGCATTGTGATGAGAAATCCTTGGAGCCTTGAGATGACAAGTCTCATGGAGCATACTGATGAAAAGGGGCATGGAGCATTCTGATTACATGTGTCTTGGAACATTGTGATAACAAGGGCATAGAACATTGTGATGACAAGTGCATGGAGCATTGGTCTAATAAGTTTCATGGATTATTGTGATGACAGTTGGAATGGCGAATTGTGATGACAAGGGCATGGAGCATTGTGATGACCAGGTCAGGCAATATTGTGAAAAGAGTTGTCACGGAGCATTGTGATGACATATGTATTAGCCCATTGTGATGACAATGGCATGGAGCATTTTGATGCCAAGTGTCATGGAGGATTCTGATGGCAAAGGTAAAGGAGCATTGTGATGACAATGGCTTGGAGCATTGTGATGACAAGGGTCAGGGAGCATTGTGCTGACAAGTGCATGGAGAATTGTGATGACAAAGGTCATGGAGCATTCTGATGAAAAGCTTGTGGAGTATTTTGATGACAATGGCATGGAGCATTGTGATGAAAACGGCATGGGGCTTTGTGATGAAAAAGGCAAGGAGACTTTTCGTGACAGGGTTCAAGGAGCATTCTGTCGACAAGTGTCTGGGAGCACTGTGATGACAAGTGTATTGAGAATTGTGATGACAAAGGTCATGGAGCATTGTGATGAAAAGGGCATGGAGTATTGTGATGACAGGCATCATGGAGCGTTGTGATGAAAAGTGTTATGGAACATTGTGATCACAAGGGTTTGGAGCATTGCGATGACAGAAGTCATGGATCATTTTGATTTCAAGGAGCATGGAGCATTGTGATGACAAGGGCATGAAGCTATGTGATCCCAAGTTTCATGGAGGATAGTGATTACAATGGTAATGCAGTATTGTGATGACAAGCACATAGAGCATTGTAATGACAAGGTCATGTAGCATTTTGCTGACAAAGGCATGGAGCATTGTGATGACAGGTGTCATGGAGCACTGTGATGACAAGCGTCACGGAGCATTGTGAATACAGGGGTCATGGAGCATTGGGATTACAAGGGCATGGATCATTGTGATGACAAGGGTCATGGAGCATTGGGCTGAAAATATTCATGGAGTATTGTGATGACAGGGGTAATGGAGCATTTTGATGACTAGGGAATGGAGCATTGTGATGACAAGTGTCCCAGATCATTGTGTTTTCAGGTGTCATTGAGTGTTGTGATGACAGTGATCATGGAGCATTGTGATGATATTGGTCTTGGAGCATTGTGATGAGAAGGTCATGGGGCATTGGGCTGAAAATGTTCATGGAGTATTGTGATGACAGGTGTCATGGAGCATTGTGATGACAAGGGAATGGAGCATGGTGATGACAAGGTCCTGCAGCACTGTTATGAGATGAACATGGAGACTTGTCATGACAAATCTCATGGAGCATTCTGATGAAAAGGGGCATGGAGCATAGTGATTACAGGGTTCTTGGAGCATTGTGATGACAAGGGCATGGAGCATTGTTTGGAGAAGGCCATGGAACATTCTGATGACATGCGTCATGGAGCTTTGTGATGAAAAGGGCATGGAATATTGTGATGACAGGCATCATGGAGCTTTGTGATGACAAGTGTTACGGAACATTGTGATCACAAGGGTTTGGAGCATTGTGATGACAGAGGTCATGGATCATTTTGATTTCAAGGAGCAGGGAGCATTGTGATGACATGGGCATGAAGCAATGTGATTCCAAGTTTCATGGAGGATTGTGATGACAATGGTAAAGGAGTATTGTGATGACATGTGCAAAGAGCATTGTAATGACAAGGCCATGTAGCATTTTGCTGACAAAGGCATGGAGCATTGTGATGACAAGTTTCATGGAGCACTGTGATGACAAGCGTCACGGAGCATTGAGAATACAGGGGTCATGGAGCATTGGGATGACAAGGGCATGGATCATTGTGATGACAAGTGTCATGTAGCATTGGGCGGAAAATGTTCATGGAGTACTGTGAGGACAGGGGTCATGTAGAATTTTGATTTCATTGTGCTGACAATAGCCGGAAGCATTATTATAATTGGCATGATGCATTGTGATGACAGGGTTCATGGAGCATTGAGATGAAGAGGGGCATGGAGCATTGTGATTACTGGGGTCTTGGAGCATTGTGATGACAAGGACATAGAAAATCGTGATGGCAGTTGTCATGGAGCATTGTTATGACAGTGGTAATGGAGCATTGTGATGAGAAGTGCATGGCGCATTGTGATTACAAGGTTCATGGAGCATTGTGATGACAAATTTGTGGACCGTTGGGATGAAAAGTACGTGGCACATTGTGATGACAAGGGTCATGGAGCATTTTTTTGACAAAGACATGGAGCATTGTGATGACAAGGGTCACGGAGCATTGTGATGAAAAGTTCATGGAACATTGTGGTTACAAAAGTAACAGAGCCTTGTGATGACGTGGGTATTGCCCATTGTGATGACAAATGTTATGAAAAATTGTGATGACTGGAGTCATGGAGCATTGTGATGACAGGGGTCATGGAGCATTGTGATGAAAAGGGCATGGAACATTGTGCTGAGAAAGGCATAGAGCATTGTGATGACATGTGTCATGGAGCACAGTGATGACAAGTGTCACGGACCACTGAGATTACAGGGGTCATGGAGCATTAGGATGACAAGGGCATGGAACATTGTGATGACAAGTGTCATGGAGAATTGGGCTGAAAAGATTCCTGGAGTATTGTGATGACAGGTGTCATGGGGCATTGTGATTACAGGTGTCTTGGAGCATTATGATGACAAAGGTCCCAGATCATTAGGTTGTCAGGTGTCATGGAGTGTTGTGATGACAGTGGTCATGGAGCATTGTGATGATATTGTTCATGGAGCATTGTGATGAGAAGGTCATGGAGCAGTGGGCTGAAAATGTTCATGGAGTATTGTGATGACAGGTGTCATGGAGAATTGTGATGACAACGGAATGGAGCATGGTGATGACAAGTTCCTGGAGCATTGTGAGGAGATGACCATGGAGACTTGTGATGACAAGTCTCATGGAGCATTCTGATGATAAGGGGCATGGAGCATTGTGATTACAGGGGTCTTGGAGCATTGTGATGACAAGGGCATGGAGCATTGTGAGGAGAAGTCCATGGAACATTCTGATGACATGCGTCATGGAGTTTTGTGATGACAAGTGCATGGAGCATTGTGATTTCAGGGGTTTTGGAGCATTGTGATGACAAGGGTCATGGAGCCTTGTGATGACAAGGCCGTGGAACATTGTGATGGCAGGGGTCATGGAGCATTGTTATGACAGAGATAATGGAGCATTGTGATGAGAAGGGCATTGAGCATTGGTCTGAAATGTTTCATGGATTATTGTGATGAGAGTGGGCATGGAGCATTGTGATGACAAGGGCACGGAACACTGTGATACATGGGTCATGGAGGATTGTAATGACAAGGGCATGGAGCATTGTGATGGGAAGGGCATCGAGCATTGTGATGACAATTGTCATGGTGCTTTGTGATGACAAGTTAATGGAGCCATGTGATGAGAGGGTTCATGGAGCATTGTGATGACAATGACATGGAGCATTGTGATGCCAAGGGCCATGGAGCTTTGTGATGACAATGGTCATGGAGCATTTTGATGACAAGGGTGTGGTGCATTGTGATGAGAAGGGCAGGGAGCATTTTGATGACAGGTTCATGCAGCAATTTGATGAGAAGTGTAATGGAACATTTTGATGACAGGGGTTATGAACATTGTGATGCCAGTGGTCATGGATCTTTGGGATGAAAATTGTCATGGAGCATTTTGATGACAGGGTTTATGGAACATTGTCATGTCAGGGGTCATGGAACATTGTGCAGATAAGGGGATGTAGCACTGGGATGACAGGGTTCATGGAACATTGTGATAACAGGGGTGAGGGAGGATTGTGATGACTAGTGGTTGAACATTGTGATATCTCATGTGAGAGAGCATTTGGATGAGAAGTTCATGGAGCATTGTGATTACAAGGTTTATGGAGCATAGCGATGACAAGGTTGTGGATCATTTTGATGAAAAGTGCATGGCACATTGTGAAGACAAAGGTCATGGAGCATTGTTGTGACAAAGGCATGGAGCATTGTGATGACAAGGGTCACGGAGCATTGTGATGAAAAGTTCATGGAGCATTGTGGTTAAAATGGACACAGAGCCTTGTGATGACGTGGTCATGGACCGTTGTGATGACAAACGTTATGAAGCATTGTGATGACTGGAGTCACGGGGCATTGTGATGACAGTGGTCATGGAGCATTGTGATGACAAGGGCATTGAGCACTGTGATGACAGGGGCATGGAGCATTGGTCTGACAAGTTTCATAGATGATTGTGATGACAGTGGACATGGTGCATTGTGATGAGAAGGGCATGGAGCATTGTGATGACAAGGGCATGGAGTATTGTGAAGTCAGTTGTAAGGAAGCATTGTGATGACATATGTCATGGTCCATTGCGATGACAATGGCATGGAGCATTGTGATGCCAAATGTAATGGAGGATTGTAATGACAAATATAATGGAGCATTGTGATGACTACAGCTTGGAGCATTATGATGACAAGAGCCAATGAGAATTTTCATGACAATGTCGTGAAGCACTGTGATGACAAGGTCCTGGAGCATTGTGATGAGAAAACCATGGAGCCTTGTGATGACAAGTCTCATGGAGCATACTGATGAAAAGGGGCATGGAGCATTCTGATTACAGGGGTCTTGGAACATTGTGATAACATGGGCATGGAGCATTGTGGTGACAAGGGCATGGAGCATTGGTCTAATAAGTTTCATGGATTATTGTGATGACAGTTGGAATGGCACATTGGGATGACAAGGGCATGGAGCATTGTGATGACCAGGTCATGCAGTATTGTGAAAAGAGGTGTCACGGAGCATTGTGATGACATATGCATTGGCTCATTGTGATGACAATGGCATGGAGCATTGTGATGACAAGTGTCATGGAGGATTCTTATGACAAAGGTTATGGAGCATTGTGATCACTATGGCTTGGAGCATAGTGATGACAAGTTTCAGGGAGCATTGTGCTGACTAGTGCATGGAGAATTGTGATGACAAGGGTCCTGGATCATATTGATTTCAAAAAGCATGGAGCATTGTGATGAAAAGGGCATGAAGCAATGTGATCCCAAGGTTCATGGAGGATAGTGATGACAATGGTAATGGAGTATTGTGATGACAAGCGCATAGAGTATTGTAATAAGAAGGTCATATAGCATTTTGATGACAAAGGCATGGAGCATGGTGATGTCATGTGTCATGAAGCACAGTGATGACAACCGTCACGGAGCACTGTGAATACAGGGGTCTTGGAGCATTGGGATGACAAGGGCATGTATCATTGTGATGACAAGTGTCATGGAGCATTTGGCTGAAAAAGTTAATGGAGTATTGTGATGACAGGGGTCACGGAATATTGTGATTACAGGGGTCTTGGAGCATTGTGATGACAAGAGTCACGGATCATTGTGTTGTCACGTGTCATGGAGTGTAGTGATGACAGTGGTCATGGAGCATTGTGATGATATTGGTCATGGAGCATTGTGATGAGAAGGTCATGGAGCATTGGGCTGAAAATGTTCATGGAGTATTGTGATGACATGGGTCATGGAGCATGATGATGACAAGGTCCCGGAGCATTGTGATGACATGACCATGGATACTTGTGGTGACAAGTCTCATGGAGCATTCTGATGAAAAGGGGCATGGAGCATTGTGATTACAGGGGTCTTGGAGCATTGTGATGACAAGGACATGGATCATTGTGAGGAGAAGGCCATGGAGCATTCTGATAACATGCGTCATGGATTTTTGTGATGACAAGGGCATGGAGCAATGTTATGACATGGCCGTGGAACACTGTGATGGCAGGGGTCATGGAGCATTGTTATGACAGTTGTTATGGAGCATTGTGATGAGAATGGCATTGAACTTTGGTCTGAAATGTTTCATGGATTATTGTGATGAGAGTGGGCATGGAGCATTGTGATGACAAGGGCATGGTACACTGTGATACTTGGGTCATGGTGGATTGTAATATCAAGGGCATGGAGAATTGTGATGAGAAGGGCATCGGGCATTGTGATGACTAGTGTCATGGAGCTTTGTGATGACAAGGGCATGGGGCAATGTGATGAGAGGGTTCATGGAGCATTGTGATGGCAATGACATGGAGCATTGTGATGCCAAGGGTCATGGAGCTTTGTGATTTCAAAGGTCATTGAGCATTTTGATGACAAGGGTGTGGTGCATTGTGATGAGAAGGGCAGGGAGCATTTTGATGACAGGGTCATGCAGCAATTTGATGAAAAGAGTAATGGAATATTTTGATGACAGAGGTTATAGAACATTGTGATGCCATGGGTCATGGAGCTTTGGGATAAAAAGGGTCATGGAGCATTTTGATGACAGAGGTTATGGAACATTGTGATGTCAGGGGTCATGGAACATTGTGTTGATAAGGGGATGTAGCATTGTGATGACAGGGGTCATGGAACACTGTGATTACAGGGGTGAGGGAGGATTGTGATAACTAGTGATGGAACATGGTGATATCTCTGTAGACAACATTTGGATGAGAAGTGAATGGAGAATTGTGATTACAAGGTTTATGGATCATAGCGATGACAAGGTTGTGGATCATTGTGATGAAAAGCGCGTGGCACATTGTGATGACAAGGGTCATGTAGAATTGTGATGAGAAGCCCATTGATAATTGTGATGACGAGTGTCATGGGGCATTGTGATGACAAGTGATATGGAATATTGTGATCAAAAGTGTTTGGAGCATTGTTATGAGAGAGATCATGGAGCATTTTGGTTTCATTGTGGTGACAATAGCATGAAGCATTATGATGATGGGCATGGTGCATAGTGATGACAGGTTTCATGGATCATTGAGATGAAAAGAGGCATAGAGCATTGTGATTACAGGGTTCTTGGAGAATTGTGATGAGAAGGGTCATGGAGCATTATGATGACAAGGCCATGGTACACCGTGATAGCATGGGTCATGGAGCATTGTTATGACCTGGGTAATGGAGCATTTTGATGGCACGGGAATGGAGCATTGTGATGAGAAGGCCATGGAGCATTCTGATGACATGGGTCATGGAGCTTTGTGAAGACAAGCGAATGGTGCAATGTGATGAGAGTATTCATGGAGCATTGTGATGACAATGACATTGAGCATTGTGATGCCAAGGGTCATGGATCTTTGTGATGACAAACGACATGGAGCATTTTGATGGCAAGGGCGTTGTGCATTGTGATGAGAAAGGCAGGGAGCATTCTGATGTCAGGGTCATGGAGCAATTTGATGAAAACTGTCATGGAACATTTTGATGACAGGTGTTATGGAACATTGTGATGTCAGGGGTCATCGAACATTGTGATGATATGTGCATGTAGCATTGTGATGACAGGAGTCATGGAACATTGTGATGACAGGGGTGAGGGAGTATTGTGACAAACAGTGAAGTAGCTTTGTGATATCATTGGTGAGAGAGCATTTTGATGAGAAGTGCATGGAGCACTGGGATGACAAAGTTTAAGGAGCATTGTGATGACAAGATTGTGGAGCACTGTGATGACAAGCGCATGGTGCATTGTGATGACGTGTCATGGAGCATTGTGCTGACAAGCGCATGGAGCATTGTGATGACAAGGGCCAAAGAATATTGTGATGAAATGTTCATGGAGCACTGTGGTTAAAAAGGTCACAGAGACTGTTGATGACGAGGGCATGGACAATTGTGATGACAAAAGTCATGAAACATTGTGATGACTGGAGTAACGGAGCACTGTGGTGACAGGGGTCATGGAGCATTTTGATAACTACGGCATGGATCATTGTGATGACAAGGGCAAGGAACATTGGTCTAATAAGTTTCATGGATTAGTGCAATGACTGTTGGAATGGTGCATTGTGATGACAAGGGCATGGATCATTGTGATGACCAGGTCATGCAGTATTGTGAAGACAGGTGTCAGGGAGCATTGTGCTGACATATGTATTGGTCCATTGTGATGACAATGGCATGGAGCATTGTGATGCCAAGTGTCATGGAGGATTCTGATGACAAAGGTAATGGAGCATTGTGATGACAATGGCTTGGAGCATTGTGATGACAACGGTCAGGGAGCATTGTGCTGACAAATGCATGGAGAATTGTGATGACAAGGGTCATGGAGCATTCTGATGACAAGGTTGTGGAGTATTTTGATGACAATTATGATGATGATGGACATGGTGCATTGTGATGGCAGTGTTAATGGAGCATGGAGATGAAAAAGGGCATGGAGCATTTTGATTACAGGTGTCTTGGAGCATTGTGGTGGCAAGGGTCATGGAGCCTTGTGATGACAAGGCCGTGGAACATTGTGATCTCAGGGGTCATGGAGCATTGTTATGACAGAGTTAATGGAGCATTGTGATGAGAAGGTCATTGAGCATTGGTCTGAAATATTTCATGGATTATTGTGACGAGAGTGGGCATAAAGCATTGTGATGACAAGGGCACAGAACTCTGTGATACATGGGTCATGGAGGATTGTAAGGACAAGGGCATGGAGCAATGTGATGAGAGAGTTCATGGAGCATTGTGATGACAATGACATGGAGCATTGTGAGGAGAAGGCCATGGAGAATTCCGATTACATGCATCAGGTAGGTTTGTGATGACAAAGGCCAGGAGCATTGTGATTACAGGGGTCTTGGAACATTGTGATGAAAAGTGCATGGATCATTGTGATGAAAAAGGCATGGAGCCTTGTCATGACAGGGTTAAAGGAGCATACTGACAAGTGTCAGGGAGCATTGTGATGACAAGTGTATTGAGCATTGTGATGACAAAGATCATGGAGCATTGTGATGACAAGACCATGGATAATTGTGATGATGATCGTCATGGGGTGTTGTGATGATAAGTGTTATGGAACATTATGATCACAACGGTTGGAAGCATTTTCATGACAGAGGTCATGGAGAATTTTGATTTCATTGTAATGATAATAGCCTGAAGCATTATGATAATGGGCATGGTGCATTGTGATGACAGGGTTCATGGAACATTGAGATGAAAAAGGGCATGGAGTATTGTGATTTAAGGGGTCTTGGAGCATTGTGATGACAAGCACATAGAGCATTGTAATGACAAGGTCATGTAGAATTTTGCTAACCAAGGCATGGAGCATTGTGATGACAGGTTTCATGGAGCACTGTGATGACATGTGTCACGGATCATTGTGAATACAGTGGTCATGGAGCATTGGGATGACAAGGTCATGGATCATTGTGATGAAAAGGGTCATGGAGCACTGCCCTGAAAATGTTCATGGAGTATTGTGATGAGAGGAGTCAGGGAGCATTGTGATGACAGAGGTCATGGAGAGTTTTGATTTCATTGCACTGACAATAGCCGGAAGCATTATGGTGATGGGCATGATGCATTGTGATGACAGGGTTCATGGAGCATTGAGATGAAAAGGGGCATGGAGCATTGTGATTACAGGGGTCTAGGAGCACTGTGATGACAAGGGCATGCCTCATTTTGATGAGCGGGCCATGGAACATTCTGATGACATGTGTCATGGAGTTTTGTGATGACAAGGGCATGGAGAATTGTGATTACAGGGGTCTTGGAGCATTTTGATGACAATTGTCATGGAGCCTTGTGATGACAAGGCCGTGGAACATTGTGATGGCAGGGGTCATGGATCATTGTTATGACCGGGGTAATGGAGCACTGTGATGAGAAGGGCAATGAGCATTGAGATTACAATATTTATGGAGCATTGCAATGACAAATTTGTGGACCTTTGTGATGAAAAGCACGTGGCACATTTTGATTACAAGGGTCATGGAGTATTTTTCTGACAAAGGCATTGAACATTGTGATGACAAGTTCATGGAGCCTTGTGGTAACAAACGTAACAGAGCCTTGTGATGATGCGGGCATGGACCATTGTGATGACAAATGTTATGAAGCATTGTGATGACGGGAGTCACAGAGCTTGTGATGACAGGGGTCATGAAGCTCTCTGATGACAAGGGCAAGGAGCATTGTGCTTAGAAAGGCATAGAGCATTGTGATGACAAGTGTCAAAGAGCATTGTGATAAAAAATTAATGGAAAATTGTGGTTAAAAAGGTCACAGAGACTGTTGATGATGAGGGCATGGTCCATTGTGATGACAAAGTTCATGAAGCATTGTGATGACTGGAGTCATGGAGCATTGTGATAAAAAGGGCATGGAGAACTGTGATGACAAGGGCATGGAGCATTGGTCTAATAAGTTTCATGGATTATTGTGATGACAGTTGGAATGGCGCATTGTGATGACAAGGGCATGGAACGTTGTGATGACCAGGTCATGCAGTATTGTGAAGAGATGTGTCAGGGATCATTGTGATGAGATATGTAATGGCCCATTGTGATGACAATGGCATGGAGCATTGTGATGCCAATTGTCATGGAGGATTCTGATGACAAAGGTAATGGAGCATTGTGATGACAATGGCTTGGAGCATTGTGATGACAAGGGTCAGGGAGCATTTTGATGACAAGCTTGTGGAGTATTTTGATGACAATGGCATGGAGCATTGTGATGAAAACGGCATGGGGCATTGTGATGAAAATGGCATGGAGCCTTTTCGTGACAGGTTTCAAGGAGCATTCTGATGACAAGTTTCAGGAAGCATTGTAATGACAAGTGTATTTAGAATTGTGATGACAAATGTCATGGAGCATTGTGAGGAAAAGTCCATGGAGTATTGTGATGACAGGCATCATGGAGCGTTGTGATGACAAGTGTTATGGAACATTGTGATCACAAGGGTTTGGAGCATTGTGATGACAGAGGTCATGGATCATTTTGATTTCAAGGAGCATGGAGCATTGTGATGACAAGCGCATGAAGCAATGTGATCCCAAGGTTCATGGAGAATTGTGTTGACAATGGTAATGCAGTATTGTGATGACAAGCGCATAGAGCATTGTAATGACAAGGTCATGTAGCATTTTGCTGACAAAGGCATGGAGCATTGTGATGACAGGTGTCATGGAGCACTGTGATGACAAGCGTCACGGAGCATTGTGAATACAGGGGTCATGGAGCATTGGGATGACAAGGGCATGGATCATTGTGATGACAAGTGTCATGGAGCATTGGGCTGAAAATGTTCATGGAGTATTGTGATGACAGGGGTCATGGAGCATTGTGATGACAGAGGTCATAGAGAATTTTGATTTCATTGTGCTGACAATAGCCAGAAGCATTATGATGATGGGCATGATGCACTGTGATGACAGGGTTCATGGAGCATTGAGATGAAAAGGGGCATGGAGCACTGTGATTACAGGGGTCTGGGAGCATTGTGATGAAAAGGGCATGTAGCATTTTGATGAGAAGGCCATGGAACATTCTGATGACATGTGTCATGGAGCTTTGTGATGACAAGTTCATAGAGCATTGTGATTACAGTGTTCTTGGAGCATAGTGAACGGAAGGGTCATGGAGCCTTGTGATGAAAAGGCCATGGATCATCGTGTTGGCTTGGGACATGGAGCATTGTTATGACAGTGGTAATGGAGCATTGTGATGGCAAGGGCATGGAGCATAGTGATGAGAAGGCCATGGAACTTTCTGATGACATGTGTCATGGAGCTTTGTGATGACAAGGGCATGGAGCCATGTGATGAGAGCGTTCATGGAGCATCGTGATGACAAAGACATGGAGCATTGTGATGCCAAGCGTCATGGATCTTTGTGATGACAAATGTCATGGAGCATTTTGATGACAAGGGTGTTGTGCATTGTGATGAGAAGGGCAGGAGAATTGTGATGAAAGGGTCATGGAGCAATGTGATGAAAAGAATCATGGAACATTTTGATGACAGTGGTTATGGAACATTGTGATGTCAGGGGTCATGGAGCATTTTGATGAAAAGGGTCATGGAGCATTTTGTTGACAGGGGTTATGTAACATTGTGATGTCAGTGGTCATCAAACATTGTGATGATAATGCATGTAGCATTGTGATGACAGGAGTCATGGAACATTGTGATGACAGGGGTGAGGGAGTATTGTGACGAATAGTGATGTAACATTGTGATATCAGTGGTGAGAGAGCATTTTGATGAGAAGTGCATGGAGCATTGTGATGACAAGGTTTATTGAGCATTGTGATGACAATATTGTGGAGCACTGTGATGACAAGCGCATGGTGCATTTTGATGACATGTGTCGTGGAGCATCGTGCTGACAAGCGCATGGAGCATTGTGATGACAAGGATCATGGAACATTGTGCTGAGAAAGGCATAGAGCATGGTGATGACAAGGGTCAAAGAGCATTGTGATGAAAAGTTCATGGAGCATTGTGGTTAAAAACGTCACAGAGACTGTTGATGATGAGGGCATTGACCATTGTGATGACAAAGGTCAAGAAGCATTGTGATGACTGTAGTCACAGAGCATTGTGATGACAGGTGTCATGGAGCATTGTAATAACAAGGGAATGGAGCATTGTGATGACAAGGGCATGGAGCATTGGTCTAATATGTTTCATGGATTATTGTGATGCGAGTTGGAATGGCGCATTGTGATGACAAGGGCATGGAGCATTGTGATGACCAGGTCATGCAGTATTGTGAAGAGAGGTGTTAGGGAGCATTGTGATGACATATATAATGGCCCATTGTGATGACAATGGCATGAAGCATTGTGATGCCATGTGTCATGGAGGATTCTGATGACAAAGGTAATGGAGCATTGTGATGACAATGGCTTGGAGCATTGTGATGACAAGGGTCAGGTAGCTTTGTGCTGAGTATTGCATGGAGAATTTTGATGACAAGGGTCATGGAGCATTCTGATGACAAACTTGTGGAGTATTTTGATGACGATGACATAGAGCATTGTGATGGAAACGGCATGGGGTATTGTGATGAAAAAAGCATGGAGCCTTTCGTGACAGGGTTCAAAAAGCATTCTGATGACAAGTGTCAGGGAGCCTTGTGATGACAAGTGTATTGAGAATTGTGATGACAAAGGTCATGGAGCATTGTGATGAAAAGAGCATGGAGTATTGTGATGACAGGCATCATGGAGCGTTGTGATGGCAAGTGTTATGGAACATTGTGATCACAAGTGTTTGTAGCATTGTGATGACAGAGGTCATGGATCATTTTGATTTCAAGGAGCATGGAGCATTGTGATGACAAGGGCATGAAGCAATGTGATCCCAAAGTTCATGGAGGATTGTGATGACAATCGTAATGGAGTATTGCGATGACAAGCGCATAGAGCATTGTAATGACAAGGTCATGTAGCATTTTGCTGACAAAGGCATGGAGCATTGTGATGACAGGTGTCATGGAGCACTGTGATGACAAGCGTCACGGAGCATTGTGAATACAGGGTTCATGGAGCATTGGGATGACAATGGCATGGATCATTGTGATGACAAGTGTCATGGAGCATTGGGCTGAAAATGTTCATGGAGTATTGTGATGACAGGGGTCATGGAGCATTGTGATGACAGGTCATAGATAATTTTGATTTAATTGTGCTGACAATAGCCAGAAGCATTATGATGATGGGCATGATGCACTGTGATGACAGGGTTCATGAACCATTGATATGAATAGGGGCATGGAGCACTGTGATTACAGGGGTCTGGGAGCATTGTGATGAAAAGGGCATGGAGCATTTTGATAAGAAGGCCATGGAATATTCTGATGACATGTGTCATGGAGGTTTGTGATGACAAGGTCATAGAGCATTGTGATTACAGTGTTCTTGGAGCATTGTGATGAGAACTGTCATGGAGCCTTGTGATGAAAAGGCCATGGATCATTGTGTTGGCTTGGGACATGGAGCATTGTTATGACAGTGGTAATGGAGCATTGTGATGGCAAGGGCATGGAGAATTGCGATGAGATGGCCATGGAACTTTCTGATGACATGTGTCATGGAGCTTTGTGATGACAAGGGCATGGATCAATGTGATGAGAGCGTTCATGGAGCATCGTGATGACAAAGACTTGGAGCATTGTGATGCCAAGCGTCATGGATCTTTGTGATGACAAATGTCATGGAGCATTTTGATCATAAGGGCGTTGTGCATTGTGATGAGAAGGGCAGGGAGCATTGTGATGACAGGGTCATGGAGCAATTTGATGAAAAGTGTCATGGAACATTTTGATGACATGGGTTATGGAACATTGAGGTGTCAGGGGTCATGGAGCATTTTGATGAAAAGGTTCATGGAGCATATTGATGAGAGATTATGTAACATTGTGATGTCAGTGGTCATCAAACATTGTGATGATAATGCATGTAGCATTGTGATGACAGGAGTCATGGAACATTGTGATGACAGGGTTGAGGGAGTATTGTGACGAATAGTGATGTAACGTTGAGATATCAGTGGTGAGAGAGCATTTTGATGAGAGGTGCATGGAGCATTGATATGACAACGTTTATGGAGCATTGTGATGACAAGATTGTGGAGCACTGTTATGACAAGTGCATGGTGCATTGTGATGACATCTGTCGTGGAGCATCGTGCTCACAAGCGCATGGAGCATTGTGATGACAAGGGTAATGGAGCATTGTGCTGAGAAAGGCATAGAGCATGGTGATGACAAGGTTTAAAGAGCATTGAGATATAAAGTTCATAGAGCATTGTGGTTAAAAACGTCACAGGGACTGTTGATGATGAGGGCATGGACCATTGTGATGACAAAGTTCAAGAAGCATTGTGATGACTGGAGTCACAGAGCATTGTGATGACAGGGGTCATGGAGCATTGTAATAACAAGGGAATGGAGCATTGTGATGACAAGGACATGGAGCATTGGTCTAATAAGTTTCATGGATTATTGCGATGAGAGTTGGAATGGCGCATTGTGATGACAAGGGCATGGAACATTTTGATGAGAAGGCCATGGAACATTCTGATGACATGTGTCATGGAGCTTTGTGATGACAAGGACTTGGAACATTGTGATTACAGGTGTTTTGTAGCATTGTGTTGAAAAGGGTCATGGTGCCTTGTGATGGCAAGGCCATGGAACATTGTGATGGCAGGGGTAATGGAGCATTTTGATGAGAAGGGCATGGAACATTGTGATTACAAGGTTTATGGAGCATTGCCATGAAATATTTGTGGACCGTTGGGGTGAAAAGCGCGTGGCACGTTGTGATGATAATGGGCATGGAGTATTTTTCGGACAAATGCATGGAGCATTGTGATGACAAGGGTCACGGATCATTGTGATGAATATTTCATGGAGCATTGTGGTTCCAAATGTAACAGAGCCCTGTGATGACGCGGGCATCGATCATTGTGATGACAAATGTTATGAAGAATTGTGATGACTGGAGTCAAAGAGCATTGTGATGACAGGTGTCATAGAGCATTGTGATGACAAGGGCAAGGAGCATTGTGCTGAGAAAGGCATATAGCATTGTGATGACAAGGGGCAAAGAGCATTGTGATGAAATGTTCATGGAGCATTGTGGTTAAAAAGGTCACAGAGACTGTTGATGATGAGGGCATGGACCATTGTGATGACAAAGGTCATGGAGCATTGTGATGACTGGAGTCACGGAGCATTGTGATGACAGGGGTCATGGAGCACTGTGATAACAAGGGCATGGAGCATTGTGAAGACAAGGGCATGGAACATTGGTCTAACATGTTTCATGGATTATTGCGATGACAGTTGGAATGGCATATTGTGATGAGAAGGACATGGAGCATTGTGATGACCAGGTCTTGCAGTATTGTGAAGACAGATGTCAGGGTGCATCGTGATGACATATGTAATGGCCCATTGTGATGACAATGGCATGGAGCATTGTGATGCCAAGTGTCATGGAGGATGCTGATGACAAAGGTAATGGAGCATTGTGATGACAATGGCTTGGAGCATTGTGATGACAAGGGTCAGGGAGAATTGTGCTGACAAGTGCATGGAGAATTGTGATGACAACGGTCATGGAGCGTTCTGATGACAAGCTTGTAGAGTATTTTGATGACAATGGCATGGAGCATTGTGATGAAAACGGCATGGGGCTTTGTCATGAAAAAGGCATGGAGCCTTTTCATGACAGGGTTCAAGGAGCATTCTGAGGACAAGTGTCAGGGAGCATTGTGATGACAAGTGTATTGAGAATTTTGATGACAATGGTCATGGAGCATTGTGATGAAAATGGCATGGAGTATTGTGATGACAGTCATCATGGAGCGTTGTTATCACAAGTGTTATGGAACATTGTGATCACAAGGGTTTGGAGCATTGTGATGACACAGGTCATTCATCATTTTGATTTCAAGGATCATGGAGCACTGTGATGACAAGGGCATGAAGCAATGTGACCAAAATGTTCATGGAGGATTGTGATGACAATGGTAATGGAGTATTGTGATGACAAGCACATAGAGCATTGTAATGACAAGGTTATGTAGCATTTTGCTGACAAAGGCATGGAAAACTGTGATGACTGGTGTCATGGAGCACTGTGATGACAAGCGTCACGGAGCATTGTGAATACAGGGGTCATGGAGCATTGGGATGACAAGGGCTTGGATCATTGTGATGACAATTGTCATGGAGCAGTGGTCTGAAAATGTTCATGGAGTATTGTGATGACAGGGGTCATGGAGCATTATGATGACAGAGGTCATGGAGAATTTTGATTTCATTGTGCTGACAATAGCTGGAAGCATTATGATGATGGGCATGATGCATTGTGATGATAGGTTTCATGGACCATTGAGTTGAAAAGAGGCATGGAGCATTGTGATTACAGGGGTCTGGGAGCATTGTGATGACAAGGGCATGGAGCATTTTGAGGAGAAGACCATGGAACATTCTGATGACATGTGTCATGGAGCTTTGTGATGACAAGGGCATGGAGCATTGTGAGTACAGGGGTTTTGGAGCATTGTGATGACAAGGGTCATGGAGCATTGTTATGACAGGTATAATGGAGCATTGTGATGAGAACGGCATGGAGCATTGTGATTAGAAAGTTTATGGAGCATTGCACTGACAAATTTGTGGACCGTTGGGATGAAAAGCGTGTGGCACATTGTGATGACAAGTGTCATGGAGCATTTTTCTTACAAAGGCATGGAGCATTGTGATGAAAAGGGTCTCGGAGCATTGTGATGAAATGTTCATGGAGCATTGTGCTTAAAATGGTCACAGAGACTGTTGATGATGAGGGCATAGACCATTGTGATGACAAAGGTCATGGAGCATTGTGATGACTGGAGTCAGGGAGCATTGTGATGACAGGGGTCATGGAACATTGTGATAACAAGTGCATGGAGCATTGTGATGACAATGGCATGGAGCATTGGTCTAATAATTTTCATGGAGTATTGAGATGACAGTTGGAATGGCGCATTGTGATGACAAGGGCATGGAGCATTGTGATGACCAGGTCTTGCTGTATTGAGAAGAGAGGTGTCAGGGAGCACTGTGATGACATATGTAATGGCCCATTGTGATAACAACGGCCTGGAGCATTGTGATGCCAAGTTTCATGGAGGATTCTGATGAAAAAGTTAATGGAGCATTGTGATGACATGGGTCAGTGATAATTGTGCTGACAAGTGCATGGAGAATTGTGGTGACAAGGGTCATGGAGCATTCTGATGACAAGCTTGTGGAGTATCTTGATGACAATGGCATGGAGCATTGTGATGAAAATGACATGGGGCTTTGTGATAAAAAAGGCATGGAGCCTTTTCGTGACAGGGTTCAAGGATCATTCTGACGACAAGTGTTAGGGAGCATTGTGATGAAAAGTGTATTGAGAATTGTGATGACAAAGGTCATGGAGCATTGTGATGAAAAGGGCATAGAGTATTGTGATGGCAGGCATCATGGAGCGTTGTGATGACAAGTGTTATGGAACATTGTGATTCCAAGTGTTTGGAGCATGGTGATGAGAGGTGTCATGGATCATTTTGATTTCAAAGTCCATGGAGCATTGTGATGACAAGGGCATGAAGCAATGTGATCCCAAGGTTCATGGAGGTTTGTGATGACAATGGTAATGGAGTATTGTGATGACAAGCGCATAGAGCATTGTAATGACAATGTCATGTAGCATTTTGCTGACAATGGCATGGAGCATTGTGATGACAAGTGTCATGGAACATTGGGCTGAAAATATTCATGGAGTATTGTGATGACAGGGGTCATGGAGCATTGTGATGAGTAGGGAATGGAGCATTGTGATGACAAGAGTCCCGGATCATTGTGTTGTCAGGTGTCATGTAGTGATTTGATGACAGTGGTCATGGAGCATTTTGATGATATTTGTCATGGAGCATTGTGATGAGAATTTCATGGAGCATTGGGCTGAAAATATTCATGGAGTAATGTGATGACAGGGGTCATGGAGCATTGTGATGAGAAGGGATTGCAGCATGGTGATGACAAGGTCCTGGAGAATTGTGATGATAAAAGCATGGAGACTTGTGATGAGAAGTCTCATGGAGCATTCTGAAGAAAAGGGGCATGGAGCACTGTGATTACAGGGGTCTTGGAGCATTGTGATGACAATGGCCTGGAGCATTGTGAGGAGAAGGCCATGGAGCATTCTGATGACATGTGTCATTGAGCTTTGAGATGACAAGGGCATGGAGCACTGTGATTACATGTGTCTTGGAACATTGTGATGAAAAGGCATGGATCATTATGATGAAAAGGCATGGACCCTTGTCATGACAGGGTTCAAGGAGCATACTGACGACAAGTGTCAGGGAGCATTGTGATGACAAGTGTATTGAGAATTGTGATGACAAAGGTCATGGAGCATTGTGATGAGAAGACAATGGATAATTGTGATGATGAGCGTCATAGGGTGTTGTGATGTTAAGTGTTATGGAACATTGTGATCACAAGGGTTTGGAGCATTATGATGACAGTGTTCAGGATAATTTTGATTTCATTGTGTTGACAATAGCCTGAAGTATTTTGATGATGGGCATGGAGCATTCTGATGACAGGCTTCATGGAGCATTGAGATGAAAAGTAGCATGGAGCATTGTGAATACAGGGGTCTTGGAGCATTGTCATGACAAGGGCATGGAGGATTGTGATGAGAAGGCCATGGAACATTCTGATGGCATGCGTCATGGGGCTTTGTGATGACAAGGGCATGGAGCATTGTGATTACAGGGGTCTTGGAGCATTGTGATGACAAGGGTCATGGAGCCTTGTGATGACAGGGCCGTGGAACATTGTGTGGGCAGTGGTCATGGAGCATTGTTATGCAGAGATAATGGAGCATTGTGATGAGAAGGGCCTTGAGCATTGGTCTGAAAGGTTTCATGGATTTTTGTGATGAGATTGGGCATGGAGCACTGTGATGACAAGGGCAAGGAACACTGTGATACATGGGTCATGGAGGATTGTAATGACAAGGGCATGGAGCATTGTGATGAGAAGGGCATCGAGCATTGTGATGACAAGTGTCATGGAGCTTTGTGATGACAAGGGCATGGAGCAATGTGATGAGAGTGTTCATGGAGCATTGTGATGACAATGACATGGAGCATTGTGATGCCAAGGGTCATGGAGCTTTGTGATTTCAAAGGTCATTGAGCATTTTGATGACAAGGGTGTGGTGCATTGTGATGAGAAGGGCAGGGAGCATTTTGATGACAGGGTCATGCAGCAATTTGATGAAACGTGTAATGGAATATTTTGATGACAGGGGTTATAGAACATTGTGATGCAATGGGTCATGGATCTTTGGGATGAAAAGGGTCATGGAGCATTTTGATGACAGAGGTTATGGATCATTGTGATGTCAGGGGTCATGGAACACTGTGCTGATAAGGGGAGGTAGCATTGTGATGACAAGGGTCATGGAGCATTGTGATAACAGGGGTGAGTGAGGATTGTGATGACTAGTGATGGAACATTGTGATATCTCATGTGAGAGAGCATTTGGATGAGAAGTGCATGGAGCATTGTGATTACAAGGTTAATGGAGCATAGCGATGACAAGGTTGTGGATCATTGTGATGAAAAGCGCATGGCACTTTGTGATGACAACGGTCATGGAGCATTGTCCTAACAAAGGCATGGAGCATTTTGATGACAAGGGTCACAGAGAATTGTGATGAAAAGTTCATGGAGCATTGTGTTTACAAAGGTCATAGAGCCTTGTGATGACGCGCGCATGGACCGTTGTGATGACAATCGTTATGAAGCATTGTGATGACTGGAGTCATGGAGCATTGTGATGACAGGGGTCATGGAGCATTGTGATGACAAGGGCATGGAGCATTGTGATGACAGGGGCATGGAGCATTATGTTGACAAGGGCCATTGAGAATTTTCATGCAAATGTCGGGAAGCATTGTGATAACAAGGTCCTGGAGCACTGTGATGAGAAAATCATGGAGCCTTGTGATGACAAATCTCATGGAGCATACTGATGAAAAGGGGCATGGAGCATTCTGATTACAGGCGTTTTGGAACATTATGATAACTAGTGCATGGAGCATTGTGATGACAAGGGCATGGACCATTGGTCTAATAATTTTCATGGATTATTGTGATGACAGTTGGAATGGCGCATTGTGATGACAAGGGCTTGGAGCATTGTGATGACCAGGTTATGCATTATTGTGAAGAGTGGTGTCATGGAGCAATGTGATGACATATGTAATGGATCATTGTGATGACAATGTCATGGAGCATTGTGATGCCAAGTGTCATGGAGGATTCTGATGACAAAGGTAATGGAGCTTTGTGATGAAAATGGCTTGAAGCATTGTGATGACAAGGGTCAGGAAGCATTGTTCTGACAAGTGCATGGAGAATTGTGATGACAATGTTCATGGAGCATTCTGATGACAAGCCTGTGGAGTATTTTGATGACAATGGCATGGAGCATTTTGATGAAAATGGCATGGGGTTTTGTGATGAAAAAGGCATGGAGCCTTTTTGTGATAGGTTTCAAGGAGCATTCTGACGACAAGTGTCAGGGAACATTGTAATGACAAGTGTATTGAGAATTGTGATGACAAAGGTCATGAAGCACTGTGATGAAAAGGGCATGGATTATTGTGATGACAGACATCATGGAGCGTTGTGATGGCAACTGTTATGGAACATTATGAACACAAGGGTTTGTAGCATTGTGATGACAGAGGTCATGGATCATTTTGATTTCAAGGAGCATGGAGTTTCGTTATGAGAAGGGCATGAAGCAATGTGATCCTAGGTTCATCGAGGATTGTGATGACAGTGGTAATGGAGTACTGTGATGACAAGCGCATAGAGTATTGTAATGACAAGGTCATTTAGCATTTTGCTGACAAAGTCATGGAGCATTGTGATGACAGGTGTCATGGAGCATTGTGATGACAAGGGTCACGGAGCATTGTGAATACATGGGTCATGGAGCATTGGGATGAAAATGGCATGGATGATTTTGATGAAAAGGTTCATGGAACATTGGGCTGAAAATGTTCATGGAGCATTTTGATGACTAGGGAATGGAGCACTGTGATGACAAGAGTCCCGGATCATTGTGTTGTCAGGTGTTATGGATTGTTGTGATGACAGTGGTCATGGAGCATTTTGATGATATTTGACATGGAGCACTGTGATGAGAATTTCATGGAGCATTGGGCTGAAAATGTTCATGGAGTATTGTGATGACAGGGATCATGGAGCATTGTGATGACAAGGGAATGGAGCATGGTGATGACAAGGTCCTGGAGCACTGTGATTATAAGAGCATGGAGATTTGTGATGACAAGTCTCATGGAGCATTCTAATGAAAAGGGGCATGGAGCATTGTGATTACAGGGGTCTTGGAGCATTCTGATGACATGTGTCATGGAGCTCTGTGATTACAAGTGCATGGAGCACTGTGATTACAGGGGTCTGGGAGCATTGTGATGAAAAGGGCATGGATCATTGTGATGAAAAGGCATGGAGCCTTGTCATGACAGGGTTCAAGGAGCATACTGATGACATGTGTCAGGGAGCATTGTGATGACTTGTGTACTGAGAATTGTGATGACAAAGGTCATGGAGCATTGTGATGAGAAGACCATGGATATTTGTGATGATGAGCGTCACAGGGTGTTGTGATGATAAGTGTTATGGCACTTTGTGATCACAAGGGTTTGGAGCATTATGATGACAGTGGTCATGGATAATTTTGATTTCATTGTGATGACAATAGCCTGAAGCATTACGATAATGGGCATGGTGCATTTTGATGACAGGGTTCATGGAGCATTGAGATGAAAAGTGGCATGGAGCATTGTGATTACAAGTGTCTTGGAGCACTGTCATGACAAGGGCATGTAGCACTGTGATGAGAAGGCCATGGAACATTCTGATGGCATGCTTCATGGAGCTTTGTGATGACAAGTCCATGGAACATTGTGATGGCAGGGGTCATGGAGCATTGTTATGACAGAGGTAACGGATCATTGTGATGATAAGGGCATTGAGCATTGGTCTGAAATATTTCATAGATTACTGTGATGAGAAGGGCATTGAGCATTGTGATGACAAGTGTCATTCAGCTTTGTGATGACAAAGGCATGGAGCAATGTGATGAGAGGGTTCATGGAGCATTGTGATGACAATGTCATTGAGCATTGTGATGCCAAGGGTCATGGAGCTTTGTGATGACAAAGGTAATGGAGCATTTTGATGACAAGTGTGTGGTGCATTGTGATGAGAAGGGCAGGGAGCATTTTGATGACAGGGTCATGCAGCAATTTGATGAAAAGTGTAATGGAATATTTTGATGACAGGGGTTATAGAACATTGTGATGCCAGGGATCATGGAGCTTTGGGATGAAAAGGATCATGGAGCATTTTGATGACAGGGGTTATGGAATATTGTGATGTCAGGGGTCAAGGAACATTGTGCTGATAATGGGATGTAGCATTGTGATGACAGGGGTCATGGAACATTGTGATAACAGGGGTGAGGGAGGATTGTGATGACTAGTGATGGAACATTGTGATATCTCATGTGAGAGAGCATTTGGATGAGAAGTGCATAGAGCATTGTGATTACAAGGTTTATGGAGCATAGCGATGACAAGGTTGTGGATCATTGTGATGAAAACGCACGGCACATTGTGATGAAAAAGGTCATGGAGCATTGTTCTGACAAAGGCATGGAGCATTGTGATGACAAGGGTCACGGAGCATTGTTATGAAAAGGGCATGGAATATTGTGATGACAGGCATCATGGAGCGTTGTGATGACAAGTGTTATGGAACATTGTGATCACAAGGGTTTGAAGAATTGTGATGCCAGAGGTTATGGATCATTTTGATTTCAAGGATCATGGAGCATTGTGATGACAAGGGCATGGAGCATTGTGCTGAGAAAGGCATAGAGCTTTGTGATGACAAGTGTTAAAGAGCATTGTGATGAAATGTTCATGGAGCATTGTGGTTAAAAAGGTCACAGAGACTGTTGATGATGAGGGCATGGAAAATTGTGATGACAAAGGTCATGGAGCATTGTGATGACTGGAGTCACGGAGCATTGTGATGACAGGGTTCATGGAGCCTTGTGATAACAAGTGCATGGAGCATTGTGATGACACGGGCATGGATCATTGGTCTAATACGTTTCATGGATTATTGTGATGACAGTTCGAATGGCGCATTGTGATGACATGGGCAAGGAGCATTGTGATGACCAAGTCATGCAGTATTGTGAAGAGAGGTGTCAGGGAGCATTGTGATGACATATGTAATGGCCCATTGTGATGACAATGGCATGGAGCATTGTGATGCCAAGTTTCATGGAGGATTCTGATGACAAATGTAATGGAGCATTGTGATGACAATGGCTAGGAGCATTGTGAAGACAAGGGTCAGGGAGCATTGTGCTGACAAGTGTATGGAGAATTATGATGACAAGGGTCATGGAGAATTCTAAAGACAAGCCTGTAGAGTATTTTGATGACAATGGCATGGAGCATTGTGATGAAAACGGCATGGGACATTTTGATGATGACCGGGTTCATGGATCATTGAGATGCAAAGTGGCATGGAGCATTGTGATTACAGGGGTCTTGGAGCATTGTGATTAGAAGGGTCATGGAGCCTTGTGCTGACAAGTCCATGGATCATCGTGATGGCAGGGGTCATGGAGCATTGTTATGACAGGGTTAATGGAGAATTGTGATGGCAAGTGCATGGAACATTGTGATGAGAAGGCCATGGAGCATTCTGATGACATGCGTCATGGAGCTTTGTGATGAGAAGTTCATGGAGCAATGTGATGAGAGCGTTCATGGAGCATTGTGATGACAATCACATTGAGCATTTTGATGAAAAGTTCATGGAGCACTGTGGTGACAAATTTCACAGAGCCTTGTGATGATGAGGGCATTGACTTTTGTGGTGACACAGGTCATGGAGTCTTGTGATGACGGGACACACGGAGCATTGTGATGACTGGGGTCATGTAGCATTGTGATGACAGGAGCATGGAGCATTGGTCTGACAAGTTTCATGGATAATTGTGTTGACAGAGGGCATGGCACATTGTGATGACAAGGGCATGGAGCACTGTGATGACAAGGTCATGGATTATTGTGAAGACAGGTGTCAGAGAGCATTGTGATGGCATATTTTATGTTCCATTGTGATGACAATGGCATGGAGCATTGTGATGCCGAGTGTTATGGAGGATTGTGATGACAAAGGTAATGGAGCATTGTGATGACAAGGGCTTGGAGCATTGTGATGACAAGGGCCATGGAGCATTGTGATGACAAGGGCATGGAGCATTGTGATGACAACAGCCTTTGAGAATTTTGATGAAAAGTTCGTGAAGCATTGTGATGACAAAGGCATGGAGCTTGCTATGACAGGGGTCATGGGACATTGCGATGACAAGTGCATGGAGAATTGTGATGACAAGAGCATGTAACATGGGGATGAGAACTGTCATGGAGCATTGTGATGACAAGGACCTGGAGAATTGTGATGACAAGGGACATGGAGCATTGTGATGACCAGGGCATGGAGCATTGTTATGGCAAGACCGTGGAGCACTGTGATGAGAAGACCATGGATAATTCTGGTGACGAGCATCATGGAGCACTGTAATGACAAGGGGCATGGAGCATTGTGATGATACGTCTCATGGAGCATTGTGATGACAGGGGTCATGGATCATTGTGATGACAAGGGTCATCGAGTATTCTGATGACAAGCTTGTGCAGTATTGTGATGACAAAGCATTTAACACTGTGATGGGAAGTGTCATGGAACATAGTGATGCCAAGAACGTGGAGAATTGTGATGAAAGGGAACATAGAGCATTGTGATGACCAGGGCATGGAGCATTGTGATGGGAAGACCGTGGAGCACTGTGATGAGAAGACCATGGATAATTGTGATGACGAGCGTCATGGAGTGCTATAATGACAAGCGGCATGGAGCATTGTGTTTACAGGGGTCTTGGAGCATTGTGATGACAAGGGCATGAAGCATTGTGAAGAGAAGGCCACGAAGCATTCTGATGAATGCATCATGGAGCACTGTGATGACAAGTGCATGGAGCATTGTGATTACAGGTGTCTTGGAGCATTGTGATGAAAAGGGCATGGATCATTGTGATGAAAAAGGCATGGAGCCCTGTCATGACAGTGTTCAAGGAGCATACTGACTACAAGTGTCAGGGAGCATTGTGATGACAAAGGTTATGGAGCATAGTGATGAGAAGACCATGGATAATTGTGATTATGAGCATCATGGGGTGTTGTGATGAGAAGTGTTATGGAACATTGTGATCCCAATGGTTTGGAGCATTGTGATGACAGAGGTCATGGAGCATTTTGATTTCATTGTGAGGAAAATAGCCTGAAGCATTATGATAATGGGCATGGTGCATTGTGATGATAGGATTCATGGAGGTTTGAGATGAAAAGGGGCATGGAGCACTGTGATAAAAAGTGTCTTGGAGCATTGTGATGAGAAGTCCATGGAACATTCTAATGACATGCGTCATGG